>NC_142488.1:110736335-111039365 GCF_049115385.1 Moschus berezovskii
ACTGACTGCTCAGACCCCATCGCCTGCCACCTTCTCCCTGGTCACCTTTCTCACTCAAGTTGTGCTTGCAGTTCAACTGCCAGGCATGCTCCCACCTCAGGGTCTCTGCACTTGCTGTTCCCTCTCCCCTGAGATCTACCCTCATGGGTCACGTTTTCCCTCTCTTCAGGTCTTTGTTAAGACGCTTTATGCTCACTGAGGCCTTTCCCAGCCACCTAATTTAAAATTGCACCCATTTCTCCTCTGACTTATTTCTTTTCCATCAGAACTCAGTTCTATCTAGGATATTAGATTTTATTTACCCTATTGCCTTTTATCCGCCATCAGAACACATGGTCCATGAGGGCAGAGATTTTTGTTCACTGTCATGTTCCCAGGCCTTAGAAAGTTCGGGTACATAGTAGTGAAAGTGAAAGCCGCTCAGTTGTGTCCAACTCTTTGCGACCCCATGGACTATATAGTCCATGGAATTCTCCAGGCCAGAATACTGGAGTGGGTAGCTGTTCCCTTCTTCAGGAGATCTTTCCAACCCAGGGATCGAACCCAGGTCTCCTGCATTGCAAGCAGATGCTTTACCCGCTGAGTCACCAGGGTAGCTGCTCTATAAATATGTGTTGAATATATGAACAGATTTATGCTCTGTGCCATATTTCTTCACAGATGAAAAGCTAAGTCAAAGTATTTGTCTTGCTCATTGGTAGGACTGTTGTGAGGACAGAGACAAATTAGAAAGTAGAAGGTGATGGAAAAGCTAGAAGCTCTATGTAACTCCTGATATAAAACCACCATTTCTAGTCCTACTAATGCAGCAAGCCCTAGAAGTAAAGTCTACCATCTAAGTGCCAGGCATTTCTAATGGAGAGCTTTCTCAAGCTTACTGCAGATTTCTTAGAGTTCACCACACACCAGGGGATGGCAAATTAGGAGTTATTACCATTTACTGAGTGAGCACTGCAATGTGCCAAGCACCACTAAGCACTTCACAAGCATTATCTCATTTAATCCTCACAACAAACCTCAGTGTACCCATTTTACAGATGATGAACCTTGAGGGTCAGAGAGGTTGGTCAATTTGTCCAAAGTCTTTCTGATTAATCAGCAAAATGAAGTTTTGACTGTAGGTCTAATATACTTTTCTCACCGTTAATAGGAAGAGTCCTTTATGATTCCCAAAATAATACAGCTTACTATCAATGAAAAATGCAAATTCAAAAGATTTTAAGGTGTTACAATGTGAATAAGAATGATTCAATCTGGTATCAGAAGGCTTGTGTGTTTGTGGGGAGGGAACGGGTACACTTATACACTGCCAGTGGGCATAACTGGTTTATTTTCTTAAGCAATGCAATGTGGTAACAAGAACACACAAAGCAGTTCTTTAAAATTTTTTTTTTTAATTTTTATCTTTTGGCTGCACTGCACGGCATGTGGGATCTTAGTCCTCTGACCAGGGATTGAACCCATGCCCCCAGCATTGGCAGCATGGAGTCTTAACCACTGGACCACCGAGAAGTCCCAAGAATACACAAAGAAGTTTTTTATACAAGAAAACGTGGAAAATCCCTCATGCCTATCACACACTTAAAATATTTTCATAATAAAATTAAGATATCATTATTAAAAAAAAACTCAGTGAGCAAAAAGACACAAAGTAGACAGTGAAAACCCCCTTCTGTCCCCACAATATCCAGTTCAACTCCCTCAGATGTCACTTACCAGGGATAACAGTTTTGTGCATATACTTCCAGGTGCCTGTTGATTTTGAGTGCCTAATAGTATGTAATTGTCTAAGCCATCCATGGCAGAATAGCACAATGAAATACTCTTTTCCTGGAAGTGAGTATATAAAGCAGTGTTATGTAAAAATGACAAAACATGGGATAACACACACTCACAGCATAGAGATAAAAATGGGAAGAGATTGTCTTGATGGCGACAGCTGAATTTACTGTGTCTAAGCCCGCTTTAGAATATCCTAGAGCTGAGACATCTGATGGGGTGGAGAGAGCACTGAGCTGGCTGGCTGGGAGCCCAGGTCCCAGTTCCAGTTGTTTTGTTTGTCCTTTCCCATTTCTAGGTCCCAGGATCCTCATGTGCAAAGTGAGGGGCTCTGTTAGATGATCTTTAGGGACCAGTCCAATGCTACAGAGCCTGTGACTGTGTAACAGATTATTAAAAAAAAATTGGCTGCACTGAGAGGCATGTGGAATCTTAGTCCCTGACCAGGGATTGAACCCACACCCCCTGCATTGGAAGTACAGTCTTAACCACTGGACCATCAGAGAAGTCTCTGTGACAGATTAAACATTAGGCCTAAAAAAGTGTATCAAGTATAACACAGAAAGGTTGAAAATAAAAGGCATACTCCAATGGTCCTCATAGGGTTGACTGTCGACTCCTTCAGTCAAAGGAATAATGATCTATGTAAGAACACACAGACCTAATCTCAAGAAATTTAGAGTGTGATGTTCCTCTCCAGCTAACTCTAACAGCCAATTGGGTATAAGTTTGAAATAAAATCAGCTGAGGCAGAAGGCCAGCCTACAGTTTTTGTTTCTTTTTACTATTTTGTCTGCACTGGGTCTTTGTTGCAGCATGCAGGTTCTTCATGTGGCATGCAGTCGCACAGGCTTTAGGTTCCTCGCAGCATGTGGCATCTTAGTTCTCCAATTAGGGATCAAACCCACGTCCCTTGCATTGGGAGATGGATTCTTAACCACTGGACCACCAGGGAAGTCCCAATATTTATTTTTTAAAGGAAAGCCTGAAGTCTTTTTACCATCTCCTCCCAAACTCTCTTCTGATACCACTGAGGTTACTAGAGAATCCTACTCCCGTCCTTCTGCGGACCTTCATCTTAACTTAGGATCTTTTTCAGTTTGGAAGCTTTCTGTGCCCCAAGGGCCAGAGCAAGGGGGTTTTGCTGAACTTGATGAATACCTCCGGCTTTCAAGGCCTGGTGCTAAGACTCAAGGGTGCAACGTGATTTGTGTGGACCTGAGGTGTTATTAAGGTGTGTGCTTTGGAGGGGGAAAGCTTCTCCAAGCCATCTGGATGATCCTGACCTATTCCTTTTCTGACCTTATTTTACTTACCACCAAGGGCTGCAATGAAGTGAGTCTGGTTTTCTCTAACAGGTGACTAAATCAGCCTCATCACTTTCCTTTTATTTTTTAAAGTCTTTATTGAATTTGTTACAATATTGTTTCTGTCTTATGTTTTGGGCCAGGAGGCATGTGGGATCTTAGCTTCCCGACCAAGGATCAAACCTGCATCCCCCTGCACTGGACCACCAGGGAAGTCCCAGCCTCATTACTTTTTAGTAACACATTTAGGTCTCCTGGAGTGAGCAGAACACATGTTCTAAGCACTTTCTAGTTATTTGCCAATTAACCAAACTTGCCTTCCAAGTAAGGGTCCGGAAGGAGGTCACTGTGGACATGCATGCAGTGTGTATGTACACACACCTGAGTGTGCGTCCCTGCACTCCAACGTCCAATCTCAAGCAATGTCTGCACTGTTAGCTTATTTCCCATTTGAGCTCCACCTTTTCTCTCCTCTACCCTTGGAGGTAAGTGAGAGTTGACTGTAGCTTGAACCCCAGTCTAGTAGTAGTAGTGTAGTGTAGTCGTTCAGTCGTGTCTGACTCTTTGCAACCCCATGGACTGTAGCCCACCAGGCTCCTCTGTCCAAGGGATTCTCCAGGCAAGAATACTGGAGTGGGTTGCCATTTCCTTCTCCAGGGGATCTTCCTGACCCAGGGATTGAACCTGGGTCTTCCGCATCACAGGCAGATGCTTTACCCTCTGAGCCACCAGGGAAGCCCAAACCCGAGTCTAAAAGGTTAGAAATGGATTCCAGAAGCGGGGCTATAATCCCTACTGTTGTGTGCTGCCTTCAACACAGGGGTCCCCAGCCTGCAGGCTACAGACCGGTAGGTACCTCCAGTCAGATCAGTGGTGGCATTAGATTAGAAATAAAAGTGCCCAACAAATGTAATGCACTTGAATCAGCCCCAAAACTTCCCCCCTCCCCAACCCTGGCCGTGGAAAAACTGTCTTTCACGAAACTGGTCCCTAGTGCCAAAAAGGTTGGGGTGCGCTGAGAAGACCTGAACAGAAGTCTGCTTTTCTTCCTCTGTGTGCTTTTTCTTCTCTCCTGTGAAATAGAATTGGGAGTATCAAGGCCGCTGGAAGCACTACACAGAGTTTTTAAGGAAGGAAGATGTGATTCACAGCTTCTACTACACCTACTGTGTACGGTGGAGCATCCCAACTGCTCGGAGACCCATAACCCAAATCACTGCCAGTGTGTACTTCACCATCAAGATCAACAAAAACAAACCTCCGGTAAGCGCTTCCTTGGCTGCCCTGTTCCCTTCAGTGAGACTTCAATGAGAACAGACTCTGCATGTCAAGGCCATTGATGGCCCCTTCCTTGTGAAACTAAAAAGTCATATTCCTGTCTTCAATCTGGTGGAGCCCATCTGTAGCACCTGCCATCGCTGATCACGCCCTCCTCTGTGAAATGTTCCATTTGGCTTCTAGAACAACAACATTCTCTCCTGGTTTTCCTCTTGCCTCACTGACCAGTTTACTCTGGTCTCGTCTCTCACTCACCTCTTCATGTTTGCATGTCCTGAAACTCAGCCTTTGGATATCTTTTCTAGCCTCATTTCTTGCACAATCTTATCCGGTCTCCTGGCTTTAAATGCTGCCTCTAGCTTATTTTTTAAAAAACATTTATTTTTTCTACATTGGGTCTTTGTTGCTATGTATGAGCTTTCTCTTGCGGTGAGCAGGGGCTACTCTTCATTGTGCTGTGCAGGCTTCTCATTGCAGAGCATAGGCCTAGGGTGCATGGGCTTAGTTGCTCTGCAGTATGTGTAATCTTCCCAGACCAGGGATCGAATCTGTGTCCCCTGCACTGGCAGGAGGATTCTCGACCACCAGGGAAGCCCCACCTCTAGCTTATGATTCCCAAATTTCTGTCTCCAGACCAGACTTCTGTCACTTGGATATTTAAACATCTCCCTTACTGTATCCAAAGCTGAACTTCTGATTTTCCTTTCAAAGTCTGACCTACCTATGCCTTCCTCATCTCAGCTGATGGCCAAAATCCTTGTCATCTTCCTTGACTCTTCTTTTTCAGTCACATCCATTAGGAAATCCTGTTGGCCCTACTTTCAAAGTCGGCGCTCAATCCAAGCCTCTCTTCCCACTGCACCTCTACCCCCTTGGGCCAAGACACCATCATCCCTCACCAAAGTTATTTCAATAGCCTTCTAGCCAGTCTTTCTGCTTCCACCTTTACCTGCATCCTGTCTCTTTTCAGCCAGCCAGAGGGAGTCTTGGAAAAACGAAGTTATGTCACACCTCGAATGTTCCAACATGCTTCTCCAACTTCAAAATACATGTGACTCAGGTATTTTGTTAAAAGGAAGATTCAGATTCAGCAGGTCTGAGCTTCTGCTTTATTAAAAGCTCCCAGGAGCTGCTGATGCTGCAGATCCACAGATGACACCCTGAGCAGTGAGGGCCTATAGGCCTTATGTGATCTGGTCCCTTGTTATTTCTGCTTTCCCATTACCCCTGCCCCTTCATTTACTCTGGTCCAGCCACTCTGATCTTGCTACTCCTCAAATAAGCCAGGTAGAGTCCCACCTCAGGGTTTCCGTACTTGCTATTCCCTCTGACTGGACCTTCTGATCGTCTATGTAATTTCTTACCTTGTTATACTCTGCACCCCCACCAGAATGTAAGCTCCATGAAGGCAAGGATTTTGGTGCTGCTGTAAAACAAGACCTGGCAAATAGTTGGCACTGAGTATTTGAAGGAATGACTGCTTGTCACCACTAGGTTGACTGAATATGAAATGTGTTGACAGCTGCTGTGAAAGGAGTCCAAATGACACCCATGAATCCAGGGTTAGGATCCTTAGAACCAGGGTGGTACTAATGACGACGCCTGGAATACAGGAGACATAAAAGTGTTACTTCCCCTTTGCCTTCATCCTCTCACAAGCTATTTGAGGCTCTCCTGACTCTAAGGCTTTATAGATGACCACACCATAGTGAGCCAACCATGTTCTATATTCATCCTATCCTAGCACAAACTTACCTATTTGGAGAGTTTGGAACCTGGAGTGATCTAAAGAGGTAGACTGCAAGGAGTTCTCATTTCTCCTGGTCATACAGTCCACCATCAGCTATCTTGCTAACTGTCATGCTCTAAGATTGGAAAGAAAGGCTGCTGGAGGTAAACGAGACCACGCAGAGAGAGGACTTGGGAGCCAGGCTCTTGCTCAGAATTCCAAGTATAATTTTGGATGGTACACTGGATGAGGGTCACTAAGACAGAATTATAACTGTAAAAGACATTTTTAAAATGTCTTTGAACTGTGTTCATCTATATGGTTTCATTCTTAAACTGTCTCTACAAGGTAAGTTGGTGCTGTTGGCTGAGTAAACTGGACCACGTACAGAAGGCACATGACTTCCTCATGTAATGAGAGCACAGCCTCCCCTGACTTGTTTTCAATTTTGTGGAGACTCTTAAGGTATTTATTGCCTAAAAGATCTTTTGGGGGAACACAGGTTTAAAGTGACAAAGAACTACCACCCACAGATCTCCAATTCACAGGGAAGATGAATTCTAGAAATTAAAGAGTGTACTTATGGATACATGTAGCAGTGGAAAAAATCATGAGTTGGTATGACTGGTCTTGGCTGACAGTTGTCTTTTTCTCTCAGGACACACCCATTGATGTCTCTTATGTCTTTGAGGGCCATTCATTAGTTCACAGGTAAAGAAAATTTAGAGATTTTAAAAGGGTAGTAGGACAAGGTCGGAGAAGGCAATGGCACCCCACTCTAGTCCTCTTGCCTGGAAAATCCCATGGATGGAGGAGCCTGGTGGGCTACAGTCCATGGGGTCTCTAAGAGTCAGATACGACTGAATGACTTCCCTTTCACTTTCATGCATTGGAGAAGGAAATGGCAACCCACTCCAGTGTTCTTGCCTGGAGAATCCCACGAACGGGGGAGCCTGGTGGGCTGCCATCTATGGGGTCGCACAGAGTTGGACATGACTTAAGCGACTTAGCAGCAGCAGCAGCAGCAGGACAAGGTCATTACACTCCAAGAAGCCACGGGCCTGTTTTGTTGTTGCTGTTGTTTAGTTGCTACATCGTGTCTCACTCTTTTGCAACCCCATGGAGTGTAGCCCTCCTGACCCCTCTGTCCTTGGGATTTCCCAGGCAAGAATACTGGGAAATCTTTCTCCAGGGATCTTCCCAATCCAGGGATTGAACCTGAGTCTTCTGCATTTCAGGCAGATTCTTTACCACTGAGCTACCTTGAAAAGCCTTCAGTGACAGATAATTTATGTAATGGTCACTTGTCTTCTTTGGACCACCTACTCCATTAAGATAGGCTGAAAGTAAGATTCTGCTTTTATTCTAGAAAATGGATTTTATCTGTAATGTCTTGCTTTTCAGTGACTAACAACTTGAGGTTAGTTACTGGAGTAGGGTGGGGCCAAAGGAGGTCCTGTCTATTGTTTCAATGGGAAACTTCACAATCACATGGAACGCACTCATAAATAATATTCAATAATTCCTTTTATTTGTATAGCAGCTCTCTTACAGAATCTTTACATATAAACTCACCCTTTTATTGACTGGGCCTAAGGAATGGAGACAATCTTTGCCCCCACCCCCAAAAGGCATTTTGCTCACTAGTAATGTAACAGAGTAAACAGGGAATCAATGGATCCCTGGCTCAGGGATCCATTTGTTTCCCTTTAAAAGCTTTTGTTGTGTTTGTTTTTCTTCCTCTGCAGACCAGGAATGATTCGCTTTCGAGAAAAATGGCTAAGGGACATTATTGAGGCCAAATGTATTTTAATGGATCCAAATATCTTCCAATTCAACAGTATTGGAATCTTCCAGAATATTTTAGGAGATTTCTAATCAGAGCATATTAAAAATATGATACTGTACATCAAACCACAGAATATTTATTGAATAATAAATTTGTGACACACAATCTAGCTGCATTGTCTTTGCATTCATTTTCCAGTTGGCAACTTCCATTACATTAGCAGAGTAACCACTAAGTTGTCTTCTATTTTCTAAAAGGTTTTTCCTGTCACTATCTGTATCGCTCAGAATCTTATAGATACAGAAGCTGAGTTTAGGGAGTAGATAAAATTCACCTGTCAGACCAAACTGAGATTGGTCCTTGGCTCTTTGTTCCCCCATTTGAGCCTGAGTCTCCAGCCTGAACTTACCTCTTTTGTGGGCACAACTGGGGAACAGAAAAATGGCAAGAGTTCTACGGCTCATAATATAACTAGTCTGAAGGGTTTCCCTACTCACAGTTCCCTTTATTTAATGCAAGTTAAGCCTCACTGTTAAACGATACATTCTGAAACTCTGCAACTGGGCATGCTGCCTACCACAACACAGCGTCACAACTGTGATGGCACCAGGGTGGCCTGAGGATTGGCTTGATGAAACAGGGAAGGTTCAATCACCACCCTTATTATTTCTGGCCTTCTTCCATCCTTACACCAGATCATTTGTTCCTACCATCCCTATGAAGCTGATCTTGCCTGGCTGCAAGATTTTAAAACACCAAAGACAAAATTACGAGTGATTACTTATAGGTATATCAGAATATGTATTTATGTAGACAAGCACTGGAAAGGAACACAGAATACTAAAGACAATTGATGGGGTAAAACTGTGGGTAATTTTTCTTTCTTCTTCAACTGTTACATTTGTGAAATAAATTGAAAAGGAGGGAAAATCTTATCAGAGCAACAGGTGAGGAGGTGGGAGAACTAGGTAGGTCTCCTTGGAAAACAAAAAAATATATTTCAAATACAACAGCCTTCCCATTTGACTTATGGCTCAGGTGACTAAAACACACTTTGAAGCAGTAACTCTAATGGGCTGAAAATAAAATACTCTTAGTCCTTTTATTCTTCCCTCCTCTTTCCCAAAGAATATGCTACTGAAGCTATTCTTTGGCAGATCTTTCCTAAAAAAATCTTAATGAAAAATATGATAAATTTCTGAAATAAATTAATATATTTTCTTTCATTTACTCAATAAGCATTTATTGAGTATCTACTCTGTGGAGGAGACAGGAGAATCCAATGGAAATTCATAATATTCACATATCACAAAATAGTTACATTTAGGGGGAAGGATGGGGGTAAGGGTTAGGGAATTTGGAATTGACACATATACACTGCTATATTTAATAATGGATAACCAACAAGGACTACTGTATAGCACAGGGAACTCTGCTCAATGTTATGTGGCAGGCAATTGGAGGGGAATTTGGGGAAGAATGAATACATGTTTATGTATGGCTGAGCCCCTTTGCTGTCCACCTAAAACTATCACAACATTGTTAATCAGCTATAGTCCAATACAAAATAAAAAGTTGTTAACATCTGTTGCATTTAAACTACCTTGCCTACTGAATGAAAATCAGAGAACAACCCCATTCAGTCTCTAGGAACTGGTAACAAAAACTAATGTTCTTAGAGAACAAAATTTTTAAAAAATGTGGCACCCTTTTGCACAGTTTGTGGCATCTCAATTCCCTGACAAGGGATTGTACTTGGGCCCTCGGCAGTGAAAGCATGGAGTCCTCACCACTGGACTATTGGGGAATTCCTGAGAATAAAATTTTTAAATGGGAAATAAAAATTTACATTTTATTACACAGGGAAATGGACAGATTATGACTCAAATTTGGGACCTAGTTTCAACTTTTGGAAAGAATAGATTTATTAGGCTAGGCAACAATGACAACAAATCACAATCATTCCAAATTCAGGCATCAGAAATGTTGCCACGCGCCAACTGGCTGTTTAGTTCATTAATTGTGGGTTAAAGGTAGACATTTTCCTAGAATATATGTTAAGCAGTAAATTTTTTATCTAATAAAGTATATCAAGTATACTTTCACTGTTTTATTTTAAAACTTAAAAAAATACTTTCAACTATTATAATACTGGAGTGGGTTGCCATTCCCTTCTCCAGAGGATCTTCCTGACCCAGGGATCGAACCCAGGTCTTCTGCATTGCAGGCAGACTCTTTACCATCTGAGTCATCTGGGAAGTTAGTTTATAAGGAGAGAGGTCATTTTATAACAGCAGAGTCTAAAATTCCCCATCATTCAGATAATTTAAACTTATTTTAGGTACATAATAATGCAGTTCAAAACAACCTTAACAAAAACAGCCAAAACTACTATCCCCTCCCCGCTTCCCTCCTACGTCTTAACAACTAAACTTTAACAAAAGGAGGGAAGAAAAAGATCATGATCTCATAATCCCAGAATTTTTCACTTTCCCCAATAGTAGCCGTAAAAAAGTGATAAAGTGAGAAGTTAACCTGAATGACAGATGTAAAAAAGAAACTAAAAAGTTTAAGAATATTTAAAATGAAATCTGCATGTTACATGAAGTACAGACTTAAAAAAATTTTAATACCACATTATCTTCATCCTTATGACACAATGAAGTTAAAACAATGATTCATTATATTTTTCCTTATTAAACTCCTGATTATTATTGATTCCTATTCATTTATAGTGTTCAAATAATGATCTAAACACAATTCAGATGGAAATAATGTACTTAAATTTACACGATAGGCTTCCCAATATTTTATATTTGAAAAAGCCATTCTTAAGTAACCTGTTAAGAATTTTAAACCTAATGCTCACATTTTCAATTCAGTAAGTCTGTAGGTTAGTTTGCTGTTTGGCTTGTTGGTTGGTTTTGGGGTGGAGGTAGGGACTAAAATCAAAATACATTATTTCCAGAGCAGACAACATATTGTAATATACAAGTCAATCTTCAAATTCTAGATTTGCTTTTTTCAGCCATGCCTTCTTTCTGTTAACAAAAGTGGCCTCCTGTATGTTTCTGTCAAGTCCCTTTATGACATTCAACATAGAGGAATGGTAACGTCCCACAAGTTCAGTTGGGGTGGGCATCATGTAGAACTCGTGGCAGCACTGTCCCATAATGCAACAATTTAGTTCATTTTACCAGCACTTTCTCGCAATGCCTCCTCCCCCAACACAGTCGAATTTCACTCATAATTTGGATTTTTAAAACCAGAAAGTTGTTTTGGTTAATCCAAAATAACCCAAAGAGCTTGCTAAAGTTATATCAATACGCAGCTTTTTTATAGGACTGAAAGAATTAAATAGAAGGCACAGTAGCACTGTAAAGCTTTTTCAGATCATAATCTTTTTGTGTGTGTATATATGGAACCCAAACTTTCTTTTTGTTGTTAAAAACATCTGATGAACAATCAGAAAATCCTTATTTGTCCTCTTTCCCTTTAGTTTTTCTGTATACCATCTCTCGAAAACTGGCCAGGATCTTGTTTTCTCTCTTTCGTCTCTCTTCTTGGTTAAAGGATGCAAGGGCTCTCTTCTCATCAGCACTATAGATCTGGTTCTCTTTTCGCAGACGCACAGCTTCCATTCGGCGATGCCTGGAGATAATTGTATTTTTGGCTTAATTTCTCAGTAATTATTCTCATAGTGTTTCCTCACTAATCCTTTCCTAATACAGAGTAGTCAATTTAAAATGGTGACAAATAGAAACTTTCGCTAATGGGTTAGATTTTCCAAGGATCATTCATTTTATCCGCTGACATGTCCTTTGATTAATTTTTAGTATGTAAATAATGATCTCTGAGGTTCTGTCAATAAAGTTATTAATTTCGAATTCTAAGGGCATAAGTCTAGTTCTGTTGTTTCCAGTAAGACAAGCAAACAGGCAAATTATTAAACTTCCTAAGTGGTATGCAGACTTGATAGTAGGACAGATAAGATTTAAGTTGTCACCTAGCTGGTAGAACTTCTTCAGAGTTCTAATTCATCCTATAACCAAAAGAACTAGGTTTAAATATACAACTGAATCTTTGGATGTTTTGTGGGTAGATTTAACTTCCTTAGAATCCAGTAGCAGCTCACAGAAAAGAAAGAAGGGATTTTAGCCCAAGGGCCAAATCAGGAAAGTATAGGCTCTGAGGCAGAGGGAAACTCTTAGATCGTCTCCACTAGGTCTGCTTATTTAGAAGGAAAACTTCACGAAAACCTGCTGCTTTTATGTGTATGTACGCAAGCCTACACAATCAATTACAGATGAAGCTTGAACTATGCCTAGGAAAACACAGCAATCTGAGTAAGGCGAAGATGGGAGACTCATTTCAGGTTAGTGTGAAGGTGGGGGTGTGGCAGGTCAAGGAGTCAAGGAGATGACAATGTGTTTAGGTTGCTCAGGGTACAGTGAGTAGAGGAATTGATCTGGAACAGAAAGTGCTATATGAATAATGCTGTAGTAAACATCCATATACACATCTCCCAGTACATAGGAAAGATCCTCTTGGGTACACAGGTATGGAACTGCTGGGTCATAAAATATGTGAATGCTCAACTTTCCAAGACAACATCAGACTGTTTTCCAGAATGGCTGTTATCAATGTATACCACCACTAGCAATACTTAAGAGATCATATAGACCCACATCCTATCAAATGCTTGCAGTTGTTAGAACTTTGAACTTCTATCGAATGGGTGTAAAACCATATGTCCATAAGTTGATCTCCATTTCCAATGATTATGAACATCTTTTTTAGTTTAGTTCAGTTCAGTTGCTCAGTCGTGTCCGACTCTTTGCAACCCCAAGGACCGCAGCATGCCAGGCCTCCTATCCATCACCAACTGTCGGAGTCTACCCAAACCCATGTCCATTGAGTGGGTGATGCCATCCAACCATCTCATCCTCTGTTGTCCCCTTCTCCTGCCCTCAATCTTTCCCAGCATCAGGGTCTTCTCAAATGAGTCAGCTCTTTGCATGAGGTGGCCAAAGTATTGGAGTTTCAGCTTCAACATCATTCCTTCCAATGAACACCCAGGACTGATCTCCTTCAGGATGGACTCGTTGGATCTCCTTGCAGTCCAAGGGACTCTCAAGAGTCTTCTCCAACACCACAGTCCAAAAGCAACAACTCTTCGGTGCTCAGCTTTCTTTATAGTCCAACTCTCACATCCATACATGACTACTGGAAAAAACCACAGCCTTGACTAGATGGACCTTTGTTGACAAAGTAATGTCTCCGCTTTTTAATATGCTGTCTAGGTTGGTCATAACTTTCCTTCCAAGGAGTAAGTGTCTTTTAATTTCATGGCTGCAATCACTATCTGCAGTGATTTTGGAGCCCCGAAAAATAAAGTCTGACACTGTTTCCACTGTTTCCCCATCTATTTCCCATGAAGTGATGGGACCAGGTGCCATGATCTTAGTTTTCTGAATATTGAGCTTTAAGCCAACTTTTTCACTCTCCTCTTTCACTTTCATCAAGAGGCTTTTTAGTTCCTCTTCACTTTCTGCCATAAGGGTGGTGTCATCTGCATATCTGAGGTTATTGATATTTCTCCCAGCAATCTTGATTCCAGCTTGTGCTTCATCCAGCCCAGTGTTTCTTATGATGTACTCTACATATAAGTTAAAAAAGCAGGGTGACAATATACAGCCTTGACGTACTCCTTTTCCTATTTGGAACCAGTCTGTTGTTCCATGTCCAGTTCTAACTGTTGCTTCCTGACCTGCACACAGATTTCTCAAGAGGCAGGTCAGGTGGTCTGGTATTCCCATCTCCTTCAGAATGTTCCACAGTTTATTGTGATCCACACAGTCAAAGGGTTTGGCATAGTCAATAAAGCAGAAATAGATGTTTTTCTGGAACTCCCTTGCTTTTTCCATGATCCAGCGGATGTTGGCAATTTGATCTCTGGTTCCTCTGCCTTTGTTAAAACCAGCCTGAACATCTGGAAGTTCACGAATTGCTGTGTTCACGAATTGTTGAAGCCTGGCTTGGAGAATTTTGAGCAATACTTTACTAGCGTGTGAGATAAGTGCAATTGTGCGGTAGTTTGAGCATTCTTTGGCATTGCCTTTCTTTGGGATTGGAATGAAGACTGACCTTTTCCAGTCCTGTGGCCACTGCTGAGTTTTCCAAATTTGCTGACATATTGAGTGCAGCACTTTCACAGCATCATCTTTCAGGATTTGAAATAGCTCAACTGGAATTCCATCACCTCCACTAGCGTTGTTCATAGTGATGCTTCCTAAGGCCCACTTGACTTCACATTCCAGGATGTCTGGCTCTAGCTGAGTGTGAGTGATCAGACCATTGTGATAATCTGGGTTGTGAAGATCTTTTTTGTACAGTTCTTTTGTGTATTCTTGCCACCTCTTCTTAATATCTTTTGCTTCCATTAGGTCCATACTATTTCTGTCCTTTATTGAACCCATCTTTGCATGAAATGTTCACTTGGTATCTCTAATTTTCTTGACGAGATCTCTAGTCTTTCCCATTCTATTGTTTTCCTCTATTTCTTTGCACTGATCACTGAGGAAGGCTTTCTTATCTCTCCTTGCTCTTCTTTGGAACTCTGCATTCAAATGGGTATATCTTTCCTTTTCTCCTTTGCTTTTCACTTCTCTTCTTTTCACAGCTATTTGTAAAGCCTCCTCAGACAGCCATTTTGCTTTTTTGCATTTCTTTTTCTTGGGGATGGTCTTGATTCCTGTCTCCTGTACAATGTCACGAACCTCCGTCCATAGTTCATCAGGCACTCTGTCTATCAGATCTAGTCCCTTAAATCTATTTCTCACTTCCACTGTATAGTCATAAGGGATTTGATTTAGGTCATACCTGAATGGTCTAGTGTTTTCCCCACTTTCTTCAATTTAAGTCTGAATTTGGCAATAAGGAGTTCATGATCTGATCAAGAACATGAACATCTTTTTATGTATTGCCATTTATTTTTTTTCTTATGACAAATGCCTGTTTGTGTCATTTTCTCACTTTCCTTTTGTTTACAGAAATTCTTTAAATACTCTCAGTACTGACTCTTTGTCAGTTGTGTGTATTACAAGATCTTATCCCAGCTTGGAACTTGTCTTTTCACTTATTTTAAGATGTTCTGATGGACAAAAGTTGTTGCTTTTACCTCAGGTAAAGTTATCAATATATTATTGTGTGGTTGGTGCATTTTTTGTTCTTTAAGAAATACTTCCCCACCCCAAGATCTAATAGATATCTGTTCATATTCTATACTAAGAGTAATGAAGTTGTTTTTGACATTTAAGTCCATAATCTAGCTACACTGACTTTTAAATACAGTGATAAAGGGTTCTACTTTCATTTTTCTCCATACAGGTGACCATTTTCTTCCTGCTCCATTTACTGCCTAGTTCCTTCTTTCCCCACTGATTGGAGAAAGCAGCTCTTTCATGTAATGAAGTTCCATACATGCATAACTCTACCAGGCTCTGTATTTTATTCCACTGAACAGTTCATTTGTTTCCCTACTCTTTCTGAAGTGAAGTGATGCAAGCTTCATAATAAGCTCTCATATCAGTAGGAAAAATCACCTTCCTGCTCTTCTTCAGAAATGAGACGGCTACTCTTGGCCCTTTAGTCTAACATTTTAATTTTGCAAGAACTGGTAATTCTACAGTATTGCCTTCCTATTCATGAACATGATATATCTCCATTTATTTAGGTCTTCTTAAATGTCTCAGTGTTTTATAGTTTTGCCTGTAAAGATCTTAGACTTCTTTTGTTAAGATTTACTCCTAAGTCCTTCATATTCTCTGATGATACTGTTATAATAAATGTTTTCCTTTCATTTAATTGTATTTTCTAGTTGTTTGTTGCTGGTACACAGAAATGCAATTGATTTTTGTGTATTAACTTTATATCTAACCATTTGTTAAACATTCCTTAGGATTTTCTATCATTCACAAAAAGTGACAGTGTTACATCCTTTGTTCCAATTCTTGTGCCTCTCATTTCTTTTTCTTGTCTTATTGGTTCTTAGATATAATGTTTTCAAATGTCAGTCCTCAGAATTCCAAGATTCTGAAGATGCTTCAGGGGTCCTGCAAATATTTGCTCACTTTTAAAAGTTTATGAAGTTTTAGATAGGGAACACATGTACACCCGGGGCAGATTCATGTCAATGTATGGCAAAACCAATACAATAATGTAAAGTAATTAGCCTCCAATTAAAATAAATAAATTAAAAAAAAGTTTATGAAGTTTTAAAATTCAGTTTGATCTTGGTATTAACCCTATTAGTTCACTCTCCTTGTTCTTCCTGCTATTTTGCTTTTTCTTCCCCATTTTATATTCCTTTTCTCACACTGAAACTGACCTCTGTCATATCCTTTTTAACTCTTCATTCTCAGTGTCCAGAGGACTAGAGAGTCCATGTTCTCCACAGAGAACTAGAGGCAAACTCAGAAACTTTTACTGTCTTACTAAAATGCTTTCTTAACTACCAGAATGCCACAATGCTCATGGGGCACTGATAAGTAACTGAATTTAATTATCTCCTCCAGAAGATAAACTATCTGTATCAAACTATGAACTAGAAAAGGACACTGGAAAGACTAGTTCTTTGAAGCTGGAGATACAATTGAGTTGCATACCACTTGGAATTTTAGACAACTATATTTGTACCAATTAAACCAATAACAAACCAACATTTATACTCTACTTTTCGTTAGAAATGGACACTTAACGAAAATATATCACCAAAATATAATTTTGGTAGTTATAAAGGAAACTGACCTCATTGCCAAGAACATACCTGCTACCACTCATTACATAACCTGAACATTCAAATGATGCAATTTCTTCACTTGTCAAGCCAATTTCACCTCTTCGTGGGATACGTTTTCCAGCTTTTACATATTCAGCCATAGCTGCACCTTCACCGGGTAACAGAGCATGCCCATAGCTACAAAGTAATATAGAATTAAGAAAAGGTTCATTATAAAAGAAAGCACAAAAAACATTTCTCTCAGAAAACAGTAGGAGTAAGAGTTGCTGGGCAGCATGCTGGGAAGCCTAATGTAAATTACCTTAATTTAATTAGGGAACACTGCACTGTGACCTATACAACTAACCCAGAAATGCAGAGATACTTTGGAAGAATAAAAGGACTGATGTTAGTGAGCATATATTCATGGTTTACAATTATGGATTAATTTTCCCTACAGCTATTGTCTTTATTGCTTCTGCCTCCAGTGAATTCCTTTTCCCTTTAAATACAAAGTAGAGAAATCATATATCTCAAATTAACATATTTTTTAGACTTATAGCCAATAATAATGCTATACAGTAACAGTTCGCTATTAACTTTCATTCAAGGGGACTTTGAAAACTACCATCCTGGGACTTCCCTGGTGGTCCAATAGCTAAGACCCCACGTTCCCAGTGCAGGGGGCCTGGGTTCAATCCCTGGTCAGGGAACTAAACCCCAAATGCCACAACTAAGACCTAGTACACTTGAAGAAAAAATTTTTAAAAGCAGAAACAAAAACTACCACCCCTTCATTCAATTCACTAAATTCTTCATATCTATTAAACTCAAAGCTTGTAATATACAGTAAAAATAAGCTCTATTCTTGTGGAATTTATATATTAATAAGGATATAACACTAATACAATGTAGAATATATATTACAACGCACAAAAGAAAACGCTGTGAGTACTAAAGAATTAAAGAGGGGTAGGAATCACACCAACACGTGGAGGGAAGGTATTGGGAATCAGCACATGCCCCTCCATTTGAAAAAGGCTTTGAGAAATGTTAAGGATTTTAACAGGAAGGAATTGGAATTAGTGAAGAAACCAGGACTGGGAAAAGAAGGGAAGGCGTGTTGGAGGAAGAAGTAAGGTGAAAGTGCACAGAAACTTTGGGTCTAAATCAGGGAGTAGTGAAAGATATACTTGGAAGAGTAAGTTAGGACCATACTTTTGGGAAGGCACTTTAGAGATTATAAACATGCTCTTACTTACTTCAGAGGTTTATCGTCTTGAGAGGCAAGTGTTTTGGGAGCCTCTGGGCCAATCAAATCTGAGGGTTCTTCAGGCTCTGCAGGAAAGATATTCAGAAACATGTTCACATTTCGACTAATCAGTTAATTCAGTGTTTTATCTGTTCTGAAGTCAAAGTCTATCAGAAGAACCTACTTGATCGATCCTTCCAGGGATTCTCCAGAAACTCTTCTTGGGACTCTTTAGAACTTGAGTCACTGGAATCTTTTCTGCTCTTCTTAGATTTCTTTTTCTTATATTTCTTCCTGCATTGATAATTTGATATAAATTGATTTAATATTTCTAGGTTAATGGGCATCTTACTTTTTCAAGGCAACGGAAGACTAATTGAAATGATTTGGATGCTCAGTTTATTCAAATGTGTTAGAGAAGAATTTGTATCAAAAAATTTAACTTATTTAGCAAATCATATTTCACTATAAGCTGGCTCAGACGGTAAAGAATCTGCCTGCAATGCAGGAGACCCAGGTTCGATTCCTGGGTTGAGACGATCCCCTGGAGAAGGGAATGGCAACCCAATCCAGTACTCTTGCCCGGAGAATTCCATGGACAAAGGAGCCTGGCAGGCTACAGTCCATGGGGTCACAAAGAGTCAGATAAGACTGAGTGACAAACACTTTCACTTTCAATGGAACAATAAAATATAGTTCTCATGTTGTAGAAAGATAGCAGAAATAAAGCAGTTTAAGAAAACAGCTCTTACAATTTGAATATCAGTAATTTTCAGTATAATGGATTAAAACACATCAAATATATTTGAATCCTTGGGCTCATGATGATAAAAACCTCAATTCATTATTTTGAAAACTCATAAAACAAGTAAGCAATTATTCCACACTTTCTATACCAACTATACTTCAGGGTAACCAAATAGTTAATAAGGGTAGGCTTTTCATATAAAATTATTTTACCTAATAAATGAAGAATCATTTTGCAATCCCTAATGAAGTAAGGGACCTAAACAAAGACTATTGATGCAGGTTAATATGACAAAAAGAGATGACCAGACATTATCTGCCTACTGCTGGAAGTACACAGTACTACTTATGAAGTACACAGTACTTCCAAAAACTCAAATCTGAACCTTATATCAAGTGTCTAGACCTAACTATCAATCTACAGGAAATATAAAGGACAGAAAGCATGTTAAAAGGACACCACAAGAATATAACCAGCAAAATCCACACTTCAGGAAACCCTCCAGAGCAAATGATGTTGTTTCCTCTACAACTAAACTGCAGGAAGAAAAAGGGAAGGGAAAGCTATCTATTTAAAGAGATGGAAAAGACCTATCAACCAATCACAATTCATGTACATTGTTTAGATTCTAATTTGAGGAAACTATTCGAAAAACTGCTGAGACCTGAATGAAGAATTATTATTAAATATTTTACGTGGATTAATAGTACTGCACTTTTTTTTAAAGAATGCCTATCTTTTAGAGAAACTTGCAGCTTTATGGATGAAATGATATCTGGGACCAGTTTCAAAATAACAGTGGGGGTGGACAGCAGAGACTGTCAATAAGTTGATAATTGTTCAAGCTGTGTGATGGTTACACAGAAGTTCATTATACTATTTTATATAATTGTATATATTTTTGAAATTTTCTATAATAAAAATTAAAGAAAAAAACCAACGATCTGCGTTTCTTCTTCTTTTCCTTTTTCTTGACTTTCTTTGCTCTCCTTTTTGTATCTTCATCTGCAAATTAAAGCATATTATAATTTAAACTCTAAAACCTTAATACTTTTGAGTAGATAAATACCTTATAACTCTTCTATTTGTTGTTACAGAGAATTTAATTCATTCAAACATTTATTGTTAGGAAATGTGCAAGGAATGAGGGACATAGAAATTAAAGCTGCACTAAGTATTTGGTTCTATAGGGTATTATTATTAACTTGATTGCATGAGATAATAGTATCGTGATTAGATAGGAAAATGTCCTTATTGTTTAAAGATGTACACAAAGATATTTAGGGTGGCAGTGTGATATTTGTAATTTACCTTGAATATCTCAACAACAACAACAAAATCCGTATTTTAAGTAAACATGTCAAAATGCTAACAGATGGTACACCTGAGTGACAAGCAAAGCATTAATGACACTACCCCCTTCACTTTTCTGGATGTTTGAGCATCTTCATGATGTGTGTGTTTGGGAGGATGCTTTCCAGGAGCTCAGTCTAGTGGAGGAGACAGAGGGAAGGGGGTGAGTAGAATCTGAGTGACAGGGAATTGGGAGGGGGGGTATTCTGGGCACACAAAGGAGTCTCACTATCAGGCTGGTTTGGAGAGGGTGGGTGAAGAATGGTTGACCATGAAAAGGTGACTCGTAAGCTAGTTCTTTCTAAAGTCAGCTTTATTACAAAAGTAATGCATGTCCATCTATGCAGCGAGTAGGCCAAGCCGCATGCAAGGAGAGACTGGCACTGTAGGCAGCCGGATTCTGTACCACACGGGAGAGTCGGGAGAAAGGACGTGCAGTGTGAGGAGATGAAAGTCATTCTGAGGCTGCACAGGACGCTGCAGGAGAGCGACAGGGTACGTGTGATGAGAGAGCCACAGAAATGTGTCCCCAGAGGAGGCACCCTCTGTCAATCACCAGCCAGGGGAGGGCACCAAAAGACAGCTTTGTTGTGATGCAGCCCCACAAGAAGTGTCTTCTAGAAATCAACTGCTGGCCTGAAGGGTCCCCTATGTTGTGCCTCTTTGAAAATCGCACAAAGCTGCCCACTGAGTGTGAGAATCTCACAAACGAGATGCTCCACTGGGCTGATGCTACCCCTATGGCCTGGTTTGGCACACTTGCCTCACAGACTGACCCCAACTTGATTCTCTGCCGCAGGCCTTGTGCAGCTGCACACAACCACTCTGGAGTCACACCGCTTAGCTCTGAATCCCCACTGTGTGACCTTGGGTGCAGGAGGTACTTATAACCTGCTCAAGTCCTCTGTCTCCCCAGCTCGAAGATGTGTCTGACAGTGACTGTGTGGATTAAACAGCAATAGTGCATATCAGGCACTTAGTAGGGTGCCCGACACAAAGTCAGTGCATGTTCAAAACTCTTGGTTATTATTATTTTAAAGATCTTTTTTCTAGCATAAGCTTTGGACTTCCTTGGTGGCCCAGTGGTTAAGAATCCGCCTGCCAATGCAGGGGAAAAAGGTTCAATCCCTGGTCCGGGAAAACCCCACATGCCAGGGAACAACTAAGCCCATGTGCCACAACCACTGAGCCTGCACGCTCTAGTGTCTGAGCTCCACAAGAGAAGCCACTGCAATGAGAAGCCTGTGTACTGCAATGAACAATAGCCTCCACTTGCCACAACTAGAGAAAACCCCCACGTAGGAACGAAGATCCAGCACAGCCAAAAATAAATAAAAGTAAAATAAACTTTAAGAAGTAAAACTAGTTTTAAAGTAAGGCGGGCAGAATGATATTGGCTTTCTTACCACTGGAGTCTGTCTCAGAATCAGAGTCGCTGTCACTATCATCAGAATACTTCTTGTGTTTTCTTTTAGATGATTTTTTCTTCCTCCTTTTCTTGGATCTTTCTTTTGAATGACTAGACTTCTTCTTCTTTTTTTCTTCTACATAAAATACAAATAAAAATTACTTCTAAAGAAGTATTTCTTTTTAAATTTTTTTTAAAAACTTATTTTGTACTGGGGTATAGCCGATTGACAATGCTGTGATAGTTTAAGGTGAACAGTGAAGGGACTCAGCCATACATATACAAGTATCAGAAGTATTTCTGAGTATCAGTTTTATTGTATTTGAAATACTGAAAAGGAAATGATGACAGGCAATTTGAGTAAAAGTCTAATGTTCAACTATTTATAAACATATTTTTCAAAATTCCTCGATAAAAAGCTCTCAATTAAAAAAATACCTTCTGAAGTAGATGCTGAACTGGTGCTTTTCTTTGGCTCTTCATCCTCTACTGGTGTATGTTCATCAGAGCTGAATTTAAAGAAAATGGTAATAAGAATCAGAAGAGTGTTAAAGGCAACCTACTGAATGTTGTTGTTGTTCAGTCGCTCAGTTGTGTCTGACTCTTTGCAAACCCAGGGACTGCAGCATGGACTGAATGAGAGAAACCATTTGCAAATCATATCCGAGAAGGGATTAATATTTAAAAAAAAAACCCCAAAACATGATGTGATTTTACAAATAAGCAGAGGATCTGAATAGACATTTTTTCAAAGAAGACACACAGATGGCCAATAGGTAATGAAGAGATGTTCAACATCATTAATCCTTGGGGAAATGCAAATCAAAACCACAATAAGATATCACTTCACACCTGTATGGATAAATGTTACCAAGAAGACAAAAGATAACAACTGTTGGTGAGAATATGGAAAAGAGGGAACACTTACACTCTGTTAGTGAGAATATAAAATGGTACGGCTATTATAGAATCCAGAATGGAGGTTCTTCAAGAAATTAAAAATTGAACTTCCATATCACCTAACAATCTCATTTCTGGATATATATCTGACGGAACTGAAATCAATATCTCAAAGAGATATCTGCACTCTCATGCTCACTGCAGCATTACTTACAATAGCCAAAATGTTAAAACAATCAAATATCCATGAATGTATGAATGGATAAAGGAACTATGAGAAAAACACGCATACCCCACAGCAGAATATTATTTATCTTTAAAAAAAAATGAAGCTTGCCATTTTCAACAACATGGACAGCCTGTGAGGGCATTTGCTAAATGAAATTTCAAACAGAGAAAGATAACACATCTCACTTATATGTGAAATCTAAAAAACAAAATCCACCACACACAAGATACGGAGAACAGACTGATGGTTGCCAGAGCGCAGAAGGTGGGGGCAGGGCATGGGTAAAACACATGATGGGGATCAAGAAATACAAACTTCCAGTTATAAAATAAGTAAGTCATGAAAATGTGATGTACACCATGGTGACTGCAGTTAATAATGCTGTATTGCATATCTGACAGTTGATAAGAAACTAAATCTTAGAAGTTCTCATCAAAAGAAAAAACTTTTTATAACTATATATGGTGACGGATGCTAACTAGACATACTATGGTGATCATTTTGTAATATATACAAATATTGAATCATCATGTTATAACATGTCTGAAACTAATATTGTATGTCAAATATATCTCAAAAAATAATAGGGGGTAGGAAAAAACAACAATTTTTTAAGAAGAAAAAAGAACTTTCAGATAATAATGCTTTATCACCCTGTTGCAAATTACAGGTTTACCTGTCAAGCACCTTGTCTCAACTCTAAAGAAAACACAGAAATAGAGCAGAGGGTAGATGCAGCTTCTGAATGGCACCAAAGAGAGAAAAGCCGCAGTCCATAGGGTTGCAAAGAGTTGGACATGACCGAACAACAACACAGAGGAAAAAAAAATAAGGAAAAGGAAAAAGCACTAGGCCTTTAATAATACTGAATACAGGAAACTAAACAGACTCAGTATATTCATTTTTTAAAACTTTTTGTAATGTTAATGTCTGACATTTAATCAGTTACTGGATTGAGCAAAAATAATTCAAAATAATATAAATGTATTTGTTTCAACAGTGAACCCTTCTATGAACAGAAAATTAGCATCCCATGAATTACAATTTAAAGAGAACAATTACCATGCTAAAAGCCACCAGGAGCATGTTTTAATCCTAAGGTATGTTTAATGTTTTTAAAACTCAAGGCATACTAACACATATATATGGAACTTAGAAAGATGCAAATAATAACCCTGTACACGAGACAGCAAAAGAGACACAGATATACAGAACAGTCTTTGGGACTCTGTGGGAGAGCATGAGGGTGGGATGACTTGGGAGAATGACATTGAAACATGTATGTTGTCATATGTGAAACGAATCACCAGTTCAGGGTTGATGCATGTTACAGGATGCTCGGGGCTGGTGTGCGGGGATGACCCAGAGGGAGGATAAAGCGAGGAGGGAGGTGGGAGGGGGGTTCAGGAAGGGGAACTCATGTACACCCGGGGCGGATGCATGTCAATGTATGGCAAAACCAACCAATATAATATTGTAAAATAATTAGCCTCCAATAAAAAAAAAAACAAAAAACCTCAAGGCACAGAATAGCATAAATCACAAGAAAGAGGGAAAAAAAGAGCTGCAGTTAAAGTTCTTCACTTAACAAAAATTTTGACCATAGACTCTGGATTTAAACAAATGTTGCATTCAAAAAATATATATATATATATATTTAAAATTTATTTTTATTAATTAAAGGATAATTGCTTTACAATATTGTGTTGGTTTCTACCATATAAAAGATGTATTTTTTAATCACTTACTCTGGTTCTGGATTCTTCGGAGAAAGTCCCCACACTTCAGGAGCTCCCAATTCTCCAATCCTCTCTCTCTCACTTAGTCTCCTAGAAGAGACAGGCAGGTAAACTGTTTACTAAATGTATTATAAGATTCAAAGGGGTCCAGTTAAGTCCTGTTTCCCTCTACATTTTAAACTTTAAACGAATAAAATCTTCGTTTAAACTCAGGAACTTCTCTGCCAGTCCAGTGGTTAAGACACTGTGCTACCACTGCAGTGATACAGGTTTGATCCCTGGTTCAGGCACTAAGATCCCACATGCCACAAGAGATGGCCAAAAATTTTTTTTTAAAAAGTAAACTCAACATTAGGATCTAATGTTCTGATGTATCTGATGTTCTATCAAATAGTACAAACTACAGACAGCCCGGTAGGCCTGGCCAGAGATTTAGCCTGGGAGGCTGTCCAGTGTGTCATTTCCAGTACATGCATCCCACAGCTCCCAATTGCTCATTTCGTCATCTGCAATATGTGACAAAAATTGTCTTACATTTGAAAATAACTTCATTTGTTTATGTATCCTTATGAAAGTAAAGAGAATTCTCTACTTATGACAAGGTCAAACCTTCGTTTTCAAGAAGTCAGGAATTAATGAAGAAAATAAAAATGAAGCATTAGAAGTAGAAAATAAAGGGAGCTCTGAAAGTAAAAGTAAAGTTTTATATGACAAAAATTTACTCAATGAGATATAGCATTTGTTTTCTGTTTTTCCCCTAATTCTTTTTTCAAAAAGGAGTAAATTCTCTATCTACCCTTGGAAGACAAAATTATTTTGTTTGTGATTTCTTAATTTTTGATATTCCTTATAAACACATAAACAATACACAACAAAAACTAAGGTTTACTTCTTCAAACTTCAGCTGCTGTGACTCCACTTGTTTAAAAAGAGCCTTACTAAAGAAATAAAATCCTTTTGATTTTTTAAAACAAATTATTTTTTTCTTCCTTATTCAGGGGAAAAGGTATAATCGTGCAGAGTCAGACTGAGGTTTCCTACTAGAAGTAACGTAAAATCTAATAGAGGACATATTTATAGCTAAACTTTGAATACATACATACAGGATGAAGAATGCTTGACAGGCTAAAAAGACCAAGCAGTAACGTTCTTATCCCTCCTGCCACCCGACTTCATGGATACTTTAAAATTATTTATCTTCTAAATGTACAAATGCAAATTTCATCCAAGGAATTCTGACATCTTTTGGTGAGGAACGTCTAGTATGGAAACTGGATGCTTTTTGATGGACACAGCCTGGGGGTAACTTTCTGGAAATTTTAATTTGGAGAAGTCGGTCTCCAACCTAACTCAGGACTGTTTGTACTGTTTCTGTTCCCATGCACGAAACACTACAGCTAACACTTAAGGGCAATTTATTGTGTTCCAGGCACTAAATCATTCCATCTCTAAAAAGCTGTTGTGCTAATTTTTCCCTTTTAATGGTGAAGAAATGAAACTCAGAGAGGTTAAGTAACTTGCCCAAGGTCACACAAGTATTAAGTAACAAAAGAGGGCTTCAGATTCAGGCAGTCTGATTCTGGAGTCTGTCATCTTAATCACTAGGCTTTAGTGCCTCCCACTTTTGGAAGAAAAAGACTCAAGCTATCTCCCAACTGTTGAAACCTTAACTTGCCCCTCAATGCCTGTTACACTTTTAAATTACTTGTATTTTTAAACACATACAGTATGATCAGTACAGCGCCTGACACACAATTTAACACTCAATAAACATTAGATATTAAGACTTACAAAGCACATAACTGCTATAAATGAAGTATAACCTTTAAAAATAGTGAATCACTATATTATTGTACACCAGTAACTTAAAAACACTGTATATCTACTATACTTCGATTTTTTAAGTAAAAAAAAAATTAAAGCTTACAAAACAATTATAATTCTTTTCCTTTCTCCTTAAACTATTCATTTTCCTCTCCAATACTCACTGTCATTAAAGGAGATCTGATCTCAATCTGACCTCATTTTTCATGGTCAAGATTGAGACCGCTTAAGATCTTTCTCAATGTAGTCCAACCTTACAGTT
The DNA here is from genome assembly GCF_049115385.1 of Moschus berezovskii. NCBI lineage: Eukaryota > Metazoa > Chordata > Mammalia > Artiodactyla > Moschidae > Moschus > Moschus berezovskii. Next base: position 110,762,712 of record NC_142488.1, read on the forward strand.
TAGCAGATCATTTTTTTCTACATTTAGTCAAACATCGTTTCAGAGGTTCTCCTCCCCTCCAATCTAAACCTTAAATCTCTACCTTTCCCAAGTCGCTGCAAAACAACTCCACTCACTTATCCTATTGTCTCAAACCTGTTTGATCATTCAACAAGCAATGGTTGCGCACCTACACAGTGCTCCGCACTGTAAATTTTGTGATCAATACACTGGGCTCTACCAAGGGCTCAGTCTACTGGGGAATGAAAACGTGATCACTAATGACAACGACACAACCAAGTAAATGCTGTAATTCTGGCAGGTCCGAGGCTCATAACCATGCCCGCAACAAGCGAGGAGGCTGGAAGGGATAGCGGGAGGGAGACCGGAGCATTAGATGAAGGACCCGGAGGATGAGCGAAAAACCTAACGATGAAAAGGGATAAATAAGGCGTTATCGTGGGTGGACTGAAGCAAGGGATGAAAACGCGCGCAAGTCAGGGAGAGCGAAATGCGAATAGTCGGGTGCGGAATGAACGATAAATCGGACTCTAAAGGCTGGTGGGCTTGCGAAAGAAAGTGCGTTCATCTCACTCACTTCTGCCGCAAGCTCTCCTCCCTCTCCTTGTCCAGGAGGCTAGGCCACGGCTTGTCGCTCCCGTAGGGGCGTGAGTAGCCGCCATAATAGGCTGACGAGGAGGCAGAAGGGAAAGGGGCGCCGCGCGGTGCGGAGGGCCGCTCTCGAGAGCGTGACCGCGAGCGCGGACGGTAGGACTGGTTTCGGGAGCCTTGACTGGAGCCACTCAGCTGATGGCTGAGGCCATTCCGGTCCCCGGACCGAGAGCAAGAGCGCGAGCGAGAGCGGCGGCCGCGCGGGGAGCGGGAGGATTTGCTAGGCTTAGGGCTCTTCGAAGAACTGCGACGCTTCCCCCCGGAGCTTGAGGCCTCCCACTCCGGGCTGCGGGAGCCAGACACCGGAGCCATCGCTATTGCTGGGTCCCTAAATCCGTGGGTGAAGGGGGCGCTCGCGCGAGCCTGGGAAAATTTTCCGTTGCCCTGGCTCCCAGGACCGGCAGCGGTACCGCCGCCAGAACCTGAGGAACCCTTGTTCCGGGTACGTCGGCAAATTCGTTCCCCAGACCTAGGCGGTTCTACTGACTCAGGGACGGGATGTGTGTAGCCGTGTAAGGAAGCCGGTGAGGTAACAAGGTTTCCTCATCCTTCAGGTTCCGAATGAGGCTGCTCAATTCTAAGCTCTACATGAGACTATACTTTTTTCATCTTTGAGTTGAAAGACCTAAAGGGAAGGACGACAGGCCACAGGATACGTGTCACTGAACAGCTGTATGAACAATAAGTACTGTGTAACTAAAAGTAAGTAAATAAACAATTGTATGTCTATGTATGTATGCATGTAAGTATGAGTTCCCAGGTGGCGCTAGTGGTAAAGAATCCACCTGCCAGTGCAGGAGACAGAAGAGACGTGGGTTCCGTCCCTGGGTCAGGAAGATCCCCTGGAGGAGGGCATGGCAACCCACTCCAGTATTCTTGCCTGGAGAATGCCACGGATAGAGGAACCTGGCGTGCTACAGCCCATAGTGTCGCAAAGATTCGGAAACGACTAAAGTGACTTAGAAGGCACAAACACACACACCGTTTTTTTCTTTCCAATTCCAAGCAAATTAAAGGGGCTTCGTCTAAATTGACAAAACGTGGTCCACTGGAAAAGGGAATGGCAAACAACTTCAGTATTCTTGCCTTGAGAACCCCGTGAACAGCATGAAAAGGCAAAAAGATAGGAGGACACTGAAAGATGAATTCCCCAGGTCAGTAGGTGCTCAATATACTACTAGAGATCAGTGGAGAAATAACTCCAGAAAGAATGAAGAGACAGAGCCAAAGCAAAAACAGCACCCAGTTGTGGATGTGACTGGTGATGGAAGTAAAGTCAGATGCTGTAAAGAACAATACTGCATAGGAACCTGGAATGTTAGGTCCATGAATCAAGGTGACAGAGTCCACATGGGGGTCTCACTGATAAGATGGCTTATTATGTTGACCTTGCAAACAAAGAATAAATCACTGTGATCCTTGATACTGTGGTCCTTGACCAAATTGCCCAAATGGCATCCTGTTATCGCACTGGTACCTATCTTCTCAAAGCTGTGAGACCACCAGATTCCAGACCTCTGACTACGTGACCATCCCTTCAGAGAATTTTTCATTGCTGGGGTATAAGAAGGACTCTATCAGAAGAGAGGACGCTGGTTCTCCTTAAGGGCCAGTCATCCTTTCTTTTCCTTCTAATAATATTTCCCTTTTCTTGCCTGTCTGCCCAGCCGCTCTCTTTTTCTCTGCACTCGCCTTACATTCTGGTGCCAAAACCTGGGAAAGAAGATCCATTGCAACTGGGTGGGCTCCTCTCACGAGCCCAACTCCAGTGGTCCCCTCCCTTGGACCTTGCCGAGAAACTGAGGCGAGCTCAGGAGTGGGACTTTCCACTTGCCTTGCTGGACTGACATCCACACACCGGTCCACATTTCATCCGTCGGTTACAAGGATGAGTGAAATCCCATTCTCTTGGATCCTGTGTCTCTCACCTCATTTCCAAGTCCTAGTGCTAGGCAGGAGGATCCCCACAGCCCTCTGGCCCTTGGCCTTGTGCCAGTCTGACTTTGAAATAGGGGACACCCATTTCAAAGCAGACTATTATTACTCTCTGAGAAAGTCCTGAGAACGGGGACGCCTTTTCTCTCGGACCTTTCTCCTTGCTTTCTCTCGCCCTTGTCTAACCTCCTTATTCAGCCACAATGGGAAATTCTCAATCCCAGCCATCAAAATCTACTCCTCTAGGATGCCTTCTCCAAAACCTAAAAGCTTTGGGCTTCCAAGAGGAAATAAGACCAAAAAGACTTATTTACTATTCTAACACTGTCTGGCCACAATACAGACTTGATAACAGGTCCCAATGGCCAGAAAATGGAACTCTTGATTATAATAATCTATGGGACCTCGATAACTTCTACTGCCACAATGGCAAGTGGTTAGAAATCCCTTATGTTCAGGTTTTCTTCACTCTCCACTCTTGATCCCCTCTCTGTGAATCCTGTTCTAATTCTCAAATACTCTTAGCCCACTCTGGGCCACATCCTCCTAATACAATGTCTCCTGATCCCTGTTCAGACTTTTCTTCTTCCTTCGACCCTTCCGACCACAGCCCACCCCCTAGCGCTCCCAATCCCCTTGCAGCTGCACCAGATCCAGTTCCACAACCTCCACCTTACGTCCCCTCCTCCCTCCCTCCTTCTCAAGCACAGGCCTCCACCACAGCAGCTCCCAATCCCCCTCCCCAGCTTGTGCCTGAGATAAGCTCTGAGACCTCAGCCCCAACCTCTACCCTGAGGGTCCCAAGGCTTTACCCCAACCTCCCATCCCCTCCTGTACCGGTTCCAAACAACTTTAAAACAGGAAACTTCACCACAGGACCCCGCTCCTTCCTCTGCTACATTGCTCCCTTTACGGGAAGTAGCTAGAGCAGAAGGCATTGTTCGGGTTCATGTCCCATTCTCCCTCACTGACCTATCTCACGATTTACATACTGCTGAAGCCTGGCTTGGAGAATTTGAGCATGACTTTACTAGCGTGTGAGATGAGCTGGAAGAAGCACAAGCTGGAATCAAGATTGCTGGGAGAAATATCAATAACCTCAGATATGCAGATGACACTACCCTTATGGCAGAAAGTGAAGAGGAACTCAAAAGCCTCTTGATGAAAGTGAAAGAGGAGAGTGAAAAGGTTGGCTTGAAGCTCAACATTCAGAAAACAAAGATCATGGCATCTGGTCCCATCACTTCATGGGAAATAGATGGAAAAACAGTGGAAACAGTGTCAGACTTTGTTTTTTTGGGCTCCAAAATCACTGCAGATGCTGATTGCAGCCATGAAATTAAAAGACGCTTGCTCCTTGGAAGGAAAGTTATGACCAACCTTGATAGTATATTAAAAAGCAGAGACATTACTTTGCCAACCAAGGTCCGTCTAGTCAAGGCAGTGGTTTTTCCCGTGGTCATGTATGGATGTGAGAGTTGGACTGTGAAGAAAGCTGATCGCTGAAGAATCGATGCTTTTGAACTGTGGTGTTGGAGAAGACCCTTTGAGAGTCCCTTATACTGCAAGGAGATCCAACCAGTCCATTCTAAAGGAGATCAATCCTGGATGTTCATTGGAGGGACTGATGCTAAAGCTGAAGCTGCAATACTTTGGCCACCTCATGCGACGAGTTGACTCACTGGAAAAGACTCTGATGCTGCGAAAGGTTGGGGGCGGGAGGAGAAGGGGACGACGGAGAATGAGATGGCTGGATGGCATCACCGACTCTGTGGACATGAGTTTGAGTGTACTCCGGGAGTTGGTGATGGACAGGGAGGCCTGGCGTGCTGTGGTTCATGGGGTCGCGGAGAGTCGGACACGACTGAGCGACTGAACTGAACTGAACTGACCTATCTCAGATTGGAAAGTATCTTGGCTCCTTCTCCTCTGACCCTGATAATTATCTAAAAGAATTCAAGTATCTTACCCAGTCTTATGACTTAACCTGGCAAGATATTTACATCATACTTTCCTCCACTCTTCTCCCAGAAGAGAAGGAACAAGTATGGCAAGTCTCTCAGGCACATGCTGATGAAATACACAGGACAGAGGACACTAAACCTGAAGGGGCAACGGCTATCCCCCAAGATGATCCCAACTGGGATTATCAGGCAGGGAGACCTGGACAAGCAGCCTGTAATCATATGATTGCTTGCCTCATTGTGGGTCTTCAAGAGGCAGGGCATAAAGCCGTCAACTTTGATAAGCTCCAGGAAAGAACTCAAAGACTAGATGAAAACCCAGCACAATTTCTAGCCAGGTTAAAGGAAGTGCTACATAAATATAGAAAATTAGACCCTACTTCAGCAGAGGGGACCATTGTCCTTAACACCCATTTAATCTCCCAGTCATCCCCAGATATCCTAAAGAAACTAAAAGGCAAACCCCTCAACGAGACCTTTTAAATTTAGCCTTTAAGATTTTCAATAACCAGGAAGAACAGGCAAAGCTAGAGAAGGCCCAATGAGATCAGGCCAAATACCACCTTTTAGCCACTGCCCTACATGGCTCCAAGCCTCCATCAACCAACAAAGAAAGGAAGCCACCGGGCCCTGCTTCAAATGCAGCAAAGAAGGCCACTGGGCCCGCCTATGCCTAAAGCCAAGGCCCCCTCCAGGTCCATGTCCCAGCTGTGGCATAAAGGAACAATGGAAGGTCGATTGTACAAATCCCCCCCAGAGACCTGGACATCCCCTCCTGGTCCCGAGCAGGAGTCCTCCCACCCAGCTTTGCCCAGCCTCCTCAGACTCGCCACTGAAGACTGAAGGTGCCCAGGGCCCCAGGCCCGACTCTCATCACCAGCATGGAGCCCAGGGTAACTCTTACTGTGGCAGGTAAGACGATCTCCTTTCTCATTGACACAGGGGCCACTTACACTGCTATGCCTGCCTAATCTGGAAAAACCAAGGTCTCTCAGGTCTCTGTTATGGGGGTTGGTGGTTTAATAACTACACCACAAATAACCAAGCCTCTACCTTGCACACTTCAAGATACCCCATTTTCCCATTATTTTCTCATACTCCCAAAATGCCCCACTCCTATTCTTGGGAGAGACCTTCTCTCAGAATTCAAAGCCTCTATTACTATCCCAAGTCTACCCTCTGATCTAGCCTGGCTACTGCTTCTTAACCCCACCTCCTCTTCCCTCACTCCACTGCCCGCCTTGTCCATAAACCCCATAGTTTGGGATACAGACAACTAATCTGTTGCCTCTCACCATGCTCCAATTCATATCCGTCAAAGACCACGCTAAATTCCCCAATCAACAATACCTCATCTCCCAAAAACATCAACAAGGGTTAAAGCCTATCATCACTAAACCCCTACATCAGGGCCTCTTGCACCCAACTCACTCTCCCTATAACACCCCTATCCTACCTGTCAAAAAGCCAAATGGCTCCTATTGCCTGGTCCAGGACCTAAGACTTATAATTGCATCTGTTATCCCCATACACCCAGTAGCTCCAAATCCCTATACTCTTCTCTCTCTCATTCCCTCTTCCACTACCCACTTCACTGTTCTAGACCTCAAGGATGCCTTCTATTTATACCCAGACTCTCAAGAGCTCTTTGTCTTTACCTGGACTGATCCAGACAATCATCGCTCCCCTGATAGCCCTCATTTCTTTGGCCAAGCTTGAGCATCAGACCTAATCTCTCTTGACCTTACTCCAAGTACTGCCCTCCAATATGTGGATGATCTCCTTTGTAGTCCTTTGCTTACACATTCTCAACAACACACTATGCTGCTGCTGCTGCTGCTGCTAAGTCACTTCAGTCGTGTCCGACTCTGTGTGACCCCATAGACGGAAGCCCACCAGGCTCCCCTGTCCCTGGGATTCTCCAGGCAAGAACACTGGAGTGGGTTGCCATTTCCTTCTCCAATGTGTGAAAGGGGAAAGTGAAAGTGAAGTCGCTCAGTCGTGTCTGACCCTTAGCGACCCCACGGACTGCAGCCTACCAGGCTCCTCCATCCATGGGATTTTCTAGGCAAGAGTACTGGAGTGGCTTGCCATTGCCTTCTCCGCAACAACACACTATACAATTCCTTAATTTTCTAGCTGATCGAGGCTATCGAGTATCTCCCATCAAGGTTCAGCTCATTCTTCCTAGAGTCACCTATCTCAGAGTCCTTTTAACACCAACAAAAAGATATATTACTACCAATAGAAAGTCCCTTATATCCACCTAACCACTCCCTACATCAGAAACAGAGATCCAGTCCTTCTTGGGATTAGCTGGATATCTACTCCTCTGGATTCCTAATTTGGCCCTCTTGGCACAACCCCTATGTCAAGCCGAGGAGACCTTTCAGAACCCTTAGAGCTAAAATCAAATATACGTTCAGCCTTTAACAACCTTCCGTTCCGTTCAGTCACTCAGTTGTGTCCGACTCTTTGCGACCCCGTGGACTGTAGCCTACCAGGCTTCTCCGTCCATGGGATTCTCCAGGCAAGAATACTGGAGTGGGTTATCATTTCCTTCTCCAGGGGATCTTCCCGACCCAGGGATCGAACCCGGGTCTCCCGCATTGGAGGCAGACGCTTTAACTTCTGAGCCACCAGGGAAGCCCTTTAACAACCTTAAGCAAGCCATTCTCTCAGCCCCAGCTGTAACACTTCCTGACCTTTCTCGCCCTTTATACTCTACACTACTGAGAGAAACAAAATTGCCCTAGGAGTTTTGGGACAAAATCAGAGCCCTCCTTCACCCCTGTTGCTCATCTATCAAAGCAATTAGATACCACAATTCAAGGATGGTCAGCCTGCCTACATGCTCTGGCAGCAGCTGCACTCCTCCCTCAGGAAAGTAAAAAACTTACTTTTGGAGAACCCACTGTCATTCGTTCACCAGATGACTTGAAGGACTTCAGTTCAGTTCAGTTGCTCAGTTGTGTCTGACTCTTTGCGACCCCATGAATCACAGCACACTAGGCCTCCCTGTCCATCACCAACTCCCGGAGTTCACTCAAACTCATGTCCATCGAGTCGGTGATGCCTTCCAGCCATCTCATTCTCTGTCGTCCCCTTCTCCTCCCGCCCCCAATCCCTCCCAGCATCAGTGTCTTTTCCAGTGAGTCAACTCTTCGCATGAGGTGGCCAAATTATTGGAGTTTCAGCTTTAGCATCAGTCCTTCCAGTGACCACCCAGGATTGATCTCCTTTAGAATGGACTGGTTGGATCTCCTTGCAGTCCAAGGGACTTTAAGGACTTACTTTCTCACAAATCCATGACCCTTCTGTTTCCTTCAGGCATTCAACTAATTCATGTCACCCTTCTCAAATCTCCTGAGTTTTCCTTTGAACGCTGTCCTACTCTAAACCCTGCCACACTTATCCCTAATTATTCTGAGCCCCCTATTCTTACTTGCAAAGAGGCAATAGAAGACCTGATGCCCCATTTTCCCCACATTTCCTCAACCCCTTTAAATAACCCTGACTTTACTTGGTATATTGATGGCAGCTCCTCTATGACATCAAAAGGAAAAAATGTAGCTGGATATGCAATTGTCTGTGACACTGAAATTATTGAATCCCAACCTCTCCCCTGGGGAACCCCTTCCCAAAAGGCAGAACTTATTGCACTAACTAGACCTCTTACCCTCACAGCTAAAAAGAGAGCAAATATATACACTGACTCTAAATACACTTTCCACATCATACACTCACATGCTGCCATTTGGAAGGAAGGAGGGCTCCTATCTACTAAAGTGAAAGTGAAAGTGCTCACTCGTGTCCGACTCTTTGCAACCCCGTGGACTGTGGCCCACCAGGCTCATCCGTCCATGGGATTCTCCAGGCAAGAATACTGGAGTGGGTTGCCATTTCCTTCTCCAGGGAATCTTCCCGACCCAGGGATCGAACCCAGGTCTCCCGCATTGGAGACAGACGCTTTAACCTCTGAGCCACCAAGGAAGCCCCCTATCTACTAAAGGCTCTCCCATAACTAATGTCCCGCTTATACTCCAACTTTTGAAAGCAGCTAACATGCCAAGTGAAGTAGGCATCATACATTGCCGAGGCCACCAGGTGGCCTCAGGCTCCATTTCACGGGACAACGATGATGCCGCAGGCAGAGAAGCAAAACAAGCCTCCCTCCGATCACCAGCTCAACAGTTTATAGTAATCCCCAACATAAAGAAAGCCTTTTTACCTCCCTGAATAAAAAACAATTATAACAAGATTATTACAAGAGGGAGCACAACCACAAGGAGACTGGTTACAAAAACAGGGCCACCATGTCCTTCCCCAATCTCAAGCCACACAGATTCTTCATCAGGCCTTACACATAGGCACTAAACCTCTTTATCATCTCTTAAAACCTCTTATCACCTATCCTAACCTTCTTTCACTCCTACAGCAAATCACTCACTCTTGCATTATCTGCTCCTCAGTCTCACCCCAGGGAGCCCTAAAGCCTTTTCCCTCATTCCCAACAAATGAGGCTCAAGGTCATATCCCAGGAGAGGACTGGCAAATCGACTTCATTCACATGCCTCCAACACGAAAAATAAAACTCACGCTCACTCTAGTGGACACTTTTTTAGGGCAGATTAAGACTTTTCTTACGAGATCAAAACACAGTTTCTCATACGAGAAATCATCCCTAGCTTTGGCCTCCCACTCTCCAATCCTATAATGGGCCAGCTTTGATCTCCCAAATCACTCAACAGGTAGCCCAATCCGTTAGCATAACCTGGAAATTACATATTCCTTACAGACCCCACAGACTGGTTCCAAATAGGAAAAGGAGTACGTCAAGGCTGTATATTGTCACCTTGCTTATTTAACTTATATGCAGAGTACATCATGAGGAACGCTGGGCTGGAAGAAGCACAAGCTGGAATCAAGATTGCCGGGAGAAATATCAATAACCTCAGATATGCAGATGACACCACCCTTATGGCAGAAAGTGAAGAGGAACTCAAAGGCCTTTTGATGAAAGTGAAAGAGGAGAGTGAAAAGGTTGGCTTGAAGCTCAACATTCAGAAAACAAAGATCATGGCATCTGGTCCCATCACTTCATGGGAAATAGATGGGGAAACAGTGGAAACAGTGTCAGACTTTATTTTTTTGGGCTCCAAAATCACTTCGGATGCTGATTGCAGCCATGAAATTAAAAGACGCTTGCTCCTTGGAAGGAAAGTTATGACCAGCCTAGATAGCATATTAAAAAGCAGAGACATTACTTTGCCAACCAAGGTCCGTCTAGTCAAGGCTATGGTTTTTCCCGTGGTCATGTATGGATGTGAGAGTTGGACTGTGAAGAAAGCTGATCACCGAAGAATTGATGCTTTTGAACTGTAGTGCTGGAGAAGACTCTTGAGAGTCCCTTGGACTGCAAGGAGATCCAACCAGTCCATTCTAAAGGAGATCAATCCTGGGTGTTCATTGGAAGGACTGATGCTAAAGCTGAAACTCCAGGACTTTGGCCACCTCATGCGACGAGTTGACTCACTGGAAAAGAGTCTGATGCTAGGAGGGATTGGGGGTAGGAGGAGACGGGGACAGCAGAGAATGAGATGGCTGGATGGCATCACTGACTTGATGGACATGAGTTTGAGTGAACTCTGGGAGTTGGTGATAGACAGGGAGGCCTGGTGTGCTGTGATTCATGGGGTCGCAAAGAGTCGGACACGACTGAGCGACTGAACTGAACTGAACTGAACTACAGACCTCAATCAACGGGAAAAGTAGAAAAGGCAAATTCTATTCTCAAAACAGACCTAACCAAACTCTAGAACTACAAAGGCCACGGACTGAACTCCTTCCCATGGCTTTGGCTCACTTTAAGGCTACACTGCATGGACTCCCTTTTCTTTTAGGTCAGTTCCCTAGTGCCAGGCCCTTGCTGGAGATTATCTTCCATCCTTAACCTTATTAGACATCTCATGAGAGAACATGCAGATCGCTCTCTCCCAAAGCCTCATCAAATGAATTCAGCTGACTTAACAGTCATACACAGGGACCTCAGTCAGTTCAGTCGTGCAGTAGTGTCCGACTCTTTGCGACCCCATGGACTGCAACATGCCAGGCCTCCCTATCCATCAGCAACTCCTGGAGTTTACTCAAACTCATGTCCATTGAGTTGGTGATGCCATCCAACCATCTCATTCTCCGTTGTCCCCTATGCCTCATGTCTTCACTCTTTCCCAGCATCAGGGTCTTTTCAAATGAGTCAGCCCTTCGCATCAGGTCGCCAAAGTATTGGAATTTCAGCATCAGTCCTTTCAGTGAACACCCAGGACTGATCTCCTTTAGGATGGACTGGTTGGATCTCCTTTCAGTCCAAGGGACTCTCAAGAGTCTTCTCTAACATCACAGTTGAAAAGCATCAATTCTTCAGCACTCAGCTTTATTCACAGTCCAACTCTCACATCTATACATGACTACTGGAAAAACCATAGCCTTGACTAGATGGACCTTTGTTGGCAAAGTAATGTCTCTGCTTTTTAATATGCTGTCTAGGTTGGTCACAACTTTTCTTCCAAGGAGCAAGCGTCTTTTAATTTCATGGCTGCAGTCACCATCTGCGGTAATTTTGGAGCCCAAGAAAATAAAGTCTCTCACTGTTTCCACTGTTTCCCAATCTATTTGCCATGAAGTGATGGGACCAGATGCCTTGATCTTAGTTTTCTGGATATTGAGTTTTAAACCAGATTTTTCACTCTCCTCTTTCACTTTCATCAAGAGGCTTTTTAGTTCTTCCTCACTTTCTGCTATAAGGGTGGTGTCATCTGCATATCTAAGGTTACTGATGTTTCTCCCGGCAATCTTGATTCCAGCTTGTGCTTCATCCAGCCCAGCATTTCTCATGATGTACTCTGCATGTAAGTTAAATAAGCAGGGTGACAATATACAGCATTGACGTACTCCTTTCCTGATTTGGAACCAGTCTGTTGTTCCATGTCCAGTTCCAACTGTTGCTTCCTCACCTGCATACAGGTTTCTCAAGAGGCAGGTCAGGTGGTCTGGTAGTCCCATCTCTTTAGAAATTTTCCACAGTTTATTGTGATCCACACAGTCAAAGCCTTTGGCATAGTCAATAAAGCAGTAATAGATGTTTTTCTGGAACTCTCTTGCTTTTTCCATGATCCAGCGGATGTTGGCAATTTGATCTCTGGTTCCTCTGCCTTTTGTAAAACCAGCTTGAACATCTGGAAGTTCACGGTTCACGAATTGCTGAAGCCTGGTTTGGAGAATTTTGAGCATTACTTTACTAGCGTTTGTGATGAGTGCAATTGTGAGGTAGTTTGAGCATTCTTTGGCATTTCCTTTCTTTGGGACTGGAATGAAAACTGACCTTTTCCAGTCCTGTGGCCACTGCTGAGTTTTCCAAATTTGCTGACATATTGAGTGCAGCACTTTCATAGCATCATCTTTCAGGATTTGAAGTAGCTCAACTGGAATTCCATCACCTCCACTAGCTTTGTTTGTACGGATGCTTCCTAAGGCCCACTGGACTTCACATTCCAGGATGTCTGGTGAGTGATCACACCATCATAGTTATCTGGGTCATGAAGATCTTTTTTGTATAGTTCTTCTGTGTATTCTTGCATCTCTTTTTAATCTTCTGTTAGGTCTATACCATTTCTGTCCTTTATTGAGCCTATCTTTGCATGAAATGTTCCCTTGGTATCTCTGATTTTCTTGATGAGATCTCTAGTCTTTCCCATTCTATTGTTTTCCTCTATTTCTTTGCATTGATCACTGAGGGAGGCTTTCTTATCTTTTCTTGCTATTCTTTGTAACTGTGCATTAAAATGGGTATATCTTTCCTTTTCTCCTTTGCTTTTCACTTCTCTTCTTTTCCCAGCTATTTGTAAGGCCTCCTCAGACATCCATTTTGCTTTTTTGCATTTCTTTTTCTTGGGGATGGTCTTGATCCCTGTCTCCTGTACAATGTCATGACCCTCTATCCACAGTTCATCAGGCACTCTGTCTATCAGGTAAGAGAAACCCAAGTAAGACAGTAGGTGCTGAGAGAGGGCATCAGAGGGCAGACAGACTGAAACCACAATCACAGACAACTAGCTAATCTGATCACACAGACCACAGCTTGTCTAACTCAATGAAACTAAGCCATGCCATGTGGGGCCACCCAAGACGGACAGGTCATGGTGGAGAGGTCTAACAAAATATAGTCCATTGGAGAAAGGAATGGCAAACCATTCCTTTCTCAAGTATTCTTGCCTTGAGAACCACATGAACAGTATGAAAAAGCAAAAAGATCGAACATTGAAAGATGAACTCCCCAGGTTGGTAGGTGCCCAATATGCTACTGGAGATCAGTGGAGAAATAACTCCAGAAAGAATGACGGGATGGAGCCAAAGCAAAAACAACACCCAGTTGTGGATGTGACTGGTTATAGAAGCAAGTTCCGATGGTGTAATGAGCAATATTGCATAGGAACCTGGAATGTTAGGTCCATAAATCAAGGCAAATTGGAAGTGGTTAAACGGGAGATGGCAAGAGTGAACGTCGATATTCTAGGAATCAGAGAACTAAGATAGACTTGAATGGGTGAATTTAACTCAGATGACCATTATATCTACTACTGTTGGCAGGAATCCCTTAGAAGAAATGGAGTAGCCATCACAGTCAACAAAAGAGTCTGAAATGCAGTACTTGGATGCAATCTCAAAAACGACAGAATGATCTCTATTCGTTTCCAAGGCAAACCATTCAACTTCACGGTAATCCAAGTCTATGCTCTGACCATAGAAGAAGCTGACAGTGAAGAAGCTGAAGTTGAATGGTTCTATGAAGAACTACAAGACCTTTAAGAACTAACACCCCCAAAAATGTCCTTTTCATTATAGGGGACTGGAATGCAAAAGTGGAAGTCAAGAGATACCTGAAGTAACAGGCAAATCTGGCCTTGGGGTACAAAATTAAGCAGGGCAAAGGCTAATAGAGTTTTGCCAAGAGAGCACACAGGTCATAGCAAACGCCCTCTTCCAACAACACAAGAGAAGACTCTACACATGGACATCACCAGATGGTCAACACCGAAATCAGATTGATTATATTCTTTGCAGCCAAAGATGGAGAAGTGCTATACAGTCAGTAGAAACAAGACTGGGAATTGACTGTGGCTCAGATCATGAACTCCTTATTGCCAAATTCAGACTTAAACTGAAGAAAGTGGGCAAACCCACTAGACCATTCAGATAATGGTGACCTTCTTCAAAAGATCCTGTGCATGTACTGCTACACTCAGTGCCCCCAACCCTGCAGCAGGCCACCACTGACCCATGCCTCTGCTGGAGACTCCCAGACACAAACAGGCAAGTCTAGGTCACTCTTGTGGGGTCACTGCTCCTTTCTCCTGGGTCCTAGTGCACAAGGTTCTGTTTGTGCCCTCCAAGAGTCTATTTCCCAGTCCTGTGTAAGTTCTGGTGGTTCTATGGTGGGGTTAATGGCGACCTCCTCCAAGAGGACTTATGCCATACCCAGGTCTGCTGCACCCAGATTCCCTGCCCCTGTGGCAGGAAAACAAATATCGATAAGTAAAACAAAAATAGATGTATTGGTTACTAATTGGACTGGGATTTCCCCTACTTATCCTATTCACAATAGGACTTTACTCTGTGTCTCCCCCTGAGTGAACTATCATTCTAAAGCTTTCCCTCTATTTTACCTACTTCTCCATAGTTCTTGTTTTTTGGGGGCGTGGCCCTTCTCTTACTGTGATCAGCCTAGATGAATTCATTATCCACTTTCCTTCACATAGTAACACAAGCCCTTACCTTTCCTGGAAACACCACTGTTACTGATCTCCCCTTATTCCTTGACTTTATAACTGATCTTTGGCTCCAGAGAGATTTCATAGAGTTCACACCAACCCAAATTTCTACACCTGGATTCTTATTTTTATCATTTTTTCCCATTAGACATGAGACACCACATCATGATTTTACTCTTACTCCCTCTTCTTTTACAGTCCAAAATTCACATTAATACCCTACCTATAACTCACCCTGCCCCAAACCTTGCCTGCTGCTGCTGCTAAGTCACTTCAGTCGTGTCCGACTCTGCAACCCCATAGACGGCAGCCTACTGGACTCCTCCGTCCCTGGGATTCTCCAGGCAAGAACACTGGAGTGGGTTGCCATTTCCTTCTCAAATGCATGCATGCATGCTAAGTTGCTTCAGTCGTGTCCGACCCTATGAGACCCTATGGACAGCAGCCCACCAGGCTCCTCTGTCCACAGGATTCTCTAGGCAAGAATACTGGAGTGAGGTGCCATTTCCTTCTCCAAAACCTTGTCTACCTATTCATAACTCTAAATCTGACCCATCATTTACTCAGTACCTCAAACCCAACCCTGGCCAGTCCAATGAAGTAATGTGTTTCATATCAAAGGCATTGCTTTTAATACGAAGAACTGATGCTTTTGAACTGTGGTGTTGGAGAAGACTCTTGAGAGTCCCTTGGACTGCAAGGAGATAAAACCAGTCAATCCTAAAGGAAATCAGTCCTGAATATTCATTGGAAGGACTGACACTGAAGCTGAAACTCCAATACTTTGGCCACCTGATGGGAAGAACTGACTCACTGGAAAAGACCCTGATGCTGGGAAAGACTGAAGGCGGGAGAAGAAGGGGATGACAGGATGAGATGGTTGGATGGCATCACCGACTCGATGGACACGAGTTTGAGCAAGCTCTGGGAGTTGGTGATGGACAGGGACACCTGGCATGCTGCAGTTCATGGGGTTGCAAAGAGTCAGACACGACTGAGCAACTGAACTGAACTGAATTTGGAAGTACCACACTGTTTTGATTATAGTAGATTTATAGTGAATCTTGAAGTTGGATAGTGTCAGTCTTCTGGCTTTGTTCTTCTTCAGTATTAATTTGGCCATTCTGGGTCTTCTGCCTTTACATATAAATTTTAGGATCAGTTTGTCTATTTCTTTTCTACAGGGTAACTTGCTGGTATTTTGATTGTTATTGTGTTCAATCTATAGATCAAGTTGGGAAGAACTTACTTCTTAACATTATCAAGTATTCCTATCCATAAACGTAGAATATCTCTTCATTTATTCAGATCTACTTTTGACTTCTTACATCAGAGTTTTATAGTTTTCCACATATAGATATTGAGATATTGCATATATTTTCTTAGGTTTATACACAAGTATCTCAGTTTTGAGGTGCTAATATAAATGGTGTGTGGGGTTTTGTTTTTAGGGTTAAGCTTTTAAAAATATATATGTTTAATTTATTTGTCTTTGATGGGTCTCACACATGGCATGCAGAATCTTTACTTGCTGCATGTGGGATCTAGTTCCCTGACTAGGGATTGCACCCAGGCCCCCTGCATTGGGAGTGCAGAGTCTTAGCCACTGGACTATGAGGGAAGTCTCATACCTTTTAAACTGTCTACAGTTCTTCAATATTCTTTTCTGTTTGTTTTTTTTAATTCTTTTTTCTCTTTGCTTATCATTTGGGGATGTTTCCATTGTCATATTGGGATGTTTCTATTGTTTTATCTTTTACCTCACTGATTTTTACCTGCCTCATCCAGTCTTTTGATAAACCCATCAAAGACATTTTTCATTTCTGTTACAGTGTTTTTTATTTCAAGCTTTTTCTTTTGATTCTTTCTTAAGAGTTTTTATCTCCAGCTTACATTACTCATCTGTTCTTGTATCTTGTCCACTTTTTTCATTACAACCCTTAGTATATTAATCATAGTTATTTTAAATTCTAGATTCAATAATTACAAAAATCTCTGCCATATTTTAGTCTGGCTCTGATGCCTGCTTTCTCTCTTTTGAATGTTTCTTTTTATTTTTAGCATGCCTTGTAAATTTTTATTGAAAGCCAGTCATGATGTATTGGATAAAAGAACTGAAGTAGATGTTTTTTTCTTGTGAGGTTTTTTTTGTGTTTATCTGGCTAGGAATTAGGCTGTGTTTACTTCAGTGGTAGGTGTCAGAGGCTAAAATTTCCACTAGCATCCTTATTCGTCTCCCCTGTCATATTTCCATTTCCTTAGAGGCTTCTTCTTTTTTTTAATATTTATTTATTTACTATTTGGCTGTAGTGGGATCTTTGATGGATCATGGGGGATCTTTTTATTGTGGTGCTTGGGCTCAATAGTTGTGGCACTCAGGTTTAGCTGCCTTGAGACATGGGGGATCTTAGTTCCCTGACCAGGGATCAAACCTGCATCCCCTGCATTACAAGGTGGATTCTTAACCACTGGACCACTGGGGAAGTCCCTCGAGGTTTCTTCTTAAACAGAGTTGGAGCTTGCAGTTCTTTCAGCTGTAATCCACTTTTATTATACAGGAGCACTATTGATGTGGTGGTAAGTTTGGGGGCAGGGGAAGCAGTCTGTAGTCCTATGATTGGATCTCAGTCTTTTAGTGAGCCATCTCCCTGAACTGTGACCTTTACAAGTGCTTCTCAACTTTCCCACCTTCCCTTTAGCAGAGACAAGAAGGCTGCTGCTGCTAAGTCACTTCAGTCATGTCCGACTCTGTGTGACCCCATAGACGGAAGCCCACCAGGCTCCCCCATCCCTGGGATTCTCCAGGCAAGAACACTGGAGTGGGTTGCCATTTCCTTCTCCAATGTGTGAAAGTGAAAAGTGAAAATGAAGTCGCTCAGTCGTGTCCGACCCTTAGCAACGCCATGGACTGCAGCCTACCAGGCTCCTCTATCCATGGGATTTTCTAGGCAAGAGTACTGGAGTGGCTTGCCATTGCCTTCTCCGGACAAGAAGGCTAGAAGGAGCTTAAATTGGGTATTTCCCTGCCACCTGGTCAGCTCAGCTTTAGCAAAACCCAAGGACCTAACAGAAGCAGAAGAGATTAAGAAGAGGTGGCAAGAATGTGAAGAACTATGCAAAAAAGATGTTAATGACCCAGATAAACCACAATGGTGTGGTCATTCACGTAGAGCCAGACATCCTGGAGTGTGAAGTCAAGTATGCTTTAGGAAGCATTACTACAAACAGAGCTAGGTGATGGAATTCCAGCTGAGCTATTTCAAATCCTAAAAGTCGTTGCTCTTAAAGTGCTGCACTCAATCTTTCAGCTCAAAATCCTACAAGCTAGGCTTCAGCAGTGTATGAACCAAGAACTTCCAGATGTACAAGCTGAATTTAGAAAAGGCAGAAAAATGAGAGATCAAATTTCCAACATTCACTGAATCATAGAAACAGCAAGGAGATTCCAGAAAAACATTTACTTCTGCTTCCCTGGCGGCTCAGATGGTAAAGAGTCTGCCTGCAGTGTGGGAGGCCCAGTTTCAATTCCTGGATCAGAAGGATCCCCTGGAGAAGGAAATGGCAAACCACTCCAGTATTCTTGCCTGGAAAATCCCATGGACGGAGGAGCCTGGCAGTCTACAGCCCATGGGGTCCCAAAGAGTTGGACACGACTGAGTGACTTCACTTTCACTGTTTCAGTAATTACACTAAAGCCTTTGACTGGGTGGATCATAACAAACTGTGGAAAATTCTTATAGATGGGAATACCAGACCACCTTACTTGTCTCCTGAGAAACCTGTATGCAGGTCAAGAAGCAACAGTTAGAACTGGACATGGAACACCAGACTGGTTCAAAATTGCTAAAGGAGTATGTCAAGGCTGTATATTGTCACTCTGCTTATTTAACTTATATGCAGAGTACATCATGTGAAATGCCGAGCTAGATGAATCACAAACTGGAATCAAGGTTGCTGGGAGAAATATCAACAACCTCAGATATGCAGGGGATTCCCTGGTGGCTCAGGCAGTAAAGAATTTGCCTGCAATGTGGGAGACCTGGGTTTGATCCCTGGTTTGGGAAGATTCCCTGGAGGAAGGCATGGCAACCCACTCTGGTATTCTTGCCTGGACAATCTCCGTGGACAGAGGGGCCTAGTGGGCTACAGTCCTTGTTGCAAAGAGTTGGACACGACTGAGGGACTATGCACAGATATGCAGATGACATCACTCTAATGGCAGAAGGTGAAGAGGAACTAAAGAGCCTCTTGATGAGGGTGAAAGAGGAGAGTGAAAAAGCTATCTTAAAACACAACATTCAAAAAACTAAGATCATGGCATCTGGTCCCATCACTTCTTGGCAAATAGATGGGGAAAAAATGGAAGCAGTGACACACTTTATTTCCTTTGGCTCCAAAATTACTGCAGATGGTCACTGCAGCCATGAAAGATGCTTGCTCCTTGAAAGGAAAGTTATGACAAACCTAGACAGCACATTAAAAAGCAAAGACATCACTTTGCCAACAAAGGCCTGTATAGTCTCAAAACTATGGTTTTTACAGTAGTCATGTATAGATGTGAGAGTTGGACCATAAAGAAGTCTGAACACAGAAGAATAGATGCTTTCGAATTGTGGTGCTGGAGAAGACTCTTGAGAGTCCCTTGGACTGCAAGGAGATCAAAACAGTCAATCGTAAAGGAAATCAGTCCTGAATATTCATTGGAAGGACTGATATTGAAACTGAGGCTCCAATACTTTGGCCACATGATACGAAGAACTGACTCACTGGAAAAGACCCTGATGCTGGGAAAGATTGAAGGCAGGAGAAGAGGAGGACAGAAGATAACATGGTTGGATGGCATCACCAACTCGATGGACATGAGTTTGAGCAAGCTCTGGGAGTTGGTGATGGACAGGGAAGCCTGGCATGCTGCAGTCCATGGGGTTGCAAAAAGTCGAACATGACTGAGTGACTGAACTGAACTGAGGAAAGTGAGAAAAAAAGGAAAAAGAGCTCTGGGGACTTCCCTGGTGGTCCAGTGGCTAAGACTCCTCACTCCCAATGCAGGGGGCCCCAGGTTCAACCCCTGGTTGAGGAACTAGAGTCCATATGCCACAACTAAAGATTCCCTCATGCAGCAACCAAGATCAGAGATCTGCATGCCACAAGTAAGACCTGGGGCAACCAAATAAATAAATTTTAAAAAAAAAGAGCTCTGTTGCTTGACTTTGTGATGAGGGCTGTGGAAGGAGATGTAAGGAACTCACCTGCACATGAACCTGAGTCCTGTTTCTCTTTTCTCTTATAAAGCCCAGCTGGCCAGAGCCATCTCCTTGTACCCTTCTGACTGCTATCCAGAGGCAGTGCCGAGCTGCCAGCCTGCCTCAATACCCAGCTCCCTAAACCAGATCAGTGGCTCTGGGCCCAGATGTTGACATAGATTTCTTTTTCCTCTGGAGCCTCCTTTTCCACTTACTATGAAAAAACATCCTTTGTTTCATCCTTTGTGTCTTTTGTTCAAGGGAGAGGTGGACAGAGACTTACTTTTCTTTGGATCCTACCTATCTCATTAACCCCCCAAGATCAAGATTCTTGGGCCTGAAATAGGAGGAGGCTGTGGCTCAGATCATGAACGCCTTATTGCCAAATTCAGACTTAAATTGAAGAAAGTAGGGGAAACCAATAGACCATTCAGATATTATCTAAATCAAATACCTTATGATTATACAGTGGAAATTAGAAATAGATCTAAGGGACTGGATCTGATAGATAGAGTGCCTGATGAACTCTGGACAGAGGTTTGTGACATTGTACAGGAGACAGGGACCAAGACCATCCCCATGGAAAAGAAATGCAAAAAAGCAAAATGGCTGTCTGAGGAGGCCTTACAAATAGCTGTGAAAAGAAGAGAAGCGAAAAGCAAAGGAGAAAAGGAAAGATATAAGCATCTGAATGCAGAGTTCCAAAGAATAGCAAGGAGAGATAAGAAAGGCTTCCTCAGCGATCAATGCAAAGAAATAGAGGAAAACAACAGAATAGGAAAGACAAGAGATCTCTTCAAGAAAATTAGAGATTCCAAGGGAACATTTCATGCAAAGATGGGCTCGATAAAGGACAGAAATGGTATGGACCTAACAGAAGCAGAAGATATTAAGAAGAGGTGGCAAGAATACACAGAAGAACTGTACAAAAAAGATCTTCACGACCAAGATAGTCATGATAACGTGATCACTGACCTAGAGCCAGACATCTTGGAATGTGAAGTCAAGTGGGCTTTAGAAAGCATCACTACAAACAAAGCTAGTGGAGCTGATGGAATTCCAGTTGAGCTATTTCAAATCTTGAAAGATGATGCTGTGAAAGTGATGCACTCAATATGCCAGCAAATTTGGAAAGCTCAGCAGTGGCCACAGGACTGGAAAAAGTCAGTCTTCATTCCAATCCCAAAGAAAGGCAATGCCAAAGAATGCTCAAACTACTGCACAATTGCACTCATCTCACACGCGAGTAAAGTCATGCTCAAAATTCTCCAAGCCAGGCTTCAGCAATATGTGAACCGTGAACTCCCAGATGTTCAAGCAGGTTTTAGAAAAGGCAGAGGCACCAGAGATCAAATTGCCAGCATCCACTGGATCATGGAGAAAGCAAGAGAGTTCCAGAAAAACATCTATTTCTGCTTCATTGACTATGCCAAAGCCTTTGACTGTGTGGATCACAATAAACTGTGAACATTCTGAAAGAGATGGGAATACCAGACCACCTGACCTGCCTCTTGAGAAACCTGTATGCAGGTCAGGAAGCAACAGTCAGAACTGGACATGGAACAACAGACTGGTTCCAAATAGGAAAAGGAGTACATCAAGGCTGTATATTGTCACCTTGCTTATTTAACTTATATGCAGAGTACATACATCATGAGGAATGCTGGGCTGGAAGAAGCACAAGCTGGAATCAAGATTGCTGGGAGAAATGTCAATAACCTCAGATATGCAGATGACACTACCCTTATAGCAGAAAGTGAAGAGGACCTCAAAAGCCTCTTGATGAAAGTGAAAGAGGAGAGTGAAAAGGTTGGCTTGAAGCTCAACATTCAGAAAACAAAGATCATGGCATCTGGTCCCATCACTTCATGGGAAATAGATGGAAAAACAGTGGAAACAGTGTCAGACTTTATTTTGGGGGGCTCCAAAATCACTGCAGATGCTGATTGCAGCCATGAAATTAAAAGACGTTTACTCCTTGGAAGGAAAGTTATGACCAGCCTAGATAGCATATTAAAAAGCAGAGACATTACTTTGCCAACCAAGGTCCGTCTAGTCAAGGCTATGGTTTTTCCTGTGGTCATGTATGGATGTGAAAGTTGGACTGTGAAGAAAGCTGATCGCCGAAGAATCGATGCTTTTGAACTGTGGTGCTGGAGAAGACTCTTGAGAGTCCCTTGGACTGCAAGGAGATCCAACCAGTCCATTCTAAGGGAGATCAATCCTGGGTGTTCATTGGAAGGACTAATGCTAAAGCTGAAACTGCAATACTTTGGCCACCTCATGCAACGAGTTGACTCACTGGAAGAGACTCTGATGCTGGGAGGGATTGGGGGCAGGAGGAGAAGGGGACGACGGAGAATGAGATGGCTGGATGGCATCACCGACTCTGTGGACATGAGTTTGAGTGAACTCCGGGAGTTGGTGATGGACAGGGAGGCCTGGCGTGCTGTGATTTATGGGATCGCAGAGAGTCGGACACGACTGAGCGACTGAACTGATGCTAAAGAACCTGCAGTTCTCATAACAGCTCTAATTTTGTCTGGGGCCTGTGCTTCAAACAATCTAGGCATATCAGTTATGTATCCATGTCTGAATGCCACCATGTCAATGTCTGGTGTCCCTTGATTTTGAAAGTGAGAGTATATGTAAGAGGTGTGTTTTGTATGTCTAGAGTCTAAAATATTGGTATGTTGGGGCTTCCCTGGTGGCTCAGTGGTAAAGAATCTGCCTGCCAATGCAGGGGACATGAAGATCCCACATGCCATGTGCCACAACTATTAAGCCTGTGCTCTAGAGCCCAAAAGCCTCAGGGCTTAGAGCCTGTGCTCCGCAACAAGAGAAGTCACCACAGAGAAGCCCGTGCACTGCAACTAGAGAGTAGCCCCACTCCTTGCAACTTGAGAAAGCCCTGCGTGGCAATGAAGACCCAGCACAGCCAAAAATAAATTTATAAATTAATTTTTAAAATAATAAAAGATTGGCATGTAAATATTAGGAATTCAGACATTTACCTGCAGACCTATCCTTTGTGTGGTGATGGTGGGGGGTGGGTATGTGGATATAGCTCATTGCAGTTGATAATTATATTTACACCATTGCACCAAATGTCCCTGCCCCATAGCTTCATGCTGATGTCTGAGAAGGAGCAAGTGTGACATTGATCAAGGCAAACCATAAATTATCAATTTCAAAATGAATATTAATTGCCTAGTGACAGTTTCGGGGCACTGACTCAGTGGTAAAGAATCCACCTGCCAAGGCAGGAGACTCAGGTTCGATCCCTGGGTTGGGAAGATCCCCTGGAGAAGGGAAATGGCAACCCACTCCAGTATTCCTGTCTGGGAACCAACGGACAGAGGAAAGAGCCTGGGGGCTACAGTCCATGGGGTCGCAAAAGAGCCGGACACAACTTAGCGACTAAACAACAATGACAGTTTCCATGCTGATATATTAATATTACTTTCCTAAAAAAGCTAATTCAGTGTAAGCCCAGGGCTGGCTCTTGCTCATGCATCGTGCATCTGGTTGGCAGACTTGGCTTTGCAAGGAGATCACGAGAAATGAGGGCTGTTGTAGTGGAAGCACACTCGGGCTTTTGTGAGGAGGGTACAAATTGCATCCTTCTCAGGACCTGAAACTATGGACAACAGGAGGCCGAATGCCTCTGCAGGGGAGGTTGATTACTTTTCCTAGAGGTAAAATGACTCAGTGATCAGGCTTTGGTGGGAGCTTTGAGTCTGAATGGGTACTGGCCATACTGGATGATACAAGGCCCAGCAGACAGCAAGGCCACTGAGAAGCTGGCCTTCTCTGGGATGAACTCTGTGCTTTCTTGGGCTGGGCACTCCACTGCTCTGGGCCTGTGTCCCAAATCTGTAAAATGAAGGGTGTGAACTGATGACCCTTGTAGTGTGGAGACCACCAGGGTTTCTTCCTTTAAGCTGGGTACAGAAGACAAAGGCACTTTGCTTGGAAGAGCCACATGATTCAGTGGCACTGGTTCTTTGATTGATTATTACTGCAGGGCTCTGGGAATATTTGTCTCATTTGTCAAATGAAGATATCTTTTTGTTTTAAATGTCTTATTTTCTATTGGAGTATAGTTGATTAGCAATGTTGTGATAGTTTCAGGTGTACAGCAAAATGAACCAGTTATACCTGAAATGAAGAAATCTCATGTGAGGGTTACACAAAGGAAAATGAGAATATTCCTGCTGAGAAAAACGACCTGGCTGATACAGGGCAACTAAGCCTGTGCACCACAACTACTGAGCCTGTGCTCTAGAACCTGGGAGCCACAACTACTGAGCTCACAAGCTGCAACTACTGAAGCCCATGAGCTCTAGACCCTGTGCTCCCCAACAAGAGAAGGCACCACAATGAGAAGCCTGCACACCACAACTAGAGAGTAGCCCCCACTTGACACAACCAGAGCAAAGTTCACATAGCAATGAAGACCCAGCAGAGCCAAATACATAAAATTATTAAAAAATTTCTCTTAAAAGCAGCCTGGCTTGGAGTAGGAAATAGCAACCCACTCCAGTATTCTTGCCTGGAGAATCCCACAGCCAGAGGAGCCTGGTGGATGGGATCGCAAAGATGTGGACACAACTGAGCGACTAAGCACGCACGCAAAGAAGGGGACAGCAGGAAGTCAGACTGTATCTGCCCGTCCCACCCTCCCTTGTGAGGGGGTATGAAGGGGAGCACGAGGGGTGGAACTCTTTTGTATCCTGATAGTGGCTGTGGGTACATGAACTTCTACATGTGTTAAAACTCATAGACCTGTGTACCAAAAGAAAAAAGTCAGATTCACTGTGATCATTTGAAAAATAAAAATGCTTTTCAAGTCAAAAAAAAAAAAAGCAGCCTGGCTTTAATTCATGTTGATGTATGACAGAAATCAAACCAATACTGTAAAACAATCATCAATCAATTAAAAATAAATAAATATTTAAAAAGAAAAAGAAAACAACCTGGCTTAAGCAAGGATTCCCTCTCATTGGGACAGCCTAGTGCTTTGGTTTAACCGAAGAAGTGTAAGGAAAGTCTCCAATGAATCCCAAAGTGAAAGTAATGTCAGGCAGCATTCTTAGGATGAAGGTTATGTAATGAGGGTTATGTTGTCACAGTAACTGACTCCTGAGGTGTCCACTCAAGGTTTTCAAAACCCCAGTCCATGTTGTGGGCTGCTGCTGCTGCGAAGTCACTTCAGTCGTATCCGACTCTGTGTGACCCCATAGATGGAAGCCCACCAGGCTCCCCCATCCCTGGGATTCTCCAGGCAAGAACACTGGGGTGGGTTGCCATTTCCTTCTCCAATGTGTGAAAGTGAAAAATGAAAGTGAAGTCACTCAGTCGTGTCTGACCCTTAGCGACCCCACGGACTGCAGCCTACCAGGCTCCTCCATCCATGGGATTTTCCAGGCAAGAGTACTGGAGTGGCTTGCCATTGCCTTCTCCATGTTGTGGGCTACACGAAGTCAAATGAGACCAACTGGGTTTACCAGTCAGGAAATCCAGTGAAGAACTCTATTTTAGCTCCACTTCCAGGATTCCAACATTTCCTAGAGGGATCACATCACCACCAAATGACTGCCTGGTAAAACAGTACTTCTGTGTATGTGCTCAGTTGTTGTTCAGTAGCGTCTGACTCTTTGTGACCCCATGGACTGTAGCCCGCCAGGCTCCTCTCTCCATGGGATTCTCCATGCCAGAACACTGGAATGGGTTGCTATTTCCTTCTCCAGGGGATCTTCCCAACCCAGAGATTGAACCTGCATCTCTTGCATTGGCAGGCGGATTCTTTACCGCTGAGCTACCTGGGAAGCCAGGATGCTGGGGGAGGATACAACCGTTAATCTCTTCTTTGCTGGTATCACTCAGTATGGTTTCAGTTCAGTTCAGTTGCTCAGTCGTGTCCGACTCTTTGCGACCCCATGAATCACAGCACGCCAGGCCTCCCTGTCCATCACCAACTCCCAGAGTACACTCAAATTCATGTCCATTGAGTCAGTGATGCCATCCAGCCATCTCATTCTCTGTCGTCCCCTTCTCCTCCCGCCCCCAATCCCTCCCAGCATCAGGGTCTTTTCAAATGAGTCAGCTCTTCACATCAGGTGGCCAAAGTATTGGAGTTTCAGCTTCAGCATCAATCCTTCCAATGAACACCCAGGACTGATCTCCTTTAGGAAGAACTGGTTGGATCTCCTTGCAGTCCAAGGGACTCTCAAGAGTCTTTTCCAACACCACAGTTCAAAAGCTTCAATTCTTCGGTGCTCAGTTTTCTTCACAGTCCAACTCTCACATCCATACATGACCACAGGAAAAATCATAGCCTTGACTAGATGGACCTTTGTTGGCAAAGTAATGTCTCTGCTTTTTAATATGCTATCTAGGTTGGTCATAACTTTCCTTCCAAGGAGTAAGCATCTTTTAATTTCAAGGCTGCAATCACCATCTGCAGTGATCTTGGAGCCCCCCAAAATAGTCTGACACTGTTTTCACTGTTTCTCCATCTATTTCCCATGCAGTGATGGGACGGGATGCCATGATCTTAGTTTTCTGAATGTTGAGCTTTAAGCCAACTTTTTCACTCTCCTCTTTCACTTTCATCAAGAGGCTTTTTAGTTCCTCTTCACTTTCTGCCATAAGGGTGGGGTCATCTGCATCTCTGAGGTTATTGATATTTCTCCCGGCAATCTTGATTCCAGCTTGTGCTTCTTCCAGCCCAGCGTTTCTCATGATGTACTCTGTAAGTTAAATAAGCAGGGTGACAATATACAGCCTTGACGTACTACTTTTGCTATTTGGAACCAGTCTGTTGTTCCATGTCCAGTTCTGTTACTTCCTGACCTGCATATATGTTTCTCAAGAGGCAGGTCAGGTGGTCTGGGATTCCCATCTCTTTAGAAATTTTCCACAGTTTATTGTGATCCACACAGTCAAAGGCTTTGGCATAGTCAATAAAGCAGAAATAGATGTTTTTCTGGAACTCCCTTGCTTTCTCCATGATCCAGTGGATGTTGGCAATTTGATCTCTGGTGCCTCTGCCTTTTCTAAAACCTGCTTGCACATCTGGAAGTTCACGGTTCACATACTGCTGAAGCCTGGCTTGGAGAATTTTGAACATGACTTTACTAGTGTGTGAGATGAGTGCAATTGTCCGGTAGTTTGAGCATTCTTTGGCCTTCCCTTTCTTTGGGATTGGAATGAAGACTGACCTTTTCCAGTCCTGTGGCCACTGCTGAGTTTTCCAAATTTGCTGGCATATTGAGTGCAGCGCTTTCACAGCATCATCTTTCAGGATTTGAAATAGCTAAATTGGAATTCCATCACCTCCACTAGCTTTGTTCGTAGTGATGCTCTCTAAGGCCCACTTGACTTCACATTCCAAGATGTCTGGTTCCAGGTGAGTGATCACGCCATCGTGATTATCTTCATCGTGATTAGAAAACTATAAAACACTGATGAAAGTAATCAGAGAGGGCACTAATAGATGGAGAAATATACCGTGTTTGTGGATCAGAAGAATCAATATAGTGAAAATAAGCATACTACCAAGAGTAATACTATTACTACCCAAACTAATCTGTAGATTCAAAGCAATCCCTATCAAGCTACCAATGGTATTTTTCACAGAGCTAGAACAAATAATTTCACAATTTGTATGGAAATGCAAAAAACCTCGAATAGCCAAAGCAATCTTGAGAAAGAAGAATGGAACTGGAGGATCAACATGCTGGACTTCAGGTTCTACTACAAAGCCACAGTCATCAAGACAGTATAGTACTGGCATAAAGACAGAAATATAGATAAATGGAACAAAATAGAAAGCCCAGAGATAAATCCATGCACCTATGGACACCTTATCTTTGACAAAGGAGACAAGAATATTCAATGGAGAAAAGACAATCTCTTTAACAAGTGGTGCTGGGAAAACTGGTCAACCACTTGTAAAAAAAATGAAACTAGAACACTTTCTAACACCATACACAAAAATAAACTCAAAATGGATTAAAGATCTAAACATAAGACCAGAAACTATAAAACTCCTAGAGGAGAACACAGGCAAAACACTCTCTGACATAAATCACAGCAGGATCCTCCATGACCCACCTCCCAGAATATTGGAAATAAAAGCAAAAATAAACAAATGGGACCTAATTAAAATTAAAAGCTTCTGCACAACAAATGAAACTATAAGCAAGGTGAAAAGACAGCCTTCAGAATGGGAGAAAATAATAGCAAATGAAGCAACTGACAAAGAATTAATCTCAAAAATACACAAGCAACTCCTGCAGCTCAATTCCAGAAAAATAAAAGACCCAATCAAAAAATGGGCCAAAGAAGTAAACAGACATTTCTCCAAAGACCTTCAGATGGCTAACAAACACATGAAAAGATGCTCAACAGCACTCATTATCAGAGAAATGCAAATCAAAATCACAATGAGGTTCCATTTCACGCCAGTCAGAATGGCTGCTATCCAAAAGTCTACAAGCAATAAATGCTGGAGAGGGTGTGGAGAAAAGGGAACCCTCTTACACTGTTGGTGGGAATGCAAATTAGTACAGCCACTATGCAGAACAGTGTGGAGATTCCTTAAAAAACTGGAAATAGAACTGCCATACGACCCAGCAATCCCACTGCTGGGCTTACACACCTAAGCAACCAGAGTTGAAAGAGACACGTGTACCCCAATGTTCATTGCAGCACTGTTTATAATAGCCAGGACATGGAAGCAACTTAGATGTCCATCAGCAGGCGAATGGATAAGAAAGCTTTGGTACATATACACAATGGAATATTACTCAGCCATTAAAAAGAATACATTTGAATCAATTCTAATGAGGTGGATGAAACTGGAACCTATTTTACAGAGTGAAGTAAGCCAGAAAGAAAAACACCAATATAGTATACTAACGCATATATATGGAATTTAGACAAATGGTAATGATAACCCTGTATGCGAGACAGCAAAAGAGTCACAGATGTATAGACAGTCTTTTGGACTCTGTGGGAGAGGACGAGGGTGGGATGATTTGAGAGAATGGCATTAAAACATGTATATTATCATATGTGAAACTAATCGCCAGTCTAGGTTCGATGCATGATACAGGATACTCGGGGATGTTGCACTTGATGACCCAGAGGGATGATATGGGGATGGAGGTGGGAGGGGGATTCAAGATGGGAAACACATGTACACCCGGGCGGATTCATGTCAATGGATGGCAAAACCAATAAAATATTTTAAAGTAATTAGCCTCCAATTAAAATTATAAATAAATAATAAAAATGTTTCAGAGCTACTAAAAAACTTGCATTTACAAAATAGTTAATAAAAATATTCCTCTGGATTGTACAAGAAGGGACCACTGACCCGACTGGGCGTGCAGTGTTCATCAGACTTGGCTTCTTTTTATTCTGCTTCATCAGAGCTTGGGCTCTCCTCGATTTTAGTCTCTCCATTTTCTGCAGGTAAGTCTTCTTTAGTCTCTTGGTTGGCCACTTCCACCTGTTTTCCCTTTGCTCCTCTTTTCCCTTTTGTCTGCTTTTTTTTGTCTAAAGATTTATCCTTTCCCGCCGCCTTTTTTGGCTTCCACTTTTGCAGGAGCCAGTTTAGCTGACAACCTTGCCAATCTCCTCTGGGGCGCCTCCTTCGCCGCCCCCTCTGTGGAGTTGCCCTACCTCTTGGGCATCGTGGCAGCGGGGCAGGCAAGAGCTGGGAGCCTGAGGGCCGCGGCGTGCCAAGAGCCTTCGCGAGGCTGAGTAGCCTGACTGCTGCCGCTCTTCCTGCTGCCCGAGCTGCTGGGACTCGCGGACAACATGCCGCTCTTTATGCTATGGCTCTTATAAATCCCACTGGGAGAAGCTGTTTCTATATTGATAAAATATCTTAGGAAAGTTTCCACCACAGCCCCGTTCCCTTCAGTTTACCCTTAGTGAACGCTAAGTGCCAAGTTTCCCGATAACCAGATCTCGTTTTGTCTCTTTCCTCCCACTGTGAATACTCGTTAGTGGTTTTTCCAGCTCTTAGATGCTAGTCCAGCTGATGGATCGCACCCATTTCCTTCTTTTAATGCTATGTCTGGTACAGGATGGAGAAATGTATCTCAACAGTGGATCCTCAGTGGTTCAACTGCCTCTACCCACTACCTTCCAGGGATAGAGTCACCCTGGGTGTTGGGGAAGCTGAGCATACTAAAAGTTCCTTTCACTTGTAAAAGAATGAAACTAGAACACTTTCTAACACCATACACAAAAATAAACTCAAAATGGATTAAAGATCTAAACGTAAGCCCAGAAGCTATAAACTCCTAAAGGAAAACATAGGCAAAACACTCTCCGACATAAATCACAGCAGGCTCCTCTATGACCCACTTCCCAGAGTAATGGAAATAAAAGCAAAAATAAACAAATGGGACCTAATTAAACAAAAGCCTTTGAACAACGAAGGAAACTACTAGCAAGGTTACAAGACAGACTTCAGAATGGGAGAAAATAATAGCAAACGAAACAACTGACAAAGAATTAATCTCAAAAATATACAAGGAGCTCCTCAGCTCAATTCCAGAAAAATAAACGACCCAATCAAAAAATGGACCAAAGTCGTAAACAGACATTTCTCCAAAGAAGACATACAGATGCCTAACAAACACATGAGAAGATGCTCAACATCACCCATTATCAGATAAATGCAAATAAAAAACACAATGAGGTACCATCTCACACCAGTCAGAATGGCTGCTATCTAAAGTCTACAAGCAATAAATGCTGGAGAGGGTGCGGAGAAGAAAGAAGAATCCTACACTGTTGATGGGAATGCAAACTAGTAAAGCCACTACGGAGAACAGGGTGGAGATTCCTTAAAAAACTGGAAATAGAACTGCCATATGACCCAGCAACCCCACTGCTGTGTATACACACTGAGGAAACCAGAATTGAGAGAGACACATGTATCCCAATGTTCATCACAGCACTGTTTACAATAGCTAAGATATGGAAGCAACCTAGATGTCCATCAGCAGACAAATGGATAAGAAAGCTGTGGTACGTATACACAATGGAATATTACTCAGCCATTAAAAAGAATGCATTTGAATCAAATGAGGTGGATGAAACTGGAGCCTATTATACAGAGTGAAGTAAGTCAGAAGGAAAAACACCAATACAGTATACTAACGCATATATATGGAATTTAGAAAGATGGTAATGATGACCCTATATGCAAGACAGCAAAAGAGACACAGATGTAAAAAACAGTCTATTGGACTCTGTGGGAGGAGAGGATGGGATGATTTGAGAGGGTAGCATTGAAACGTGTATATTATCATATGTGAAGTGGATCGCTGGTCCAGGTTTGATGAATGAGACAGGGCACTCAGGGCTGGTGCACTGGGAGGACCCTGGGGGATGGGATGGGGAGGGAGGTGGGAGGGGGGGTACTGGATGGGAAACACATGTGTGCCCATGACTGATTCACGTTGATGTATGGCAAAAACCACTACAATATTGTAAAGTAATTAGCCACCAATTAAAATTAATTTTTTTAAAAAGGAAAAAAAAAGTTCTTTCCGTCTGAAGGAGATACTCAATATGAGCAAGTTGGATTTTTAAACAGGTTTCCCTCAAGTTAAATAGACAAGGCAGGCCTGGTTATAGAGGGCCCAGGGGGCTTGTGGTTTGTCTTACTGGGACATAAGAATTGCTGACACCCTGGACACTGCCTTGATATTTCAGCCTAGAGAGGTGAGGAAAATTTAGCTCACTGGGGTCCAAATCACCACCACCAGTCCAGCAGCCAGTATCCATCACTGCACTCACACAGGCACTATGAAGCAAAGCTAATAAACTCATCTGGGACTTTTGGATAAATACTCTCTTTATACAGCCTATGGTTTTCCACAGTCTCAAATGGTAAGCTCGTGACCTACAGTCAGTCATCACTGCCTGAACAAACAAAAGTATTTCAAGTGAACACAGGTAAAGAATCTGGCCTGAACTGAAAGCTTCCCCCCCGCCCCACCCCACCCCCACCACCCACCAAACAGATTCCACAAAACCCACCTCTTTAAAATAATACCATCAAAAAATATCTTTTGATATGAGAAAGTCCTCAAGAGGATATTCACTTATAAAGTTCAATTTGAGCCCCAACCACCAGGTGTATGGTTTGACTGTATGCAATTGTCTTAAACTGTTCACTCTTAGCTCAGTGCCACTTTATTCAAAATTGTTTCAATTTTTAGACAAATTTCTAGTTTGTACACCTTGCTCCTACCCTCCACCATAATATCACTATTTTAGCAATGATTTCAGGCTGACACATCATAACATACCAAACATTAAGTGGTAGGGCTAGGACTTCCCTGGTGGTCCAGTGGCTAAGACTCCCTACTCCCAATGCTGGGACCTGGGTTCAATCCCTGGTTAGGGATCTAGATCCCACATACCCCCAACTAAGACCTGGTGCAACCAAATAAATATTTTTTAAAAAGATGTAGGGCTGTCGCTTTCTACACTGCTTTACTGAAGACTAAAATCAATGGCAGGAGTACCACGCACTTGGACTTTTAAGCTGTCTCCCCATATCAGTCTCAACCTAACCAAACAGACACTCATACAGTGTATGTGAATTATTCCCTAACTCCAGTGCCTGAATATTTATAAATTCACTCATTTAGCTAAGAACTTTCCAATATTTTAAGTAGTAGAGTTGAACCCTCTCATAACCTAGATACTTAATGCATTAATGTGCACTTCCCAGATCAGACCCAGCCCCAACATGACTCCACAAAGTGCTCAATAAAGGATACCAGGAATAAAAGGATAAATAAATAATAAAAGGATATCAGTTCAATAAAGGAACTTTATTATGTTTAATTTTTCACATGAAATAGGAACAACGGTAATTTCCTTTTCTTGCTCTTTCAGGAAATCACATTACTTCTGATAATTGGCAATTTCCATAAACTGGTGTTTACTTATCTCATTTCCAATTGCCAAAGCTCCCAAAGTTCAAAACTCAATTGATAAACATGGAAAAGACATCAAAAAAAGAAAAACAAACTTGAGAATATCTAGGACGAAAGTGTCCAAGACTTGAAGCAGGTTTTATAATTGCTGCCCTCACAAATTTTTGGTTTCAGGCTTACTGAACTGCACTTTGGTTTCGCTTGCATCGACTGGCATTGCAAGCTCCTTCCTAAGGGGAGAAAATGGCAAATATTCAGTATTTGGAGTTGTGAACGAAATTAGATATACGATGAACATTTTATGCTTGTTTTAAAATTTGTATTCTCCCAAATGCCCAGGGAACATACTTTTGTAATACCCAGTTCCAGGGTCTCTTTAGGGAGAATTTTCCTTTGTGCGCAAAATTTATGGGAGTTCTGAAAAACTCAGTATTCAATGTTAAGTGTTTTTAATGCACTATTTAAGAATCAAGATTAAATGCACAGAGACTTCCCTGGTAGTCCAGTGGCTAAGACTTCTCGCTCCCCAGGCAGGGGATGCGGTTCAATCCCTGGTCAGGGAGCTAGACTCCACAGGCCGAAACTAAAGATTGCGCATGCCGCCACCAAGACCAGGTGCAACCAAATAAATACTTAAAGACTAAATGCGCAAAACTGCACGACCACCAAATTATCTAAAATTTTAAATAAAGGCAAGATTCAATCCTACACTTGCACAACGGGGTCTCACTCGCCTCCCACTGACCTAAACCCCGATCCAATGAAACGTTCTTCACCGAAACCTATGTTTCCGGAGTTAATTCACTCACTCACGGCACTGCCCCAACCCGAGAGCCTAAGGGCGGGCAGCCTCCAAGGGCCTCGAGCCCCATACCAAGTTCAGGCTCTTGGGGAAGGGACAGCGCCAAAGGCGTCAGAAGAAGAGCCCTAACGTCCCAGAAAATTTTGGGCGCCTCCAGAGAAAGCCACTTACCGAGCGAACACATCGGGGTACTGGCTGCGCTGGAAAACGCACTCCAGCTCCTTCAGCTCCAGCCGCCTGAACGAGCAGCGGTGGAGGCGTGGCTCCCGGTGGAGGCGTGGCTCCCTGTCCGAGGGCTGCGGGTCCTCGGCGTCCGCCTGCATCTGCTCCTGTGGGAACAACTCCTCCTCGTCGCCGCCGCCGCCGCCCTTCTGGATCTCTTCGATTTTGGGGTCGGGAGCTCCCGCCCCAACCTGGGCCTGTTCTGCTGCTGCTGCCGCCGCTCCCGGCTCAGATTCTGATCCCGACTCCTCCTCGACGGCAGCACTTGTTGCGATGCCCGAGACCTCGGTGGGCATATTCATATCTGGAAAGGAAATAGACAACAAGTCTGGGCGTCGGAGCGCCGAGTGTGCGGGGCGGCGGGAGGCGCAGGCCCGCGACCTGAGAGGCGACGGCGACGGCGATGGTGCCACAGCCGCGTCCCGTCCACTCGCCTCTCCCAGGAAAAGGGCCTTTCCCTCGAGTTCGCCAGAGCACCTACCCCGCTCCGGGCACTGACCAGGTTCTTCCTGGAGCTCGTCGACTCCCAGGCTGAGGTAACCGGAGTCTTCGTGGTGGCGTCCGGGCTCACGGTCCATGTCGCTAGCGCTCTCCAAGCAGCTGTGCGCCTCGTCCCACTCTGCGCTGTTGATGGCGGGCGTTGGGAGTCTGCGGCCGTTTACGCTCACGCTCACGCACACGCACTAGCTATTCGGCGTCGGCTACGTGCACCTCCCAGTAACAGCGCGTGCGGTGGGCGTAGCCGTTGGAGCGTGCACGTGGACAGGGCGTGGCCATAGAGTAGAGGGTTGCGCGTGGGGAGATTCCTGGCAGGGGGCGAGCGTGTGGGGGCGCGCGAGCTCCCACTAGTGGCTGGGCTGAATACTCCCGGCTCCTGCCTTGGGTCGGTCCTGAACCAGGAGCTTCTCCCGATTGTGCGAGCTGACTTGGGACAGGGGAGGAGGCAGGGAATGAGACCTCAGTGTGGCGTCCCGGGAGCCTGGGAGAAATGTTGGGAGAACGTCTCTCCCCCTGGCCCTCGATGGGCTCAGGCTGGTTGCCATTGGTTGCTCCGCAACCCCAGGACCCCTGGAGCGGGAGACGCAGAGATGGGACTGGAGAAACTGTGGGGCCCCAGAAACCCCAGCCGGCTGAGACGACACTCATCCCCCTTGTCACGTGGGCTCTGAGCGCAACTTTCCTCTGGGAAGTCGGTAATTAATGGATGGGACTGTGTTTCTGTTCCATTCGCTCTCAAAGTCCAAGAAACGGGCTAGTGATTCAGACGGAAAGATTAGGTGGGAGACTACTTGCTGGGTTTTTGCAATAAGGTGGTGAAAGTAGAGCCCGTCTCGTTCCCTGGGGGGTACTGGGGCGTGGGAACTTGGGGCTGTATTTGCCGAGCACACAGTGTGCTTGGATGCCTCCTGCAAGAAATCCAGCCTGTTCCTTGCAAATGCAACCAGTAATCCAAATTTGTACTAACTATTGCACAGTTGCGCTCATCTCACACGCTAGTAAAGTCATGCTCAAGATTCTCCAAGACAGGCTTCAGCAATATGTGAACCGTGAACTTCAGATGTTCAAACAGGTTTTAGAAAAGGCGGAGGCACCAGAGATCAAATTGCCAACATCTGCTGGATCATGGAGAAAGCAAGAGAGTTCCAGAAAAACATCTATTTCTGCTTCATTGACTATGCCAAAGCCTTTGACTGTGTGGATCACAATAAACTGTGGAACATTCTGAAAGAGATGGGAATCCCAGACCACCTGACCTGCCTCTTGAGAAACCTGTATGCAGGTCAGGAAGCAACAGTTAGAACTGGACATGGAACAACAGACTGGTTCCAAATCGGGAAAGGAGTACGTCAAGGCTGTATATTGTCACCCTGCTTATTTAACTTCTATGCAGAGTACATCATGAGGAACGCTGGGCTGGAAGAAGCACAAGCTGGAATCAAGATTGCTGGGAGAAATATCAGTAACCTCAGATATGCAGATGACACCACCCTTATGGCAGAAAGTGAAGAGGAACTAAAAAGCCTCTTGATGAAAGTGAAAGAGGAGAATGAAAAGGTTGGCTTGCAGCTCAACTTTCAGAAAACAAAGATCATGGCATCTGGTCCCATCACTTCATGGGAAATAGATGGGGAAACAGTGTCAGACTTAATTTTTGGGGGCTCGAAAATCACTGTGGATGCTGATTGCAGCCATGAAATTAAAAGCCACTTACTCCTTGGAAGGAAAGTTATGACCAACCTAGATAGCATATTAAAAAGCAGAGACATTACTTTGCCAACCAAGGTCCGTCTAGTCAAGGCTATGGTTTTCTCCCGTGGTCATGTATGGATGTGAGAGTTGGACTGTGGAGAAAGCTGATTGCTGAAGAATTGATGCTTTTGAACTGTGGTGTTGGAGAAGACTCTTGAGAATCCCTTGGACTGCAAGGAGATCCAACCAGTCCATTCTGAAGGAGATCAATCCTGGGTGTTCATTGGAAGGACTGATTCTAAAGCTGAAACTCCAATATTTTGGCCACCTCATGCGACGAGTTGACTCACTGGAAAAGACTCTGATGCTGGGAGGGATTGGGGGCAGGAGGAGACGGGGACGACAGAGAATGAGATGGCTGGATGGCATCACCGACTCGATGGAGGTGGGTTTGAGTGAACTCCGGGAGCTGGTGATGGACAGGGAGGCCTGGCGTGCTGTGATTCATAGGGTCGCAAAGAGTCGGACACGACTGAGCAACTGAACTGATGTCAGAGGGCAAGTGTAGAACACTGCACGTGGCCCTTGCTTTGGCCCTGGAAGCGATTGTGGAGGATACAGCGTCTGCTTTGCTATGTGCCGCTATAGCGTCTGGGATTGCCGGCCCTCTGCAAAAGTGCACGGGTTTCTTATGCTGGGCACTGTGTGGACTGGGTTGTTGTTGTTTTGTCGCTCAGTTGTGTCCAACTCTTTGTGATCCAATGGACTGTAACCCGCCAGACTCCTCTGTCCAGGGAATTCTCCAGGCATGAATACTGGCGTGGGTTGCCATTCCCTTCTCCAGGGGATCTTCCTGACCCAGGGATGGAACCTGTGTCTCTGCATTGGCAGGCGGATTCCTTACCGCTGAACCACCTGGAAAGCCCCTGGACTTGGGCTAAATTCCTCTTTTTCTTCTTTGCCTCCTCTAGTCCCCTCCTTGGTGCCCAACTTTCCCCTTCTCATCCTCCTCTTTCCCCTCCTCTCTCTCCCTTTGTTTGGGACCATCTTCCAGAACTCTTGTTCTTCACCCTACTCACCTCACCTACAATGAGCAATTTGGGTTTGGGATTAGTTATAATCTGAGAAACCTCTAATGGTTATGATCCTGATGTTCCTTAGCCTAGCTAGGATATCCATTACACAGGTCGTGTGACAGCTTTTTGTAATATGGAAGCAGCCCTCTAAATAGACTCACCTAGGTAAGATTTATATAGAGATAACTACCTATAGCTAGACTAAGTAGGTGAAGGCAGGAAGCTGGAAAACCCATTTTTGTCGAACCCAAAGTCATATTTCTCATAGAATTAATATGTTAGGACTATAGACAATTTGTGGTACCTAGGTAACTACCTATCTAGAAATAACTGGAGACAACTAGAAACCTACTTGAAGTCAGGATGTTGAAAATATTCTTAAATTAATATTTCTTCTGGAAGAAATTATTTAAATGTAGGTAATTAATGGTAGAACTGAACTGATGTAAATATTTAACTGGAGAGAGCTATAAACAACTAAAAAACTACTTCAGACTCCAAAACTGAAAACTTTCATGCCTAAAATCTTTGTTTTTCTTGGAGGAATGTGCTATTACTATAAGTAAATAATGGTAACTAGGTGTATAGTTAACTATGGATAACTAGAGAGAAGTAGAATAAGTTGTTAAAGGTGAGACCTGGAAAACACCTTTGAGAATTTGAGAAAATTCCTTCTCAATTATAAATTATTATTTTAGTTAGATGATGACATATAGATATTTCAATAGTACTGTAAGTTGTGAATTAGAGATAACTGTGGAGCTTTTGAACTGTTGTGCTATAGAAGACTCTTGGGAGTCCCTTGGACAGCAAGGAGATCAAACTAGTCAATCCTAAAGGAAATCAACCCTGAATATTCATTGGAAGGATTGATGCTGAAGCTCCAATACTTTGGCCACCTGATGAGAAGAGCTAACTCATTGGAAAAGACCCTGATGCTGGGAAAAATTCAGGACAGGAGGAGAAGGGGATGACAGAGGATGAGATGGTTGGATGGCATCATCGACTCAATGGACATGAGTTTGACCACACTCTGGGAGATAGTGAAGGACAGGGAAGCCTGGTGTGCTGTAGTTCATGGGGTTGCAAAGAGTTGGACATGACTTGTGACTGGATAGCAACAACAAAGAGATAACTAGAAATAACAAATAAGTTTTATTTTTTGACTAACAAATCAGTGACACAGACATCTAGTGGTACCTAGGTTATAGCATGGGGGTTATGTATTTCCTTTTTTAAGGAGATAGTGGAAGTATTTAGAACATACATGTCATGATCACTGTGAATATATTTTTTCAAAGTTCACGAGATAGAGAAAGCAAACATGAGAACATATACAAAATTTTGAAATATAGGTGAAAGTTGTGCCAGAGCACTATTGTGGTATTCCTTCAACTTTCTTGTCTGCTTGAAACGATTTACCAAACCACACCCTGTTATTTTGTTGTAGCCATGGATTCCAGGAAACAAACTCACTCAGAAGGACAATGCAGATAGTGGCGTGCAGTTTATTGTACCGGCGGGCCCAAGGCAGAGTCTACTCTTAGCCAAGGACCCCGACCAGTTTTTGTGAAAACCTTATATACCCTAAGTGTATAAGGTTCCCTGAAACTAATCTGAACAAGAAAAAAGAAAGATACAATCAAAGTTAACTTGTGATTCATATGCCTTAAGCCTAGGTAGTTAACAGTGGACAGTTATCAATAGGCTTGTGGTCATACCCCAATAAGCATAATAGAATGTATGATTCTATTCGGTTACACAGATAATTAGGATATTCTTTTAGGTGATGGAGAGCCCTGGGGTTCTTCCTTCTGGGGGGCCTGGTTTTCCAGTTGGTATGTCGTTTCCATAGATACTGGGCGTATAGCTCAAAGTCCACATTCCGGCCCAAGATGGAGTGCTGCTTTCAAGATAGAGCCTGTTCTGTTTCTTCCTTCAATTTGTTCATTTTCCTCCCAGGTTAAAGAACTAGTGCAGGGGCTTCCCTGGTGGTCTAGTGGTTGGAAATCCACCTGCCAATGCAGGGAACACGGGTTCGAGCTCTGGTCCAGGAAGATTTCATGTGCCATGGAGCATCTGAGCCCAGGTGCCGTACCTACTGAAGCCTGAGCACCTGTGCTCTGCAACAAGAGAAGCCACTGCAATGAGAAGCTGGTGTACTGCAACGAAGAGTAGCCCACGTGCAGCAATGAAGACCCAGCGGTGCCAAAAATTAAATAAATATATATATATTTTAAAGAAGAACTAGTGCAGGAAGAATCACGTGCATCTCATGACCATGTTCTCCTCCCATTCTCCTTGGACCTCCTGAGGGATATGGTGACTTGCTCCTGGCTGTGCTGCCAGCTATTGATAGGAGAGCCAGGCTCCACCCCAGGAGTGTGTGCCAGCTGCAATTATATGGAGATTTTCTACATATAAGATGTTACAATGTGTGAACTTGATGAGCCAGAAAAAAAGCCTCTTCATCTGAATGGTAACTTTTAAATAAATTAAATACTTATTTCTTTGGTTGTGCTGAGTCTTAGTTGCAGCATGTGGGATCTTCACTTGTGGAACCCAAGATCTTAATAGCTGCAGCATGTGAACTCTTAGCTGTGGCATGTGGGATCTAGTTCCCCAACCAGGGATCAAACCCTGAGTCCCCTGGATTGGGAGCGCAGAGTCTTAGCCACTGAGCCACCAGGGAAGCCCCAAATTCACCTCTCCCTCTAATCATTGAGCACTTTGCCACAGTAACCAGAGATAGTCTTGGAATCTTCCTAAACACCATGTATTCATTTGCCATTTCTGCCAAAACAAATTAACACAAAGTTAGTCACTGAAGAACTTCCCTGGTAGCTCAGATGGTAAAGAAACCACCTGCAATGCAGGAGACCTGGATTCAATCCTTGGTTGGGAGGATCCCCTGGAGAAGGGAATGACAACCCACTCCAGTATTCTTGCCTGGAGAATTCCATTGACAGAGGAGCCTGGCGGGCTACAGTCCATGGGGTCACAAAGAGTCAGACATGATTGAGCAACTGACACTAACTAGTGACTTAAAGTAATTCAAATTTATTCTTTCCCAATTGTGTAGTATGGTAGCGCAAGTAAAATGTCGCTCAGCTGAATCCTCTGTTGAGAGTGTCACAAGGCTGAAATCAAGGTAAGGCTGAAATCAAGGTGTCAGCAGAGTTGCGCTCCTTCCTGGCGGCTTTGGGGATAAATTTGCTCCCAAGGTCAAATTCAAATTGTTAGCAGGAGTCAGTTCCTTGTGGTTGTGGGACCAAGGACCTCGTTTTCTTGTCTGTCAGCTGGGAGTCAGTTTTTGTAACTAGACACTGACCTCATTCCTTCTCATGCTTTTCTTTTTCTTTTTAGGCTGGTGGTATGATTTTGATTTATCAAAGATTGAAATTTTTTTTAAACCAAAAAATTGACCTTTACACCATGTAAGGTTAAAACACACCAAATACATGAACATGAAGGAAATAGAAGGAACAGATGAATAGAAATAAAAACAGAAGAAAAACTGGTAAGTAGTAGTATAGAAATTATATTTCAATAAAGTTGTTTCCCAAAAGAGAAAATTATGATAGTACCTATTAATATATTATTGAGTAGTTAAGTTTAAGAATTTTAATGTATGAAGCACCTAGAGCAGTAACATGCAAAAACATTAGCTACCATTATATTTTTACTGCTAGTATTAAAACTTAAACTATTGTCATCAAAAGGAAATACAGTGATACTGTCGTTAGTAAATATATTACTCGTGCTCAATCGCTCTGTCACGTCTTACTCTTTGCGACCCCAAGGACTGTGGCCCTCCAGGCTCCTCTGTCCATGGGATTTTCCCAGGAAGAATACTGGAGTGGGTTGCCAGTTCCTCCTCCAGGGGATCCACCCAACCCAGGGATCAAATCCTGGTCTCCTGCATTACAGGCAGATTCTTTACTGCTGAGCTACTGGGGAAGTCTAGTAAATATCTTACTGGCACAGAATAATCTGGGGCTTGATTCAGGAGCTGCCTCTTGAGAAACCTGTAAGCAGGTCAGGAAGCAACAGTTAGA
Source organism: Moschus berezovskii (assembly GCF_049115385.1). Lineage (NCBI taxonomy): Eukaryota > Metazoa > Chordata > Mammalia > Artiodactyla > Moschidae > Moschus > Moschus berezovskii. The sequence goes on from NC_142488.1 coordinate 110,803,663, forward strand.
ACTGGACATGGAACAACAGACTGGTTCCAAATAGCAACAGGAGTATGCCAAGGCTGTATATTGTCACCCTGCTTATTTGACTTATATGCAGAGTAGATCATGAGAAACGCTGGGCTGGAGGAAGCACAAGCTGGAATCAAGATTGCCGGGAGAAATATCAATAACCTCAGATATACACATGACACCACCCTAATGGCAGAAAGTGAAGAACTAAAGAGCCTCTTGATGAAAGTGAAAGAGGAGAGTGAAAATGTTGGCTTAAAGCTCAACATTCAGAAAACTAAGATCATGGCATCTGGTCCCATCATTTCATGGGAAATAGATGGGGAAACAGTGGAAACAGTGGCTGACTTTATTTTTCTGGGCTCCAAAATCACTGCAGATGGTGATTGCAGCCATGAAATTAAAGGACGCTTACCCCTTGGAAGGAAAGTTATGACCAACCTAGACAGCATATTAAAAAGTGGAGACATTACTTTGTCAACCAAGATCCATCTAGTCAAGGCTATGGTTTTTCCCAGTAGTCATGTATGGATGTAAGAGTTGGACTGTGAAGAAAGCTGATCGCCAAAGAATTTATGCTTTTGAACTGTCATGTTGGAGAAGACTCTTGAGAGTCCCTTGGACTGCAAGGAGATCCAACGAGTCCATCCTAAAGGAGCTCAGTCCTGGGTGTTCACTGGAGGGACTGATGTTGAAGCTGAAACTCCGATACTTTGGCCACCTGATGTGAAGAGTTGACTCATTTGAAAAGACCCTGATGCTGGGAAAGATTCAGGGCAGGAGGAGAAGGGGACAACAGAGGATGAGATGGTTAGATGGCATCACCGACTCAATGGACATGAGTTTGGGTAACCTCTGGGAGTTGGTGATAGACAGGGAGGCCTGGTGTGCTGTGGTTCATAGGATCGCAAAGAGTTGGACACGACTGAGTGACTGAACTGAACTGAACTGATTCAGGTATATACATGAGAATGTGTTGTTTAGTAAAGTAAGAATTTCAAATCAGGCAGTCTAGGATAGTTTTTCAATGAGTAGTACTAAATTTTTTTTCATGTTTCTGGAGGAAAATAAATTGGGTCTACCACAGTCCACACAGGAAATACAGTATATGAAAATTATATATTTAAATGTTTTTTAAAAGCAGTACATTTCAGAAGAAATTTAGGAAGTTTGTACATAATCAAGAATTTGAGGAGACTCTTTAAAGCAAGGTAGGAAATCTAGAAATTATTTTTAAAATCAGAATCCTTTAGCTACATAAAATTTTTTTACAGCAAAAGAAAAATTAATGTAGTAGAATAACCATTTGATAGATGTAAATACATTTGATTATATATGGGTACACTCCTGATAAAATGTGTTACTGTTGTTAGTCGCTCAGTTATGTCTGACTCTTTGTGGCTCTATGCCAGGCTCCTCTGTCCTTGGAATTCTCCAGGCAAGAATACTGGAGTGGGTTGCCATTTCCTTCTCCAGGGGGTCTTCCCGACCCCAGGATGGAACCTGCATTGGCAAGAGGATTCTTTACTGTCTGAGCCACCACTGTGTTAAAATCGTGCTGACATCAGCTGGTTTTCACCTGCTGAGGAGTAGTACTAAAGTTTTCTCTGACAGTCTTATTTGTTGTAAGTTTCAGTGAGTGACCTTTGAGAATTAATAAAATTTTTAAAAGCCCTCATTTACTAAGATGTGTTAGGCCACTCACTTAAATTAACAACAAAGATTGTCAGAGAAACTTTAGTACCATTCCGAAGCGGGTGAAAAAGCGGGTGACATCAATGCCTGATGTCAGCACTGTTTTAAAATGGTAGGGAAAGTCCTAGCCTTGTACTTGTTTCCTCCACTGTAAAATAGAGAATAAAAAAAAGGGGGACACTAATACAATCTACTTCATTTATGAGGATCAAATGTATTAATATATGTAAAGTGGCTAATACAGTACCTGGCACCTGACAAGTGTTAACTTAAATGTTAACTATTTTTAAAATCTTAAATTTATTTATTTTTTGATTGAAGGATAATTGCTTTACAGAATTTTGTTGTTTTCTGTCAAACCTCATTACCTTCTCATGATTTTCATGTGGCATTCCTTCAACAAGAGCTGGCCAAGTTCCTCTTATATTTTGAAACTCTCCAACTACTTTTTCTGCCACATCTCTCTTATCTCTAACCAGAGAAAGTTCTTGACTTTTAAGAACTCATGTGATTAGATTAGCCCCATCCAGCTAATCTAGGATGTTAAGGTCCATAATCTTAATTATACCTTCAAAGTCAATCTTGCAGATGGCATGTAAGGTAACACACTGGCAGGGTACAGGGATTAGGGCATGGACATCTCTGATGAGCTATTCCATTTACCACATAGCAGTCCAGAAAGCTATCACTTGTTGACATAGAAAGAGAAGTATGTCTCAGCTATGGTGACCTCATCCAGAAAGTTCCTTTACAATGCTGTGCTGTATTTGACCAGGAGAATAGCTCACATTCTAAGAAAAAGGACTTGGAAGCACCATTTTTGTTTCTTCTTGGAGGGATCAATCTTAGATAACTGAAGTAGCTCTCTCCAATTCCAAGTTTGGTGCTAGGTTCTTCACATGAAGAGTCAAGACAACCTGATGAGATGGCTACAATCCAGGCAGACAAGTGTTATCTGGCAGTCAGACTGTCTGCGTTTCTGACCCCTGACCTTGAACAAATGGCTGAAACTTTCTGTACTCGTTTCCTCCGCTGTAAGATAGAGAATAAAAAAAGGGGGACACTAATACAATCTACTTCATTTATGAGGATCAAATGTGTTAACATATGTAAAGTGGCTAATACAGTACCTGGCACCTGACAAGTGTTAACTTAAATGTTAGCTCTTTTTAAAATCTTAAATTTATTTATTTTTTAATTGAAGGATAATTGCTTTACAGAATTTTGTTGTTTTCTGTCAAACCTCAACATGAATCAGCCATAGGTATTGGAGTGAGGTTCAAGAGGGAGGGGATATATGCATATAGTATTAGCTATTTTTAAGCCTATTGATTATCACCGACATAAAGCAAACTTAACATTTATCAATGGCCGATACACTCTGATCATTCTGGTTACAGCTCAGTTACTGGACGCTATTGTGTGCCAGGGCTTTTATATGTATTTTTGCTAATGGAGTCCCTGAGGCCCAGAAAGAGGAGGAAATGAACCATTAAGAGCAAAACTAACAACACCTCTGGCCTCCTTTCTAGAAGCAGAGAGATGTATTCTTTGCCCAGAGCCCACGGCTTCCACCACTCCTGTACTTGACATCAGCACAGAGCCATCTAAACTCACCCATTAAAAACAATTGATCATTATGCTTAATCAATGGACAAACCCTGTGGATATTTTATGACAGATAGGGAAGAGAGACAGCTGCTGCAAGGGAGAAATGAGAAAGGGCAGAGACACGAAGAGGGTAAAGGCTCCCCCTGAGAGTGAATACCTGATTGGTTAGCAAACTACTTACCTTGGATAAGGAAACAGCTCATCTTTGACTTGGAGCCACAGGGGATGTTATCACTGACTACTAAAATACTAATGGGCTCTCAAGGATTTGGAACAGCAGTGTCCCATACTTGAAAAGAGGATGCATCTATTTGTTTTCCACTTTGATATTTATTTGGGGGCAACATTCTGAGTCTCTCTGACAGAAAATCCCCTCACCCCTGAAGAGGAAAAGTTAAAATTTTACATAACCTCTCGCTCCTTCTGCCTCTGTAACTCGGCTTGCTCCTTGCAAAGTCTGGATCATGTAGGTCTCAGAAAGTGGGAACTCACAATACTAGGAACTGGAGCTTATCTCACTCACCCTTGTCCTGCTCTTTGCAATCACCCAGCCCCTGCAAACCCACAAACCTGCTTAATCATGCCTGTCCATGTATAAAAACTCTGTAACCCCTTTGTTGGGGGCTCAGAGCTTGGAGTGTTAACTCCTCTAGGCCCGCCGGCGTAATAAACCTGAGTCCTCCAACTCTCCGAGTGTGCTGCTTTGTCAGGAAGCACTTAACAGGAGGCTTCCTATGTGCTGTTTTGCATCTGTCATGAATCCCCTGTCCCTTCAGGAATTAAAAGGAGTTGACAAACCGCTCCCAGGACTGAGGAATGCATGCATTTCCTTCCTTAGTTTTTCCATACAGTGATAAGTAACTATTTACAACCCTCTTCCTTTTTATGAACCATACGGTAAAAGTGATTATTTACAGCCCTCTCTCTTTGATAAGGATTGCCTTAGGATAATTTGTAGGTCTGGACTTTTTATTTTTATCTTTGCTGAAAATAGCTACCTTGTAATACAGTATATATACCCACACTATGTTGAATAAAACACCTTTGCTCCATCAGAACTTGGGTCCCTGTGTTTTTCTTTCTTTCTTTTTTTCTCTCTCTGGCTAATTCTTTGGAGCACAGAAGCCCGCTGAGCTCACTTTCTTGCCCAGGCTTCTAAGACCCTCTCGAGAGGGCACACTGTGCCATCACCTCGTCGAGGGGGCGCTTGGTGCCTACATGAAGCAGTGGAAGCCCCATGTCAAGGGCTTTATTGGTTTTCTGCGTAAACCAAGGAATATCAGCCTCTTTCTCTCTCTCTTTTACTTTCTTGTCATTGACTCCGGACCACCAGGTTCTGGTCCATTAAAGGACCTCAGCAGTGCTTGGTTTCTCAAGTACTGGTTTCTGCAACACCCCCACTCTCACTTCTACTCCAGTGAACATTAGTTTGGGGTTTGGGTCATATTTTGATCCAGTCAGACCTAATAATACAATGGATCATGGGAAGGAAAGCGTTCAGGAATAAAAAGTGAAGTCACTCAGTCATGTCTGACTTTTTGCGACCCCATGGACAGTAGCCAACCAGGCTCCTCCATCCATGGGATTTTCCAGGCAAGAATACTGGAGTGGGTTGCCATTTCCTTCTCCAGGGGATCTTCCCGACCTAGGGATAAAACCCGGGTCTCCTGCATTGTAGGCAGACACTTTACCGTCTGAGCCACCAGGGAAGTCCAGGAATAAAAAGGTTAACACTAAAAATGAGGTAAATAATTCCTTTGTATTTTTCATCTTGTAAAAGATGGTTTTGGCTTGTGTGTGATGTGATAACATTTTGCCCCTGTGGAAAAATATTTTCACATTTTAATGTACGGATTTCAAGATATGTACATTCATTGTTGCTGTTTAGTTGCTAAGTCGTGTCTTGACTCTCTGCAACCCCATGGACTGTAGCCTACCAGGCTCCTGTCCTTGGAATTCCCCAGGCAAGAATACTGGGGTGGGTAGCCATTCCCTTCTCCAGGGGATCTTCCCGATCCAGGGATCAAACCCATGTCTCCTTCACTGGCAGTTGGATTCTTTACCACTGAGCCAATGTTTGGACTCAAGTTTTTATACTGAAAGTGTTAGGATCCCTAACATCTGAGTAGCCAGATGAGACCTTGCTTAGGCCTAAGTTTTGATTTCCTGGAGACAGGGTGGAGGCTAAGTTCACAGAAACTCCTCCCTAGAAAAGTCCCGCCGGCGCCAAAAATCAGACCAATCAGAGGAAAAAGGGAAATCCCCCAGAAAATCCCCGCGCACGCATAAACTGGCCAATGAGCTTCTGCCAGCTTGATCTTTTGAACAAAAATAGGTGCTTATGTAATAATCTAAGACTATAAAAACCGCTGTGACCTGGGATCGGGGCTCTTGTCCGCACTCCACTGTGCTGGAGGAGGCATGAGCCCCAGCTCAAGCTAGAAATAAACCCCATTCTTGCTTTTGCATTGCTGCGAGTGTCTTATTCTACCAGTATGGGGGGACCGGGCTCAGGGCATAACAAAAGAACATTCAGATAATGCAAGAGAGACTTTAAATGAGCACCAAAAACATGACTCCAGGGACTTCCCTGGTGGTCCAGCGGTTAAAAGTCCACACTTTCAATACAGGGTTTATGGGTTCGATCCCTGATTGGGGAACTAAGCTCCCATGTGCTGCATAGTGTGGCCAAAAAATTCAAAAAAACAAAAAGCATAAAGCATAACTCTGTTCATGGATACCTTTTTGGCAGAGCCTTAGGTCTTCATGGTGAAGAAATATGTCCAATTTAGGCCTTCATGGTGGTGGAATATGTTAGGGGAATGATGACTCAAGCCAGAGCACCAATGAAGCCACATGTTCAAGGGAAAGACCATCTTTTCCCTCGTAACAAATCTACTGAAAAACACTAAGGGAAACAGTGTCGGAATCTCCATTAAGGAACACATCAGACGATGGTTTCGAAGCCCTGTTTACTTGGGAGGATCCTGGAGCAATGTCTCCATGCTCCCAACTTCAGAGAGTGCTGGTTCTTTTTAAATGATTGTCAGATATCTGGTTCTCCCTTGGCTTATTTGGAAACCAGAACTTTATCAGTTTCCTGGAAGCATTAAGCATGTGTTTTCCCAAGGATGTATCCAAACTCACTCACCTGTCATGAACCTCTGATGGAGACAGCAAAGAAAAAATCATTTCTTATCCTGCCATTTGATGTGACATGTGGTGACAGAGGGCTTCCCAGGCAGAGATAGTGGTAAAGACCTCATCGGCCACTGCAGGAGATGTAAGAGATGCGGGTTCAATCCCTGGGTCAGGAAGATCCCCTGGAGGAGGAAATGGCAACCCACTCCACTATTCTTGCCTAGAGAATCCCATGGACAGAGGAGCCTGGCGGGCTACAGTCCGTAAGGTCAGAATGAGTTGGACATGAGCACGCAATGTGGAGACAAAATGTTGTGAGGATTTTTGCATCAGGAGAATCCACCATCTTTCAGCTCTGTGACCTTGGGCAAGCCCCTTCAGTGCCCTGAGCCTAAGTTCCCCAAGGGTCCAATGAGGAGAGCTTATAAATGAAGTGCTTTATAACTTTATACAAAATGAAGAGGGAATTCACTCTGAATGTGGGAGGTTTTGATGCTGTCTTTGAGAGTACTTTAACAGCTCTCCACTCCACACCCAATACCCCAAAGGCACTTGTTCTACTGCACTGTTGGGCGGTTCCCCAGGGCCACTGCAAAATCGAGTGGAGGTGGCAGAAGTGGTTACATTTCCTGTTCGAGTGTGTCCTGGCACCTTGAAGATCCCCAGAGCCAAGAAGGAGAACAGACAGCAGTGATTTCAATGAAATGAAGACCGTATAGTTGTTCTGAAGGTGTTTGATAAGCAGAGAGGAAACTGCAGTTTGCTGGCACTGTGAGTACTGAGTGCTGGCTTTCCCTCTCAGCAGCTGCGCAGTGCTCTTATGCTGAGAGGACATGGCGAGTAGATGGGGTTGTACTTTGCCTTCCTCAGCAGGAAACGTCCCCATGAGGATGGGGAGTGGGGGGAACCTAGAATTAAATAATACTTGGGTTTTCAAGGCTCCATATCACCCTGATCATTTTGTGACCCCCAAAACTCAGAGTTCTTCTCATGTAGTTTTGTGTGAAACAAAACCCATGAAATAATTATGTTTTCCCCTCAACCCACTCCAGTGTTCTTGCCCGGAGAATCCCATAGACAGAGAAGCCTGGTGGGCTACAGTCCAGAGGGTCGCAAAGTCAGACACGACTGAGCGACTGAGTGACTGAGCACACACACACTCATGTCTATGGGATGCTCCAGGGAAGAATACTGGAGTGGGTTGCCATTTCCTCCTCCAGGGAATCTTCCCAACCCAGGGATAGAAACAACCTCTCCCGAGTCTCCTGCTTTGGCAGGCCAATTCTTTACCACTGAGCCACTGGGGAAACGCCATGTATGTAGATGCAGATTTTTAGATACTCAAGGAGAATAGCTTATGCAATGACATCTCTCCACCCTCACCCACCCCCACACGTCATACCCACTCCTCTCATCAGCTATTTAATCCCTGAGGATATGCTCTTGGGGGTATGCTCTTCCTTTGTTTTCTAAAGGAAGCAGGAGCAGGGACTTCCCTGGCATTCCAAAGGTTAAGACTCCACACTTCCAATGCAGGGGGCACAGGTTATACCCTTGCTGAGGAACTAAGATCCCACATGCTGTTTGGCTGGACCAAAAAAATTAAAAATTAAGAAAAATAAAGGAAGCAGGGGTAGATCCTTGTGGTCCACAGCTGTCTGGCTGAGCTGTGGAGAGTTATTGAACTAAAGTGCACTGAGCTGCTTGGGAACTCTTACAGTATTCCTGCTGAGGTAGCAGATAGATGGGCCTCTGGGCTGGACAGCTGGTATTTGTCAAGTGGAGTAAAATTCAAGCTTTGTTCTCACCCAGACACTCCTAGAACAGAGCTAGTGGCAAAAGCTGAGCTCTGCTGAAGACAGAAGGTGCCCACTCCTGAGGTTAAGGAAGACTTCCCTATCTGCACATGTGCAGGAAGGTTTCTTGGGGAGTTGAAAAGGAAGGGGCTACCACCCCATAATAAGTGTGGACATATACTTGCAGGCCTCTGTGGTGGAATCCATTTTTGAAAAATTTTCCACATACATGTTGGGAAGGGTCTTGGGACCAATCAGGTATGAAGAAAGAAATAAGATAATTGGCCCAAAGTCAACAAAGACCCAGAAGAACTGTTTTGTATCAGTGATTTAAAATCACCTCTTTACTGCACCCCCTCATTCTGGATGCCCGCACTCCTCTTTGGATGTGTATTTCTGCCTAGCTTTTGACTTATGCCATTCCTACTTACGGGGGGCACGCCCACACCCTTTCTCTCTGGGAGTATATTTCTGCCTAGCTCCTCTCTTGAATAAACAGCCTGTTTCTCTGTGTGCTCTCCCCCAGATTATGCTATGTCTCTAATAATAAACTTCGTACCTGTTTTTGCAGTTTTTGCCTCCTTGAGACATTCTTGCTTTCAAATGGGAGGGAAAGAGCCAGGGCCACTTTGTTTCTAGCTTCTAGCCCCTGGTGGTCTGGTGGCTAGGGTTTTCATCCAGGTTGCCCCAGTTTGGTTCCTGGGCAGGGAACTATTAATACCTTCTCTCTTCAGGATCACTCACTGCTGTCTCTCTGCAATCAGTATTTTGGTGTGTTTTGGTAGAAAGCAAAAAAGAAGGAAAATTCTTTACAGAATAAATCCACAGTTATGTTTGTATAATCTATAATCATTAAAGGTTTCTTTGGTATATTTTTGTTTTATATTGTTGACCACAATATAGTCCCTCATCTCTAGAGGCTCATGTTTGTTGATGAGCCAAATGACTTCAGGAATTTCCGCAAATCTTGGTTCCAGATTAAATATCAAGTTGTTTTTAAGGGTTGAACTGAGAAAATGGCCAGGCAGATCTTAATGGTGAATTCAGTTGTGGTAACTTAGGTACCTGTTGTTTTGTTAGTCTGAACTTATTTTGTACCATTTGTTGTTTTGTTTCTTGGCAGGAACCTTGATTACTTTCAGAAAACACAGAAACCAAGTATTAAACTTGTTTTACAAAGAGATCAGATAAAACTTTTTAAGTGATCATGTGGTTTCTATTGTTGGGGTTCAGAGTAGGCCACCCCAGAACATGCCACCATGGCATATTGATTATTTTGAATTCAAGTTACTTGAGGGACTTCCCTGGTGACCCAGTGGCTAAAACAAGCCTGGGTTCGTTCGATCCCTGGTCAGGGAACTAGGATCCCACATGCCACAACTAAAACAAACAAAGATCCTGAATGCTACAACTAAGACCCACCCAGAGCAGCCATATATACAAAGTATTTTTTCAAACTGTTACTTTAGAAAGGGCTGGTGTGAAAGGGACACTCGGATTCTCTTCTCTCCCCCGCTGAAAACAGGAAATAATTCTCCCATGCAAAATTTACTCTGTGTACCAGGAGAGAAACATCCTTATCACCAGAGACAAGACATTCAAGGCTGAGAAGCCTGTGCAAACAAACTTTGTTACTTCTTTACTAGTTTACTACCCCAAACCCAAGCTTTGCTTCCTCTAATTAAGCTTCCAGGCTAAATATCTTTGTCCTGTCAGTTCCGCACAGATTTATTGTTTCTTTGTCTTAAAAAAAAAAACCAAAATTGCCTTCTTTGGTCAATTCTTAGGTCCTATTTGTATGAGACCTCCATACATATGGGGCTTCCCAGGTGGCACTAGTGTTAAAGAATCTGCCTGCAATTCAGGAGACCCAGGTTCGATCCCTGGGTCAGAAAGATCCCCCTGGAGAAGGCAATGGCAACCCAGTCCAGTATCCTTGCCTGGGAAATCCCATGGACAGAAGAGCCTGGTGGGCTACAGTTCATGCGTCAAAAAGAGTCAGACACGACTGAGTGACAAATACTTTTGTTGCCAGAAAGGGGACACTTTCCAAGGCCTGAAACTAGGCTCTTGTCTAACACTTGGAAAAGAATTGTCCGAGGAGACATGTGCTGACAAAGCAAGAGATTTTATTGGGAAAGGACACCCAGGTGGAGAGCAGTAGGGTAAGGGAACCCAGGAGAACTGCTCTGCCACGTGGCTCGAAGTCTCGGGTTTTGTGGTGATGGGATTAGTTTCCGGGTGGTCTTTGGCCAGTCATTCTAATTCAGAGTCTTTCCTGGTGGCGCATGCATCGCTCAGCCAAGATGGATGCTAGCGTGAGGGATTCTGGGAAGTGGACGGACACCCGGTGTCTCCTTTTGACCTTTCCCGAGTTCTTCCGGTTGGTGGTGGCTATCAGTTCCATATTCCTTACCAGGACCTCCTGTCATAAAACAACTCATGCAAATGGTTACTATGGTGCCTGGCCAGGGTAGGCGGTTTCAATCAGTGTGCTTCCCCTAACACTTTCACCTTTCTTTCTGTACATATGAATTAATATTTTTTTTTCCTCCTGTTAATCTGCCTTCTGTCAATTTAGTTATTAGACTAGCCAAAAGAACCCAGAAAGGAAGGGGGAAATTTCCCCCTCCCTGACACTATATGACTACAATGAACTGCATCCCAAAGACAGTAGGTAAAAGGTAACGAATACAATGAGAACATGGAGTATTACTTTTGCAAGAAAAATGTGATTTTTAATGTGTTTTAAGAGTTTCTTTGATATATTGTGTGCATCTTGCTGTGTGATACCTACCACATGGTCTAGGAAAAAGCTTTATTCAGCATATCTTTCCCTTCCAGGCCTAATAATGTACCTTGTTTCTAGAGACCAGAAAACAGCCCCACCCCCAGAAGCCCACTCTTTTCTCTTACTTGTAAGAATTTGTGTTTGGGGTAGGGTTGGTCAAGACTCTCAGGCAACCCTGGCGTTTTCAGCCTAAGCCTGTAAGAGCAGCCCACTGTACACATGACCATGGACCTGACTGGAAGAAGAGAGCAATACCAAGATCACCATCAGGTATCACCATCTAGTCAACAGAGGAACAGCTTTCTTACCGTATTTTATTTTTTTTAATATTTATTTTTATAATTTTTATTTGGCTTCACTGGGTCTTAGTTGCAGCATGGGGGATCTTCCATCTTTATTTCAGCATGCAGGATCTTTAGTTTGGCATGCTAACTCTTAGTTCTGGAATGTGGGATCCAGGGACCACCTGACCGAGGATCAAACCTTGGCCCCCTCCATTGGGAGCATGGAGTCCTAGCCACTGAACCACCAGGGAAGTCCCAGATTATACCCTCTTAAAGTTTGGAAGGAACTTAATACTGTATCCTTGTTGCAGGGAGGAAGCCAATTCTGACTCCATGTTGAAACTGTTTCTTTGACTTGCCTCTCGTTACTTTTGTTATTATAATCATACAGAATGGTTTGCCTCAGAGAATCCTGCCCTTCTGCCTGATTGTTAAAGTGCCTTTGTTCAGAACCCTGTCCACTTGCGAATGGTAGGAAGGAAGAAATTAACACATCCCCTGCCTGAGGCTTGCCATTCTAGGAGATGTTTGCAAGATTCGTGGCTTTTTTACTTGGCTTCCTCACCTCCCCTCATCTCTGACCTATCAAAGAACCTAGCATCCAGACCCCAATAAGATGGTTATTTTGAGGTGCTAGTTTGCCATCTTCTCGGTCTGCTGGCTCCCCGATTAAAGTCTTTTCCTTGCTTCAAGTCACCCACTCGGGGTTGGCAGGCAGTTACCTCAGCATCTGAGCTCCCACTTTGGGAAAGGGAAAATCCCAGGGACATTTTGATTGAAGGTACAGTTTCCAAACACTCACACAAAGGAAGAAAAGTCACAAGGTTTATTACTTACAAACCCTAGAAAGGGGGGTAGGAGGAGCAGTGACCTGGGGGAAGGGAGGTTCTCCACCCCAGGTCACAAGCATGGAGGTAGAAAACAGGGTGGCAAACCCCTGGACTTAGAAGGTGGATTGGGGCAGAGGTCACTAATTTTGGCTGGGGGCATGGGGGGTTGAAATCTAAGTAGTTCTTTTAATCTTTTAAGAAGGAAGTGTTTGCTTTGCTTTGCTTACCATTTATTTATTTGGCTGCACTGGGTCTTGTTTACAGCATGTAGGATCTAGTTCCCTGACTAGGAATCGAACCCGAGCCTGTTGCATTAGGAGTGCAGAGTCTTAGAGACTGGACCACCAGGGAAATCCCTAAGCAGTTATTTTAAAAGGTGTCTTGGGAACAGTAAAGCAGGAACTTGTGGTGGGAATCCTAAGCTCAGGTCCTCATCTAAGTGTACAGGGTTGTCTTACTGTCCAGTACCTAGGCAGCAACTTGAAATAGCTGTTTTCCCAGCACAGTATTGAGCCTGCTCTGTACCTTCAGACACCTTGTTGTACACTACACACACTGCCTTTCCTACTGGTCACAGCAATGGTACAAGGGAGGGATTTTTTCCTATCCTCATCTTTCTACCTTTTCCAACTATGAAGCGCCATACATCTCAGCAAGGTTAAGTGGTTAAAATCAGGTAAAATCAAATCAAAGTATGGAAGAAACAAATCTTCACAACACAATTCTTTAATAAAATGTAATGCCAACTATGAGAGAGGAAAATTTTAAAGTTCTGAAGTAATAACAAAATCAGAAACAAAAACATGGACCACAACACTAAGAAAAAAAGGAAAACAACAGAATAGGGGAAATATATGCAGTGAATGATAGATAAGCATTACTTACTTTAGAAATATCTTTAAAATGAGTAAATTCTGAGTGAATAAGACCAAATATCTGAATGCTCAATGAGGAAGAGAACAGGCATCACAAGACAAAAAGCACACAGAAGCTAACACTTGAAAAAGGTGTAGGGACTTAGCCGCTGGTCCAGTGGCCAAGACTCTGTGCTCTTAATGCAGGGGGCCCAGGTTCAATCCCTGGTTGGGTAAATAGATCCCAAATGCCACAATAAGACCTGGTACAGCAAAATAAAATAATAATAAAAAGACAATGTAAACCTCATCATGTAACAACGAAGTACAGATACAACAAATACCATTTTATACCTATTTAACAAACAAAAAGAAATTTAAAACAATAAAACATAATGTTTGTGAGGCTGTGGGGAAGTTTGTATTTTGCAGGTGGCAATAATAATAACAATAGCCAATACTTTTATGCTCACCTTCCTTATCACATTTCTTCACAGGATAACTATTTTTTCTCCCATTTCATAGATCAGATGGTTGTGACTCAGAAAGGGTAAACAGCCCACCATCTCACACCTGGTACACGAAGCCAGATGAAAAAAGCTTTGCTGATGTTAAAAACCCTATGTTCTTGACCAAAAATGGACACTGTCTCCCATGGTAATATGCAACAGTTCAGTCAGTTCAGTCACTCAGTCATGTCTGACTCTTTGTGACCCCATGGACTGCAGAATGCCAGGCCTCCCTGTTCATCACCAACACCCGGAGTTTACTCAAGTTCATGTCCACTGAGTCGGTGATGCCATCCAACCATCTCATCCTCTGTCGTCCTCTTCTCCTCCTGCCTTCAATCTTTCCCAGCATCAGGGTCTTTTCCAGTGAGTCAACTCTTCACATCATGTGGCCAAAGTATTGGAGTTTCAGCTTTAGCATCAGTCCCTCCAATGAACACCCAGGATTGATCTCCTCTAGAATGGACTGGTGGATCTCCTTGCAGTCCAAGGGACTCTCAAGAGTCTTCTCCAACACCACAGTTCAAAAGCATCAATTCTTCGGTGATCAGCTTTCTTCACAGTCCAACTCTCACATCCATACATGACCACTGGAAAAACCATAGCCTTGACTACATAGACCTTTGTTGGTAAAGTAATGTCTCTGCTTTTTAATGTGCTGTCTAGGTTGGTCATCGGAGAAGGCAATGGCAAGCCACACCAGTACTCTTGCCTAGAAAATCCCATGGATGGAGGAGCCTGGTGGGCTGCAGTCCATGGGGTCGCTAAGGGTCGGACACGACTGAGCGACTTCACTTTCACACATTGGACAAGGAAATGGCAACCCACTCCGGTGTTCTTGCCTGGAGAATCCCAGGGACGGGGGAGCCTGGTGGGCTTCCGTCTATGGGGTCACACAGAGTCGGACACGACTGAAGTGACTTAGCAGCAGCAGCAGGTTGGTCATAGCTTTTCTTCCAAGGAGTAAGCGTCTTTTAATTTAATGGCTGCAATCACTATCTGCAGTGATTCTGGAGCCCAAGAAAATAAAGTCTGTCACTGTTTAGAAAGGTATATATAGGTATCCGTTCCGTCCCGTTCCGGTCAGTCGCTCAGTCGTGTCCGACTCTGCGACCCCGTGGACTGCAGCCTACCAGGCTTCTCCGTCCATGGGATTCTCCAGGCAAGAATATTGGAGTGGGTTACCGTTTCCTTCTCCAGGGGATCTTCCTGACCCAGGGATCGAACCCGGGTATCCCGCATTGGAGGCAGACGCTTTAACCTCTGAGCCACCAGGGAAGCCCATATGTATAGGTATAGCATATTATACATATATATATATATATATATACTATAAGTATATACCTATTTTGCAACAACCGATATTCAAAGATAAATGTACCATTCATTTACTACTTCTTTAAGGACAAATGTATATTATATTTTAAATATGGAGCTCTGGTATTTCATGCATTCAAGCCTTGTTTTGTTTTTTATTTTGCTTTAACTATGAAATAACTGGACTTCTTCTGAATGCAGGCCTGTGAAATTGCATTAAACACTCCACAAAGTACCTTCATATATATTTAAAACATATAGTTTAGCCAAGCAAACCATACTGATGTATTAAAATAAAGATGTGCACCTTGAAAACTCTGGGTTGAAATCAGCAGAAATGCTGACTATATTCATGCTTTGTTTTTATCTTGCTTTTAAAAGTATGAGACTTCCACAGACTCCCCTGGTGGTCCAGTGGTTAAAACTTCACAGTTCCAATGCAGGGGGCTTGGGTTCCATCTCTGGTCAGGGAACTAAGATCCTGCATGCTAAGTGGCATGGCCAAAAAGAAATTTTTTTTTAATTAAAAATAAATAAAAGTGTGAGACTTCCAGATTCTGATATTGTTCATAGGCTGCTTATCATTCACCCAGGAAAAAGGAAATCACTTTCTCTTTTAAAAAGGACAGCTTAATCCACAGTTAAATTTTTTTCTTACTGTATTATATGCATCTTATCTGCAGTGGTAAAGAACATGCCTGCGAATGCAGGAGACGTACAAGATGCGAGTTTGATTCCTGGGTTGGAAAGATCCCCTGGAGGAGGGCATGACAATCCACTCCAGTATTCTTGCCTGGGAAATCCATGGAGAGAGGAGCCTGGTGGGCTATTGTCCATGGGTCGAAAAGAGTTGGACACAACTGAAGCAACTTAGCACGCACACATATGTTATATGTGGTCTTAAATTCTGATAAACTAATGCATGAATGAATCAAATAAAAAAGTATACAATGCAGAGAAAAGGGAAATCATTTAAATAGTGCAGCTATTGTTGTTAGAGTCCCCAGTCTTCCCTCAAAGGAACAGAGGACACTCACAATAATGCAGGACACACAACGAGGTTTATTTCCAGCTAGCTGGGGTCCAAGTGTCCGCCCGACGCAGCGGGTTTCAACAAGGACCCCGAGCACTCAGAGCCAAGGGGTTATATAGCATTTTCAAATCATGATATTTCTAAATTACCTGACTCACAGGAATTTTTTCATTACACACACACACAGCTGTGCCTATCTCTTTCCTGGGGTCTTAAGGAGATAAGTTTATCAGACCTGTTTACCTAATTTTCAGTGTCGAAGCCGCCCACATCCTTGGTGTTTAAGATTAACTTGCCTTCCTGATACTTAAGATTAACTTGTCTCCCAGGTTTTATCTAGTTCTTCCTCCCTCAAGTCACGTACTCAGTAAAAATGGTTTTTCCGGCCTCTAGGATGGCCGTTCTTATGCTAACCTATTCTTACAATTGTAAAAGAAAACAAAAAATCCCTCATCAATAGCCAATCATTTGATCTGTTTAATTTTATCCAGAAGTATTGCATGAGACTATATTAAAGTGAATCCTCAATTTAACAGAATATGTGAGAACTAACTTGACACCTTTCAGTATTTCTGAGTTCCGACTGGAGTTGAGGTTTGGATGTGAATGAGTGGGTCCATGGAACTCCTGAGAAATCCTTCTTCTGGTTAGAATGACAAAATGGAACCTGGCTGTTTCGAAGGGTGCTGAGACTGGAGACTGGGCCAGAAGCTATCACATTTTTAGACTCTTTTCCTGTCTTAAGTTTCCCTCCTTCCTTATGAGTATTTCAATTCTGGTGAAATTGCTTCATGTGAATTTTTTGAGTTAAAAGGAGGGTAAACCAGAGAGAAAAAGACAACCCTGCTGCTTGATCTTGTGATGGGAGCTGTGGAAAATGTTAGGGACTCATTTGCACATGAACCTGAGTTCTGTTTTTCCTTTCTCTGTATTTTTTTTTTTTTTTGGTCTTATAAAGCTCAGCTGGTCAGAATCATCTACTTGTGTCGCACTGGCTACCTCCCCGCCCAGCTGACCACCCAGCTCCCTACATCCCAGCAGCAACTCTGTGCCCAGCCATTGACATGGATTTCTTTCTCCCTCTAGTTACTACAACTTTGTTTTCCACTTCTAATTTCAAAGTATCCTTTGCTTCACTCCTTTTACAACCATGTTCAAGGGGAATGGGACAGAGACTCTTCCTTGGTTGTTATCTTGCCTACACCTAAACCAAGATTTTTTTTTTTAATTTATTTATTTGGTGGCGTTAGATCTTAGTTGTGGCATGTGGGATCTAGTTCCCTGACCAGAGGTCGGACCTGAGCCCCCTGCATTGGGAGCATGGAGTCTTAGCCACTGGACCACCCGGGACTTTCCTAAACCATGATTCTTAGGCCTGGAATAGAAAATCAAGTTCCAACTCTACAGTGCTCATAAAGGCCCTAGTTTTGTCTGGGGGCTGAGGTTTGGAGGGGACTGAGCGTAGCAAAATACCACCTTTTAAATCACTTGTATCCCCTTGTTTGTGAAACACGAAAGAATGGGCTTTAAAAGTCTTTTGTATTCCTATTGGCATAATTAAGTTTTCCAAGCTATCAGCCATCTTTCCTTAAGAAGCTTATTCAACACGTGTGCGCAGCAGGCTGTTGTTCCTGAGTTGTGCTGCCAGAGGGCAGGCTTGGCTTTGCGGGAGATTGGAGGAAATGGCTGTTGTCATGGAATCACAGCTTCTGTGATCCAGTAGGCGTGGCATCCCTCTCTCAACCCTCTGTGCGGGAGTGAACACTAGGAGACTGCGTGCCTTAAGGATGGGGGCTAGGGGCCTTAGTGCTGAGGTTGAGTGAGGAACTTGAAGTCAACAGCTCTTTGAAGGAAAGAGTTCTGTGCACGGTGGAGGTGATAAGTGTTGAAGAGCTGAACCTGCCTCAGCACTGCCCAGAGCTGGATGAATCCAGGCCCCGGGAACAGGACGGTCACCCAGAGACGCCGTCTCTGTGACGAATTCCACATGCCCTCTCTTGCAGGCCACCCCACTGTTCTGGGCTTGCGTTCCCTCATCTGTACTATGAAAGGAGTGGATTGGATGCCCACAGAGGTCCCCTGTGGTGCAGAGAGACTACTGTGATTTCTTTCTTTAACCTGGGTGTTACCCCCCCCACACACTCCACCCTCCCAACCCCCACCCAGAAGACAAAAAGGTACTTTCCTTGAGATGCCCTACTGTACTGGTTTAATGGGAGGGAGGGTAAGGAAAATCTCAAATGAATCCCAAAGTAAAAGTAATGTCATTTTTCGTATTTCTATTATTCAAATGTTATGTATTTATTTTTAATTGGAGAATCATAGATTTACAATATTGTGTTGGTTTCTGCCAAACATCAACATGAGTCAGCCATAGGTATACACACGTCCCCTCCCTCTTGAAACTCCCTCCCACCTCAAGCAGCATTCTTAGGGTGAGGGGTATGTGATGAGAGGTATGTTGTCATAGCAAGTGACTCCTGAGGTTTTTATTTATTTATGGCTGTGCTGGGTTTTCGTTGCTGCACTCAAGCTTTCCCTGGTCGCAGCAGTCGAGGGCTACTCTCTAGTTGCGGTGCATAAGCTTCTCATTGCAGTGGCTTCTCTTGTGGAGCACAGGCTCTAGAGCATTCGAGCACAGTAGTGGTGGCACACAGGCTTAGTTACCCTGAGACATGTGGGTTCTTCCTGGACCCGGGATCTAACCTGTATCCCCTGCATTGGCAGGCAGGTTCTTTACCCCTGAGCCACAAAGTCCCACTCAAGGTTTTGAGACCCCCAGTCAATGGTGTGGACCAAGCTGAACTTACCAATCAGGAAATCCAGGGAAGGATTCTATTTTAGCTTCCTTATTTCACTTCCAGGGTCTGAAATTTCCTAGGGGAGCTACATCAGCACCAGATGACAGCATGGTGTTCACTACGTGTGCCGTGTGTGTGCCCTGTAGTAAGCACAATGCCCCATATTCAGAATTCAGGCAAATGTAGTTTCGTTTTTTTTAAGACAACTCAAAACAAACTTCATCGCCCTATTTTGTATGTATTTATAGGAACTCTTCTCTTAATTTAAAAAGGCACTTTTCACACCTGTTTGGAGGGACCACACTCTTGTACTGCCTGATAAGATTGTTTCTGGTTCCTTCCTTTCCCCCTGCCCTTTGTTTCTGAGTACTTGCAGTTAAAATAGGAGCTTGGAGGACTGCCCCAGTGGTCTAGCGGCTGGGACTCTGCACTCCCGATGCAGGGGACCTGGATTTGATCCCTGGTCAGGGAACTAGATCCCACATGCTGTAACTAAGACCAGGTGCAGCCAAATAAATAAAATTTTAAAAAATAAGATCTTGGAATTTTGATTGTCAGGCACTTCTGAGTTAGACCTCCAAGGTTCTCATTATATTTGTTTGAATCAAGATCCAGGTTACATGAATCTGGTTTTTTAAAAAAAGTTTTTCCCCTCAAACAGTTCATGTTGTTTCCATGCTAAGTCGCTTCAGTCGTGTCCAGCTCTGTGTGACCCCATGGACTGTAGCCCACCACACCAGCCTTCTCTGTCCATGGGATTCTCCAGGCAAGAATACTGGAGTGGGTTGCCGTGCCCTTTTCCAGGGGATTTTCCTGACCCAGGGATTGAAGCATGTCTCCTTCACTGGCAGGTGGATTCTTTACCACTGAGCCACCTGGGAAGTCCCCAGCCAGTTCATAATGTGAATGAAGGATGGTGCAGTCATCAAGCTGACAGCCCCTGCGGCCCTCCCACAACGGTGCACCCTGAGGGGATTCAGGACTGAGAAAAGCTGGACACCGGCCCAGATAGCTGAGCCAGTGTCCTTTGAAAGCAAAGGAATGATTTCCATAAGCCCAGACTCTTGCATCTTCCCATATACAGAAAAGTGCTAAATATTTGGTTTTCTTGAATTAACAGTAATCTTTTGATATTCCAACTACCTGGTTTTTTATGTAGCTTGGCTCCTCCTTTACCTGTTTGGAGCCATCCCTCAGAGCTATGTGAGAGACTTTCTGGCTTAAAGTCCTCAGTTTTGTCCACCAAATAAAACATAATTCTCAACTTTTAGATTGTGCATTTTTTTAGTTGACAGTACCTTCTTTCTGGGCTTCCTTGATGGCTCAGATTGTAAAGAGTCTGCCTGCGATGTGGGAGACTTAGGTTAGATCTCTGGGTTGGGAAGATCCCCTGAACAAGGGAACAGCTACCCACTCCAGTATTCTGGCCTGGAGAATTCCATGGACAGAGGAGCCTTGTGGGCTACAGTCCATGGGGTCGCAAAGAGTTGAACACGACTGAGTGACTCTCACTTTTATTTGATCACCAACCTATTTTGAAAGTTCACTGGCGTGTATTCTTCATTGTGGAAAATTTTAGAAAGCAACACTACATCTAGAACTATTACTATTGTAATAGGCTGAATCTACTGCACTCCTT
The DNA here is from genome assembly GCF_049115385.1 of Moschus berezovskii. Taxonomy (NCBI): domain Eukaryota; kingdom Metazoa; phylum Chordata; class Mammalia; order Artiodactyla; family Moschidae; genus Moschus; species Moschus berezovskii. The sequence goes on from NC_142488.1 coordinate 110,823,967, forward strand.
GTAAGATGATGCTTATATACAACTTTTTAGCCAAAATGAACATCTGCAAAGACAACCTACCTCAGTTCTCTGTAGTTGTTGGTAGCCAGTTTCTAAAGATTTTATTAATCCAGATTATTTCTTATGTCAGAATAATTGATTTCTGATCTACGTCTTTGGGATATTTGCAATGTACCTTGAGAGAAGTTCGCTTTGGGGCACTGATTAAATTGTGGGATTAGTTTTAGAAGACCTATGTCTTGCAAACCTAGACTAAGGGTAAATGTTTTGCTTATTTCTTTTCTTTTTAAAGATATATTTATTTGGCTGTACCAGGTCTTAGTTTTGGCACGTAGAATCTTTAGTGGTGGCATGCGAACTCTTAGTTGGGGCATGTGGGATCTAGTTCCTTGACCAGGATCGAACCTGGGGCCTCTTGCACCAGGAGCTCAGAATCTTAGCCAGTGGACCACCAGGGAAGTCCCTGTTTTGTTGATTTCTTATGCCTCATGCCACCTCTCTGCCCTAATTCATCTGGCATCCGAAAGAAGTAGACATGTTTTAAAAAAGAATGGAGACTTTGCTGGCTGTTCATTGGTTAAGACTCCACACTTCCACTACAGGGGGCATGGATTCAATCCCTGGTAATGGAACTAAGATCCTGTGTGCTCCACTGCCCCCCAAAAATAATAATGAAAGTGTATGATGAAGATACCAGCACTTACAGGATAGATATTCCCTTTTTTTGTTTTTCCCAGGCAGCCTGAGCATTAAAAAAGAAAAGTTCTTCATTAGTGTGTATCAGACTTGCTGTGAGGGTTGACTGGAGGATTTGTGCTGAGTATTCTCTGGCTTTCAGTCGCAGGTTGGAAAGGCTGAATGTGGTCCTTTTCCACTGTAGCCAGAGTGGAGAAGCGCTTAGGAGTGGGTCTGACAGTGTCCTGAAGCTTTCTTGTACAGGCCCTGTAGTTTGAGGGTCCTTAAAGTACTGAGAAACCTCATGTTTAAAAAAGGACAGTGGTGGGACTTCCCTGACGGTCTGGTGACTAAGACTCCGCACTCCCAGTGCAGGGAGCTGGGGTTCGATCCCTGGTCAGGGAACCAAGATCCAGCATGCTGCAACTAAGACCTGGTACAGTCAAATAAATATAAATAATAAAAAATTAAAAAAAGGGTAGTGGTCAATACTAGGAAATAAGAATTTTTGATTTCAAAATCATCTGGTGAGAATGACAGTGGGCATACATGGGAACATTCTCAAATTTTTCCCACTCCCAACAAGTCCTGGTGTCTCTGGGTAGCAGTAACATCCTTCTCTCTGTGGAAGCCTGACATGACAACCACTTTGTTACATTTGACACTCACAAGTGAGAAAAGTGGTAAGATGGAATAAAAATTAGTGCTTGTTTAGTCACTCAGTCATGTCCTATACAGCTCATGTCCTTACAGCTCAGTCATGAACTGTAGCCCGCCAGGCTCCTCTGTCCACGGGATTCTCCAGGAAAGAATACTGGAGAGGGCTGACATTTCCTTCTCCAGGGGATCTTCGTGACCTGGAGATCGAACCCACTTCTTTTGCATCCCCTGCATTGGCAGGTGGATTCTTTACCACTGAGCCACCTGGGAAGCCCAAAAAATTAGTGGACACTGTGGCAACGAGTGTACGCTTTCCTGAGAAAACAGTCTCCTTCATGTGTGAGCACAGAAGTGCTGTGAAACTGGTCTTTGATTAACTTCCATGAGAGGAAATTCTGATGTAACCATGGCACCTTATCTGTAGTCACTGCAATCTTTAATCACTTTTAATATCAAACTTCATTTAAGGATACTCACATTACTAAAGATTACTCAACAAGAAGGGGTCAGCTGAGAGGAAATTAATGTTTTTTGAAAAGCAGGCCTGTTTTTCACTCTCCTAAATTTACTTTTTTTCTTACCCTGGTCATTTCACACAAAGGAAACAATATGAATAAAGGAAAGACATGACTGCTTCTTTGCAGAGTGATTATTCTGGAGCACTGCTTGGGCAAACACCTTATTCTTGCTTGGAGCACCATTAAACCAAGAGGTTCCCTTTTAGTGTCTAAGAGCAGAAATTGGATGTTGAAGGTGACAAAATAAATTTGAAGTTGTGAGAGTACATCATGAGAAACACTGGGCTGGAGGAAGCACAAGCTGGAATCAAGGTTGCTGGGAGAAATATCAGTAACCTCAGATATGCAGAGACACCACCCTTATGGCAGAAAGTGAAGAAGAACTAAAGAGCCTCTTGATGAAAGTGAAAGAGGAGAGTGAAAAAGTTGGCTTCAACATTCAGGAAACAGATCATGGCATGTGGTCCCATCACTTCATGGTAAGTAGATGGGGAAACAGTGGAAACAGTGTCAAGACCTTATTTTTTGGAGCTCCAAAATCACTGCAGATGGTGATTGCAGCCATGAAATTAAAAGACGCTTATTCCTTGGAAGGAAAGTTATGACCAACCTAGACAGCATATTAAAAAGCAGAGACATTACTTTGCCAACAAAGGTCCGTCTAATCAAGGCTATGGTTTTTCCGGTAGTCATGTATAGATGTGAGAGTTGGACTATAAAGCAAGCAGAGTGCCAAAGAATTGATGCTTTTGAACTGTGGTGTTGGAGAAGACTCTTGCGAGTCCCTTGGACTGCAAGGAGATCCAACCGGTCCATCCTAAAGGAGATCGGTCCTGGGTGTTGATTGGAAGGACTGATGTTGAAGCTGAAACTCCAATATTTTGGCCACCTGATGCGAAGAGCTGATTCATTTGAAAAGACCCTGATGCTGGGAAAGACTGAGGGCAGGAGGAGAAGAGGACAACAGAGGATGAGATGGTTGGATGGCATCACCTATTCAATGGACATGGGTTTGGGTGGACTCCGGGAGTTGGTGATGGACAGGGAGGCCTGGCGTGCTGTGATTCATGGGGTCGCAAAGAGTCGGACACGACTGAGCGACTGAACTGAACTGAGCTGGGAAAGAGTGAAGAATATGCTTTCCCAGGCTGGTGGGGAGAGGGGAAAAAAGGGAGAAGTGCCTTTTTCTGGCCTGATGAAATCTCTAATGTTTCTTTTGAAGCAGCAGAACCTGTGTGCCAGAAGGACTCCTATTCCCCCATCTTCTTCCCAGAGAGGACATTGAACAGAGTTTGGAGCACGTGGGATGAATGCTCGGCTATCACCTTCCCACGAGTCCTTTCGAGCAGCCTCCTAAGGGAAGATGGCCTTAGGATTCCAGTGTTCAGCTTGAACTTGTCAGCACGAACGGAGCTCAGCCCTGTCTGGAAACACCCTCTTCTCACACTAGGGACTCACCCCACCTCATTGTGCATATGTATGTGGTCCCAAAGGGGCAGGGTGGGGATAAGGATGAAGGTGATGAGAGAGATGGAGGAGAATATATGGGTCAGTGCAAACTCACCATGGGTGCTTGGGAAACTTCTGCAACATACACACAACCTACTAGTAGTGATTCCAGGATGTCACCTCATGGAAGGAGGCTGCCTTGACATTCTGTTGAAATGGCATTTCCTTAACAATTTTCACACATAACCCACTGGGCCAATTTGATACACAGAGTCAAATATATTGAGAATTTGTCTATTTTTTGCTAACACAAGTACAGAGGAGGTATGGGTGGCATGGGCAGCCCAGGTGTCAGTGGCGCCAGAAGAACCCATCTCCAATATGGCTCCAGAACCAGGACAGGATCTTAGGGCCCATCTACCAGGATGAGGTAAACGGGCCTCCTGGCAGCAGGTGCTGGAGCTTGAACCATGGCTGCTGTCTCATTTCTCCGACTCTTGGCTCTCCTATTCTTAAACCAAACCTACAATCAGAGGGGAGAAAAGATTGGTTTAGGGTATTGAATAGTTAATGTCATAATACAAAAAATACAGCTTGCAACTTTATATGACATTGAGATTTCCAAGGGCATCAGGAGATGCTATTTCCTTCTTGCTAAAGTACCTCAGGAAAAATAAACCACCACACCCCTCTTTTCAGCTCACTCTTGATGAGCTCTACTGTGGGCCCAGTTCTGGCATAAGCTTATTATTTTTATCTCTCTCCATGAGATTTTCATATTCTAATTTTTTCCCAAGTATTAGATGCAGGTTTAATTTATAAATTACTGTACCTGTCCTCACTAGGGAGAGGGTCATCTTGTTCGGGGTGGATTTAGGTATGGTAAGTAGTGGATCTATTTAAGGTCATACTGAAGGGAATGGCTCCCTATTTGAAAAGCCTATCTTTGGTGTGAAGTAAATAATTAATAGGAAGGAACTTGTTGGATTTTTAAACAGAAGGATGTCTAAGGGGTCATTAGTCCTCTGAAAGGTCTTGAGAGTTAGAAAGGTGGTCTGGCAAAGGAGCCCAGGGTGGGTTGTGACTTGTCTCACCGGGAAATGAGAGTTGTTGAAGCTCTGGACACTGCCTTAATATTTTAGCCTGTAGTGTTAAGTTGAGATCAACTCAACCCAAGTTAACAAAGACTCTTGAAAACCTTAGGCCGCCCAAGAGTGTAGAGGAAAGAGGCATACCACGGTCACCATTGTCAATTCTGCATGTTCCAACCTACGCCATCCTACAAACCTTCCTGGGCTCAGGACCAAGGCAGCTCACTCTGCTCTGGCTAGAGTTCCAGGATCCTGGACTGGAGCCGCTGGTGTCCAGCATGGCAGGTTATCCTAGGTGCTGCAACTCAACCAGGAGGTCCCAATCCCATCCCTTATCCTTAAGGCAAGAAGGTGGAACAGGCATTTTTGGAAGATAGTGGACAACAATCAGAGCAAGGGATCATTAAATGGCTCCTCCCTAAGTATCTGCCCATTATGTATTAATATACATTTTTTAATCAACATGGAACACTCTCTAAGCAAGCTATATTATTAAGGTAAAGAACAGTGTGTGTATAGGATACTATCATTTATATTTTTTTCAAGAATATACACATAATTGCCTTTATATGCATTGAATACTTCTGTTAAGATTTATACAAAACCACTTTGCTGTACACCTGAAACTAACACAACAACGTAAATCAACTATACTCGAATAAAAACTAAAAAATAAGATTTATATGAAGCAAAGAATGGTTACTTTGGGGAGGAGAACTATAGTTGGAGGGCAGGGTTGAAAATTAAGTCTGTCCACTATTTTTGCAAACAAACTAACAAAACTGTCAGACTTCACTGTCTCTCAATGTCCTAGTTAATGGGGGTTGACACCGTATTTCAATCCTTTCAAAAGTTCCCAAACTGTAAAGTTTAAGTGACCCAAAGAGCCCTCTTTCCCTACCTGAGACCTCATTTTCATTCTTCCCTCTTAGGATTTGCAGTCTCTCTGCTGCATGGATAGTCTAAACCAGGCTGGTGTAACAGGGCTCATTTTAGGGAGTGGGGCTCTAAATGTACCACCAGTGGTCAAATCTCTGTAAACAGAATCAAAGCCCAAAGCTGGTTGTGCCCTAGGCTCACATAAGGTCTGTATTTCCAATACTGGTTTCACAAAATAGCTCTATTTGCAAGTGAAAGGTGGAAAATCGTGTATTACTGAAAATTCATGCTGTACGGTTTGGAAATAGATGAGAATACTAAGTTTTCCCCTGATTTGTTTCCTGTGGCTCATATTCTCTTCAGAATACCACCAAAAGAGGACCATGAAAACCTGGGGAGGGAGAAAGCAAGTCACTAAACTTTAAGTTTTTCTTTTCTTCTGCAAATGCCTGGGCAGCTTGAGAAAGTCTTCCTAACCTCCTTCTAACCTTTCCGACCTGAGCCAGGCCTGTGGGCCCAGGTTGGGGCGTTAGGATGCCGATACTCAAGAGGCTGACTGTTGGGCTGCTTTTCAGACACCCCGCCACTGGCTCCGCAGCACTGGTCCCTGGTTCATGCATGTGCTCTGTGGCAAAGCTAATCAACTCTCGTCCTTATTTTCTTTTCTTCTTGGGCAAATAAAGCTTTGATAAAATTATGGTGTTTTTTGGTCACCTTTTGATCTCAGGACCTATAAATTAGTTATCACTGCCTGAGGGAATGAAAAATGTTTGAAATTAATGTAGCTAGGAAATCTACCCAGACATGAGGGCCACCCACCCCTCACCAAACAAATTCCATAAAACTCGCCTCTTCACCAAGGGGAAGGCGAGTGTAAGATGATATGAGAGAACAGCAATGAAACGTGTATTACCATATGCAAAATACATGACCAGTGCAAGTTTGATGCATGAAGCAAGGCACTCAAAGCAGGTGCTCTGGGACAACCCAGAGGGGTGGGGTGGGGAGGGAGGTGGGGAGGGGGTTCAGGATGGGGGAACACATGTACACCCATGGCTGATTCATGTCGATGTGTGGCAAAACCCACCACACTATTGTAAAGTAATTAGCCTCCAATTAAAATAAATTAAGTAAAAAAATAGTCCTACCAAAATGGGAAAAACATCCTTAGATGTTAGAAATTCCTCAAGAGAATACTCACTTATACATTTAGTAGATTCATAATGCTGAATTTGTGTAGTATCTGTAATTCTTCTCTAACCTTTTCATACTTGTTGGGTCAATTATTAATTCAATTTTTTTTTGCTGTTTTATTCTTTAGACAAATTTCCAAAGTTTGCAAACTTTCCCCCATTCTCATCATAATGTGACTATTCTAGCAATGTTTTCAGATTGATACATCCAAGTATTCTAGAAAATTAAAATTTAGGGCCGCCACTCTCTATACTGCCATCCAAAACACTTCAAAACAAAAGAAGGAGGGCCAGGCAATTAGACTTTTAAACTATCTTCCCCTATCAGTCTCAGCCTAACTAAACATTTATTAGTCACTCACGTATTGTGTTCTGTGGATACACTACTCCCTCACCCTGATATTTATCAATTCACTCATTTAGCAAAGAGTTTTAAATAATTTAGTACAATTGAGCCCTCTTACAACCTGTTCCTCTGTATATTAATTTGAATACTTCCAAAGTCAGGCTGAGCCCCAACATGACTCCACGCAGAAGTGCTCCCTAGAGGATACCACTGTTAGGAGTTGAATCTTACTGAATATACACATATACATGTATATAGATATACATATCTATGTTTGTAAATACATATATATTTAAATTTTATACACAGATTAGGGAAAGTATTTCGTTTTTTCTTTTCCTTTAGGAAATCATGTTCCCTGTGGTAACAGGAAATATGTATAAGCTGGAGTTTGTTACCCACAAAAACTACTGAAATAGAAACTTATTTGCCAACATAAAAAAGACAACATGAGAGTATTGAGAGTATCCAGAACAAGGTGTTCAAATCCCCAAGTCAGTTTTAGAATGGCTGCCCCATCAAGTTTTTTTCAGGCTTACTGACCTGCACTCTGGTGTCAGTCAAACCCAAGCGTCTTGCAATCTCCCTTCTGAGGAGAGAAAACCACAAGTGTTTATTTTAGTATTTGAGTTGTAGATGAAATATTTAGATACACGTTTTATGCTTGTTTTAAATTTTGTATTCTCCCCTCAAGACCCCTCTGAAAGAAGAATAGCGGTTAGCAGGGACTGGGAGAAGGGGGGAACAGGCTGTTCCTATGTAATGGGTTCAGAGTTCCACTTTTGCAAGAGGAAAAGAATTCTGGTGGTGGTTTGGTGGTGATAGTTGCACAATAAGAATGTACTTATTTTAATATCATGGAAGTGTACGCTTAAAAATGGAAATGGGGTTTCCTTGGTGGCTCACTGGTAAAGACTCCGCCTGCAAATGCAGGAGAAACCGGTTTGATCCCTGATCAGGGAAAATCCCACATGCCACGGAGCAACCAAGCCGGCCACAACTACCGAGTCTGTGCTCTAAAGCCTGGGAGCTGAAGGAACTGAAGCTCAGGTGCTGCAAACTACTGAAGCCAGGGGGCGCCCTAGCCCACGCTCCGCAGTAAAAGAAGCCACGGTAATGAAAAGCCCGTGAAACGAAAAGCCCGCAAACTGCAACTAGATAGTAGCGCGCTCCCCTACCCCGCTGCCTCTGCCTCTAGAGAAAAGTCCTATGCAACTAAGACCAAGTTCAAAGATATATAAATGAAAAATGTTTTAAATGGTAAAGATAGCAAATTTTATATTATGTGTATTTTACTACAATAAAAGTTCAGAAAAAATATATTAGTTTTCAGTTCAGTTCAGTTCAGTTCAGTCGCTCAGTCGTGTCCGACTCTCCGCGACCCCATGAATCACAGCATGCCAGGCCTCCCTGTCCATCACCAACTCCCGGAGTTCACTCAAACTCATGTCCACAGAGTTGGTGATGCCATCCAGCCATCTCATTCTCCGTCGTCCCCTTCTCCTCCCACCCCCAACCTTTCCCAGCATCAGAGTCTTTTCCAGTGAGTCAACTCGTCACATGAGGTGGCCAAAGTATTGGAGTTTCATCTTTAGCATCAGTCCCTCCAATGAACACCCAGGATTGATCTCCTTTAGAATGGACTGGTGGATCTCCTTGCAGTATAAGGGACTCTTAAGAGTCTTCTCCAACACCACAGTTCAAAAGCATCGATTCTTCAGCGATCAGCCTTCTTCACAGTCCAACTCTCACATCCATACATGACCACGGGAAAAACCATAGCCTTGACTAGACGGACCTTGGTTGGCAAAGTAATGTCTCTGCTTTTTAATATAATGTCAAGGTTGGTCATAACTTTCCTTCCAAGGAGCAAGCGTCTTTTAATTTCATGGCTACAATCAGCATCTGCAGTGATTTTGGAGCCCAAAAAAATAAAGTCTGACACTGTTTCCACTGTTTTTCCATCTATTTCACATGAAGTGATGGGACCAGATGCCATGATCTTTGTTTTCTGAATGTTGAGCTTCAAGCCAACCTTTTCACTCTCCTCTTTCACTTTCATCAAGAGGCTTTTAAAGCATAAAATGGGCAAAGGATTTGAATAAGTACATTAAAGGATGTTCAACATCACTAATCAACAGGGAAATGCAGATCAACATCACAATGAGATACCACTTCACATTCATTAAGATGACTAATAATCAAAAAACAGAAAAAAAGAAAAAAAAACATTGACAAGAATGTGCATACATTAGAATCCTTGTACACTCCGAGTGGGAATGTAAAATGGTGTGGCCACTATGGAAAAGAGAACAGTAGCTCAAAAGAAAAAAAAAAAAACCCTAAAATCGGAATTACCATATGATTCAGCAATTCCATTTCTGGGTGAAACCTCAAAGAATTGAAAACAATGTGTCGGTTATTTGCACACCCAAGCTCATAGCAGCGTTATTCACAATAGCGAAAAGGTAAAAGCGACCCAAATGCTCATTAATAAAGGAACAGATAAACAGCAGTATTCACATATAATGGAATACTACTCAGCCCTAAAAAGGAAGGAAATTCTGACATGTGCTCCAACATGGATGAATACTGAGTGAAATAAACCAATTACAAGACAAACATTGTACAACTCTACTTATATGAAGCACCCAGAGTAGTGAAATTCATATGAAGAGAAAGTAGAAAGAAACGTGGTCCTCGGGGGCTCGAGGGGGTGGGGGAGGCGGATGGTGGCTTGCCTTCCACATTCAGTTTTAGTTTTGCAAGATAAAAAATTCTGCAGCTTGCTTGCCCAACGATATTAATATCCTTAACACTACTGAACTGGACACTTAAAATGTTAAAACAGGAAATCTTATGTTTACATACATTTTACCACAGTTGTACAACCATGGACCACTTTCAAAACTGGATCCATGTAACTAAGGCATTCCTACCCCCACCCCCATCCTGGGGTACAGGTTGATTTTTGTGGCTTTGGAAGGGAAGGAACAGTCCCGGCAGAGGAATAGAGGAGCCTGGAAATGAGCCCAAACCCCCTGGGACCCAGCGCCCCCAGAGCCCGCCAAGTACCTGATAAGTATATCCGGATACTCAGTCTCCTGGAAGAGGTCCTCCAGCTCCCGCAGCTGCAGGGCCGTGAACTTCCCGCGCTGCCTGCGACGGCGCGGCGGGTTCTCCGACTGCTCGGCCTGGGCGACAGCCGCCACCAAGCCTGGCTCATCAGCTGGCTCCTCAGCTGGCTTCTCAGCTGGCTCCTCAGCTGTCTGCTGCTCCGGCTCCTGGTCGCCGTTGCGACCCTGGTGGTTCCAGATGCCTCCTTGGTTCTGGTAGCCTTCTAGGTTGAGGAGGTTCACGTAATTCATGTTACCCACGAAGCCCAGACCTCCTCCTTCCACCAAGTAGCGTTCTCTGTCTTCTGGCTCTAGATCCTCCACAAATGCAGGTCTTACATCCAAAGTGCAAGCTCTCAGGCAGTAGGGGCTACACTGGTGGTCCCCTTCCAGAAGCTCCATGGCTGGTGCGCCGTGGAAGCTCAGTGCCTCTGCGAACTCTGCTGAGAACGAAGAGCCCGAGTGCCTCAGTCCTTTGTCTGGTACAGTATATAACGGTCTGGGCTGGGTTCACCCCCACTCCAAGCTCCGCCTTGAGAGATGGCTATTGGCTCTCTTTTTACCGCTAGCCACTGGGAGTGGGACTTGCTTAGGCGTGAAAGCGGCTGGGGCGTGGCCCCCAAATGGGGACACCCAGGGATAGCAGGGAGAAAGCAATGGCACCCCACTCCAGTACTCTTGCCTAGAGAATCCCATGGACGGAGGAGCCTGGTGGGCTGCAGTCCATGGGGTCGTGAAGAGTCAGGCACGACTGAGCGACTTCACTTTCCCTTTTCACTTTCATGCATTGGAGAAGGAAATGGCAATCCACTCCAGTGTTCTTGCCTGGAGAATCCCAGGGACAGGGGAGCCTGGTGGGCTTCAGTCTATGGGGTCGCACAGAGTCAGACACGACTGAAGCAACTTAGCAGCAGCAGCAGCAGGGATAGCAGTGTGCTGGTGGGAGCATGGGTATTGTGGAATTGGGGCTTTGGTTTACAGTTCAGTTCACTACTCCCCACTTGCAGAGTGTCCACCCTGAGGAAGGGGCTATCCTGGGTAATGCAAGCTGATTTTTAGGGGAGGAGTAGGGGAAGGGTGGGAGGCATGAGACCTCATAGTAACAGCAGGAGCTCCCGTGGGAAAGTTTGCAGACTGTTATAAGATCCAACCTTTCATATTTGGCAACCTGCACATGCCACACGTCAGTGATTAAGGTGAAACAATGAACTAGGGTACTTGCTCTGAGTTTCTCCAGAGCACCCCATGTTCCTGCCATTGGTGGGAGCAAGATCTCGCAGCTGGACTGCAAAGGATTCCGGGACAGATAAGCTCTGCAAGAAGCTCCCTACAGTTGAGAAAATTTAAGCACTCCAGGGTTTTCACAATGTATACACATCAGAGTGCAGGTGTGCACCACAGCCCTGGGCTTAGTGTGTCCAAGAACGTTTGCCTTGCACGGGCTCAGGACCGCACAGTGCAGTATGCATCTGCTGCTGTGCTCCAGTCCAGCGTTTCTGGTGCAGGTCTTCTGCACAAGTTCAGTCCATCCTGTGCTGAACTCCAACTGTGAACCCAGGTGAATTTCCCCCTTTCCCCCTCCCTTTCGCTAGGAATAGCATTCCAATCTCCTGCTTAGAACAAAATTACATTTTATTGTCAAAAGAGATCCAGGCCAGATTGAGAACCCTATGGTTCCCCCTTCAAGTTGTGTTTTGTAGATGCTCTGGGAGGTTTTAATATCCTGAATATTCAAAATAGCTTCTCATAATGGGCCCTATGCTTAGTATCGTATATAATTTATCCTCTTTTTACCATCACAACCACCACTGTCTTCAGCATCCTTTTATGAAAGAAATTTACTTATTTTTGTGGGATCACAGGGCTTAAGCACCTCATTTACTGTGCCTGATAGATAAGTGCCCCCTGCCTCATGTTTCTGGAGGATGTCTAAGAAATCATCTAAAAGAGGGTCACTGAACAATTTACTTTAAAAAAGACGTCAAAGGATGGCAATCCTACAGCCTCACTGACTTTAACCAAGATATTCCATCCTCAGACTAACTCTTGCTGGATTATGCAGGCCTCCTCATCTCTTGGCTAGATTCTCTGTGATGAATTTTTGGCCTTGGAGCAGTTATTACATGAGAGACCTACACAGGTTCTCCTCATGGTTTGCATTAGACTAGCTAGGACATCTGTGACACTTCAGGGGGTGTGCATGCGTGCATGCTAAGTCCCTTCAGTCATGTCTGGCTCTTTGCGACCCTATGAACTGTAGCACTGCCAGGCTCCTCTGTCCATGGAATTATCCAGGCAAGCATACTGGAGTGGGTTACCATGCCCTCCTCCAGGGCCAGAGGTGTCCTCCAGTGTTATCTAACCTCCAGTCACCCATGTATCCCAGGTAACTATTGCCCTACAGTCATGATAATATTTTTATTTAAAATTTTAAAGTTAAATTTAATATAATGTTAATTTTTAAATTAAAAATTAGAAATGGAGCCACATTCTAAGCAAAGGTAGATGGGAATCATGATCTGATGGAACCAGTTTATGAAAGCAATGGCTCTGGAGCCAGAATGACTGCATGCATCTAAACCCTAGCTTTGTTCATTCACAGGCAAGCTGGCTAATCTGGTGAGCTGCTTATACTTTGCCTTAGTTCAATTATCATTAAAACGAGGATAACAATTATAACTACCAAGTGAAACGAGGTGTTGTGAGGATCAATAGAGGCGGGAATAATAAAACTTCACGAATGACCACACATTTCCTACTTCAATCACTTTTATGTTTTTTTAAAGAGGGCCCCACATAGGAGGTTAGGCGAGGAAGCTAAGAGTCAGACAGGTTCATGCCTGGCCCACAACACATGGCAAGTCAGGCTTTGGCCCTGCTCTCCTGATTGCCTCCTTTCCATCATTGGTGGTGTTTTATTCTCCCCATAATGTGTATTTCTTCCTATTTTCTTTTTTGCCCCCCCATCTCATTATTTTTTTTCCTCCTTCCTCTTTCTTAACTGAGGATAGAACCCAAGGATTGCATTTAGCCCAGTGGGTATCAGTCAGTTAAAGGGGCAAGTGGTCAAGTCCTGTTGTGCTGATGCCCTGGATGCTGCAAAGGGCAGGGGGCTTTCTCTGCTCTGATTCACCATGAAAACCGCAGTCTCCAGCATTGTCTCTGGTGAGCTACTGACTCAACTGTTATGCCTCTCTATTTATTTTTTCTTTTTTTAAAAAATGTATTTATTTTAATTGGAGGCTAATTACTTTGCATTATTGTATTGGTTTTGCCATACATTGACATGAATCTGCCCCGGGTGTACATGTGTTCCCCATCTTGAACCCCCCTCCCACCTCCCTCCCCATTCCATCCCTCTGGTTCATCCCAGTACACCAGACTATTGGAAATAAAAGCACAAATAAACAAATGGGACCTAATTAAAATTAAAAGCTTCTGCACAGCAAAGGAAACTCTAAGCAAGGTGAAAAGACAGCCTTCAGAATGGGAGAAAATAATAGCAAATGAAGCAACTGATAAAGGATTAATCTCAAAACTATACAAGCAACTCGTGCAGCTCAATTCCAGAAAAATAAACGATCCAATCAAAAAATGGGCCAAAGAACTAAACAGACATTTCTCCAAAGAAGACATACAGATGGCTAACAAAACATGAAAAGATGCTCAACATCACTCACAATCAGAGAAACGCAAATCAAAACCACAATGAGGTACCATTTCACGCCAGTCAGAATGGCTGCTATCCAAAAGTCTACAAGCAATAAATGCTGGAGAGGGTGTGGAGAGAAGGGAACCCTCTGACACTGTTAGTGGAAATGCAAACTAGTACAACCACTATGGAGAACAGGGTGGAGATTCCTTAAAAAACTGGAAATAGAACTGCCACAAGACCCAGCAATCGCACTCCTGGGCATACACACCAAGGAAACCAGAATTGAAAGAGACACATGTACTCCAGTGTTCATCACAGCACTGTTTATAATAGCCAGGACATGGAAGCAACCTAGATGTCCATCTGCAGACGAATGGAAAGGAAAGCTGTGGCACATATACACAATGGAGTATTACTCAGCAATTAAAAAGAATACATTTGAATCAGTTCTAATGAGGTGGATGAAACTGGAGCCTATTATACAGAGTGAAGTAAGCCAGAAAGAAAAACACCAATACAGTATACTAGTGCATATATATGGGATTTAGAAAGATGATAATGATAACCCTGTATACGAGACAGCAAAAGAGACACAGATGTATAGAACAGTCTTTTGGACTCTGTGGGAGAGGGTGAGGGTGGGATGATTTGGGAGAATGACATTGAAACATGTATATTATCATACGTGAAATGAATCTCCAGTCCAGGTTCAATGCATGATATTTTTTATTTCTTAAAGCACTATTTTATTTTTAAAAATATTTATTTATTTGGCTACACTGGGTCTTAGTTGCCACAAGCAGGATTCTCCATCTTCATTGCAGCATGCGGGATCTTTTAGTTTTGGCATACAAAGTCTTAGCTGCAGCATGTGGGATCTATTGATCATTTGCCCACCAGGGATCGGAACCTGAGCCTCCTGCCTTAGGAGCACAAAGTCTTAGACCCTGGACCACTGGGGAAGTCACTGCTTCTCCATTTAATGTGCCAAAAAACTTAAAAAAAAAACCCAAACAAATAACTAATATCTGTAAATATATGCAGAAAGTTTAAAAAAGAATAGAACAGCACTTCAGAGTACATACTGTCTTCCCCAAAATAAAGGGTATATAAGTTGTCCCCCTTTAGAAAGTGTCTCCATGTCTTTCTTCATGGCAGACTCTCCAGGATTTTTCTTTGGGATTTGGCTTATTGGGGACAGGGGTAGGGGAGGCTGTGTAATTATGAGTCTGTATTATGCAGAAAGAGGCCCACATAGACTAAGCTTCCTGATATCCTGAATCGTGAGTGGAGGCTTATAGCCAGTATGCCCTCACTGTGAATCTCCCTACACTGCCCCTCTTCACCTTTGTTCCCCCAGGGCCTAATTCTGTGCTCAAAGCCCTTTGCTTGTCCTAATAGCACTCCGTTTTGCCAACAGAACGGGTCTCTCTTGCCTAGTCAAAGGTAATCAATGTCAGACTAGCAGATTCTGCCCAGTGTTTATTTTCCCCTGAAGATTCTTCTAACTTATTTAAAGGCTTCTATAACTGTACTTAATCAAAGATGAGGCTTTCGAAACATCAGAAGGCCTAGGATAAGAAGCAACCAGCTCTGAGTATTGGACAAGTCCTTTATTTTTCTGGACATTGAGCCAGATCAGATATTTACACAAGATTCAGTTCAGTTCAGTCGCTCACTCATGTCCGACTCTTTCCAACCCCATGAACCACAGCAGGCCAGGCTTCGCGGTCCATCACCAACTCCCGGAGTCCACTCGAACCCATGTCCATCGAGTCAGTGATGCCATCCAACCATCTCATCCTGTCGTCCCCTTTTCCTCCCACCCTCAATCTTTCCCAGCATCAGGGTCTTTTCCAGTGAGTCAGCTCTTTGCATCAGGTGGCCAAAGTATTGGAGTTTCAGCTTCAACATCAGTCCTTCCAATGAACACCCAGGACTGATCTCCTTTAGAATGGACTGGTTGGATCTCCTTGCAGTCCAAGGGACTCTCAAGAGTCTTCTCCAACACCACAGTTCAAAAGCATCAATTCTTTGGTGCTCAGCTTTCTTTATAGTCCAACTCTCACATCCATACATGACCACTGGAAAAACCATGGCCTTGACTAGACGGACCTTTCCTGGCAAAGTAATGTCTCTGCTTTTCAATATGCTGTCTAGGTTGGTAATAACTTTCCTTCCAAGGAGTAAGCGTCTTTTAATTTCCTGGCTGCAATCAGCATCTGCAGTGATTTTGGAGCCCAGAAAAATTAAGTCAGCCATTGTTTCCACTGTTTTCCCATCTATTTCCCATGAAGTGATGGGACCGGATGCCATGATCTTCGTTTTCTGAATGTTGAGCTTTAAGCCAACTTTTTCACTCTTCTCTTTCACTTTCATCAAGAGGCTTTTTAGTTCCTCTTCACTTTCTGCCATAAGGGTGGTGTCATCTGCATATCTGAGGTTATTGATATTTCTCCCGGCAATCTCGATTCCAACTTGTGCTTCCTCCAGCCCAGCGTTTCTCATGATCTACTCTCCTGCTGCTGCCACTGTCAAGTCGCTTCAGTCGTGTCCGACTCTATGCAACCCCATAGACAGCAGCCCACCAGGCTCCCCCATCTCTGGGATTCTCCAGGCAAGAACACTGGAGTGGGTTGCCATTTCCTTCTCCAATGCATGAAAGTGAAAAGTGAAAGTGAAGTCGTTCAGTCGTGTCCGACTCTTAGCGACCCCATGGACTGCAGCCTACCAGGCTCCTCTGCATGTGGGATTTTCCAGGCGAGAGTACTGGAGTGGGTTGCCATTGCCTTCTCCGATCTCTTCATATAAGTCAAATAAACAGGGTGACAATATACAGCCTTGACGTACTCCTTTACCTATTTGGAACCAATCTGTTGTTCCATGTCCAGTTCTAACTGTTGCTTCCTGACCTGCATACAGGTTTCTCAAGAGGCAGGTCAAGTGGTCTGGTATTCACATCTCTTTCAGAATTTTCCATAGTTTATTGTGATCCACACAGTCAAAGGCTTTGGCATAGTCAATGAAGCAGAAATAGATGTTTTTCTGGAACTCTCTTGCTTTCTCCATGATCCAGCGGATGTTGGCAATTTGATCTCTGGTGCCTCTGCCTTTTCTAAAACCTGCTTGAACAGCTGGAAGTTCACGGTTCACATACTGCTGAAGCCTGGCTTGGAGAATTTTGAGCATGACTTTACTAGCGTGTGAGATGAGTGCAATTGTGCAGTAGTTTGAGCATTCTTTGGCATTGCCAACTGCCAGAGAATAACCATCATCTCTCTTCTTTCATGGACCTTTCATGAATAAATAAATAAACCACACAATGGACTAAAGTCAGAAACATAAGACAGCATAGTATGGCCATTGATAGCATTTTGTTTTTATCATCTCAGTTAATTCTCACAATACCCTGGTGATGTAGTTACTATTGCTATCCTCATTTTACAGATGTAGAGACCAAGATTAAGTGAGACTAAGTAAACCTAACAGTTTAGCCAGCTAGCAAATGGTTAGCACAGCCAGGATTTAGATTCCAACAATCTGGCTCCAGGGTCCCTCACTCCCATAAATCTAATACATCAAACCATGATTTGTGGTTATTACTTGAGGCTCCATTAAGTATTTAATGTTTTAAAAGTGTGAAGTTAAGTAAAATTTAAAGAAAAACACTACCATGCCTGATGCCAAAGTACGGCAACATTTGTCAAGGGTCACATGAGTTACTACAGTTGGGAAAACACAAGTTCACTGTGAAAATCTGAGCTGTGAAGGGACACACTTCCTGAGCTGTCATAGAATTCTCAGCTAATCTAATGCAAATCATGAAAACTCTAATAGGTCTCTCATGAGATAACTAATATTAAGCCAAAATTGTGCATAGGCTATCAAGCCAAGACAGGCAGAGGCCTGCTGAACTCAACCAGGGCCAACATGAGGAGGAAACATCTTGGTTAAAATCAGGAAGAGGTATCAGATTGCCATCTCTTACCATCTTTTTGAAAAAGAATTGGTCACCAAACCCTTTTTTAGTTAATTTCTTACCCACTCTCCAGAAACATGAAGCAGAAGGCATTATGCCTTAGGCACTGTAGGTGAGATGACCTGGTCCCATGATACATTTAGGAGCCTACAAAAATGATTTGGTTTCTGATCTCAAATGAGGTGGACAAAAATGGCTGTGTAAGATAACACAAGATAAGTACATTGTCAAGTGTAGGGCCCATTGTTAGAAGTTATTTTCAGTATTTAGGATATTAACAAGTCTTGGGGCATCCATAAAACACTTCTTCAAGGAAAAATCATAGAGCCTGCAATCTGGCCTGGCTCTCTTTTATTTGACAATAAATAAAATTTATTTATTCCTCAGCAAGGGCTCAGGAAGGTTTCTAGAAAACATGATGAGGCAGATAAGGGGGTGGAGGAGGCAGCTGCAAGAAAACAGGTAATTTACCCATGTCCACAGAGGTTCACCACAGGGGACATGTATACCTCTGTAGAGGATTTATAGCCAGAAGCAATAGGAACTGTTTATAAAGATGTAGCACAATCCATAGTTGCAACAAAGGCAAAAACAAAAGCAACATAAGCATTCTTGAGTGTTCTAAACACTGTGCAGGTTTCTACACTTGCAATTTGATGTGGATTTGTTACCAAAATAGGCTAAGGGCCTTTCTTAAGGGGGGGGCCTGGGTTTTGTTTTGTTTTCATAGTGCATCTGAGCACCTTGCCTGCTCAGAAAACCCAACCCTGTACTCGTGCTCCTGGAGACCGCTGGAGCAGACTCGGACTTCAGCCTCACTGCAAAAACTCAGAGCACGCAAAGGCCTAGCTGGTCCACTTATACACAGTTGTTTTTTTTTTTTTTTCTGTAAACAAACAGACGGCCTTCCATATCTGTGGGTTTCACATCCGGAGATGCGGAGGGCCCGCTATCGGACTTGAGCATCCGCAGATTTTGGTATCCCCGGTGGGTCCGGAACCAATCCCCGGCGACACCAAGGGGTGAACGTATTAGTTTGATTGCTTCTCCTTACTTAGTACTGGCTGCTGGATATGGCGGGCTGAGCCAGGAGATAGTCCCTAAACGTCTCTCCAAGGTCTACGGAGCTAGGGTGAGGGCCCACTCTTCCCGTCCACAAATCAGGCACAGGCCTTTGGTCTGGGAAGACGCCGGACCAAGTGCTCAGTACTTGGTCAGCTAAGTTGCAACTTGGGGGCCTGAGTTCTGCTCTCACTCATGCTTCCTACCAACGCCCCACGTGATGCGCACCTGGAGTTCCCCCCACCCCCGCACGTCCTGCCCTCCGCCCCCGGCCCCCAGGACAGCCGAGTTCCTGCCGCATGCGCACCTCAGCCGACCCAACCCCTAGCAGCCGACGGTAAACTCCCAGAGGGCATGTATCCTGACTCTAGGCCTGACCCGACGCCAGAGTAGCCTTAACGGTGCGAGATCCCGGGCCGCCGCTTCTAGCCCTGAGTCCAGAGCCGGGGTCTCAGGAGATCCAGCCTCCTGGACAGCGGTCGGAACATGAAGCCTCAGCCGCAGCGTGGCCACAATGCCGATACCAACACCTACGCGTCCGTTGCGGGCTTCCTCAAGCTGGGGGTCAAGAATTGGGAAGAAGCGCACGGTCAGTGGCAGGCTGGGCACTCACTTCAAAGGATATTCGGAAACGAATTTCCCTAGGGAGGGGCGAGCGGGAGGATTCCTGCTCAGACGCAGCAGGTTCTCGCCTCTTCCTCAGCGGGCTCGCTGGACGGCCTGATCTTTGGCTTTGGGTTTCTTCTCTTGCAGAGGCTGAGCCCGCGAAGATCTCGCTTCCTGGAGAGGGGCGAGAGGAGCCGAAGGCTCAGTCCGAACCTGAGCAGGGAGCAGCCGCGGAGGGGAAAGAGGCGGGATATGAAGAAGGAGAAGAAAAGGAAGGCGGCTTTGTCGGCGCGTTAGATGCGGGACCCCCGGACCGGGAGAGCCGCGAGGCCAAGGCGGAGGTAGAGGCTGAGGCGGGCGCGGGCGGCGGCGAAGGCGGAGAGAAGGGCGGGCAGGAGCAGCGCCCGGGAGCCGCCGTCGAGGTTTGGAGGGCGGTAGACAGGCGTCCCCTAGTCTCCGAGCACACCTTCACGCTGGAGCAGCTGTGGGAGCTGGAGGGAGTTTTCCACCGCACTCCGTATCTCGACGTGGACATGCGGTAAGCGGGCAGCTCTGGGGGCGCCGGCTGAGGCGAGCGGGTCCCTGTCCTCAGCTCCGGAGTTGAAAACGCCAGGGCCTGGGGCGGGGGCGGGGGCTCTGCCGGGTGGGAATTGAGTCAGTATTTCGGTGCGGAGTTTGAATAAGTCACGTCGGGAAACTGTCGGCCCACAGTTAACAAATGAGTCGCCTGAGGTATGGTGGAGTACGTGCGCGGTTGGATTCTACTTTGATTTAAAGTATTGGTCATCAGTTATTCATGTATTATATTTGCATTAATGTAAATACGACATTGAACGTGAAAGTGAAAGTCACTCAGTCGTGTCAGACTCTTTGCGACCCCATGGACTGTATAGTCCATGGAATTCTCCAGGCCAGAATACTGGAGTGGGTAGCAGTTCCCTTCTCCAGGGGATCTTCCCAACCCAGGGATCGAACCAAGGTCTCCCGCATTGCAAGAGGATGCTTCACTAGCTGAGCCACCACGGAAGCCCAAATACTACATTAAAACATCCTTTATCTTAATTACTGAATTTTTAGTTACCCTTAAAGTTTGTGCCTGAGGTAGGATTGTCCCTAAAGCAAGCTACAGGGTGGAGAATGAATTGATTGCTGAGTATCTGTGAATGCAGATAAAATTTAAAAGCTATCATTTACGTTGCACTTACTGTGTTAAGAGGGATTCCCTGGTGGCTCAGACAGTGTCTGCCCGCAATGCCGGAGACCCGGGTTTGATCCCTGCATTGGAAAGATCCCCTGGAGGAGTGCATGACAATCGACTCCAGTATTCTTGCCTGGGAAATCCCATGGACAGAGGAACTTGATGGGCTATAGTCCATGGGATCGCAGAGTCGGACACGACTTCACTTTCACTTTTACTGTGTTAAGCACTTGTCCTAAAGGGTTTTCTACAGATTGTCACTGAATCTTCACAACCCTATGTGAATGTGGTAGCTACTGTTTTTTATCCCCGCTTAACCTGTTAAAAAACAGAAGCCCAGAGACGTGAAGAGACGTGCCCAAGATCCACACAGCTGGGATGTGACTGAGATTTGATCCTAGGAGGCTGTTCAGTTGGCAAGGCTAGAGGTGATGGTGTGTTGGTCCAGGTAGTGGTAATGGATAGAAGTGAACAGATTAAAGAGGTATTTAGAAGGTAAAAATGATAGCAATTCGTGGTAATTTGGACATAGGAGTAAAAGGAAATGATTAAGAAAAATATCTGAATTTCTGATTTGCCCAACTGAATGGCGGGTGGTATACTCACTGAGCTAGGAAGTATTGAAAGAGTGACAGAAGCTTGCGAGAGACAGAGAAGGACTGATTGGAGAGGCTCTAGGCAAAGCATGTCATGGAAACCTCCATGGTGGTAGGAGATGGTTTAATGAAAAGGGGTGGTAAATAGCATCAACTTTGGCTCAGTATTTTCTGTTCAGTTTGATTACTCCAAGTTCGGTTGGCTTTTGCTGTGTGATAATTCTAAGAATCAGCCCAATTTCTCCCTTTCTCAAGTGTCAAACTCAAGATACCCCTTGATTTGGGTGTCTAGAACTGCCTATATCTCATTTATACCTTTTGACTGCCTTCACCCAGTTCCCCCACCTGACTCACTCTGGTAACCACCAATCTAATCTCTTTTTTTCTAGTTTGTTTACTTTTGAAGTATAATTGACCTACAACAATATGTTACTTCCTGTTATACAACAAAGTGATTCATTTTCTATCCATTTTAAATGATCACCGTAAGTCTGTCACCATAAAAGATACTATATAATTATTGACTATATTCCCCACACTGTATATTTCATACCAGTTATTCATTTATTTTGCAACTGGAAGTTTTTACCTCTTAATCTCCTTCACTTATTTCTCTCCTCCCCCCACCCCTCCTTTCAGACAACCACCTATTTTTTTCTCTGTATATAACTTTTTCTGTTTAGTTACATTTGTTTCATTTATTAGATTCCACATGTAAGTGAAATCATACAGTGTTTGTCTTTCTGTGTCTGACTTATTTCACTAAACATATTACCCTCTAGGTCCATCCACATTTTTCCAAATAGCATAATTTCATTCATTTTTATGACTAAGAAGTATTCCATTGTATATATATACCATATCTTCTTTATCCATTTATCTGTTACTGGGCACTTAGATTGCTTTCATATTTTGGCTCTTGTAAATAATGCTGCTGTGAACATTGAGGTGCAAATATCATTTTGAATTACTGTTTTTGTTTTCTTTGATATTTACCCAAGAGTGGAATTGCTGGATCGTATGCTAGTCTATTTTTAGTTTTTTTGAGAAACCTCCATACTGTTTTCCATAGTGGCTGCACCAGTTTACATTCCCACAGTGTAGGATTCCCTTTTCTCCACATCCTTGCCAACATTTGTTATCTTTTTGATGATAACCATTTGACAGATATGAGGTGATCTCATTATGGTTTTGATTTGTGTTTCTCTGACTTTTAACAGTGTTGAGCTTTTTTTTTTTCTTATGTCTGTTGGCCATTTGTGTATCTTCTTTGGCAAAATGTCTGTTCAGGTCTTCTGCCCATTTCTGCATTAGGTTCTTTGTTTTTTGATACTGAGTTGTATAAGGTGGAGTGAAAGTCACTCAGTGATGTCCGACTCTTGTGACCCCATGGACTATACAGTCCATGGAATTCTCCAGGCCAGAATACTGGAGTGGGTAGCCTTTGCCTTCTCCAGGGGATCTTCCCAATCCAGGGCTCGAACCCAGGTCTTCTGCATTGCAGGCGGATTCTTTACCAGCTGAGCCACACAAGGGAAGCCCAAGAATACTGAAATGGGTAGCCTATCCCTTCTCCAGCAGATTTTCCCGACCCAGGAATAGAACCAGGGTCTCCTGCATTGCAGGTGGATTCTTCAACAGCTGAGCTATGAGGGAAGCCCGACCTGTTTTTATAAATATTGGATATTAACTCCTTGTCTGTAATATCCTTCGCAAAAATTTTCTCCCGTCCAGTAGGTTGTCCTTTTGTTTTGTATATGGTTTCCTTTGCTGTGCAAAAGCTTTTAAGTTTAATTAGGTCTCATTTGTTTGTTTTTGCTTTTATTTCTTTTGCCTTAGGAGACAGATCCCAAAAAGTATTGCTATGATTCATGTCAAAGAGTGTTCTGCCTATGTTTTCCTCTGGAAGTTTTATAGTATCTAGTCTTATATTTAGGTCATTAATCCATTTTGAGCTTATTTTCTAATGTTCTGTGAGAAAATGTTCTAATTTCTTTTACATGCAGCTGTCCAGTATTCCTAGCACCACTTATTAAAGAGACTGTTTTCCCTGTTGTATATTCTTACCTGCTTTGTCATAGATTAATTGACGATAAGTACTTGGGTTTATTTCTGGACTCTCTAGTTTGTTCTAGTGATCTATATGTCTGTTTTTAATGCCAGTACCATATTGAGTTTTTTGGTTGTTTTTTTTTTTTTGGCCACACCCCATGGCATTCAGAATCTTTTCTGACAAGGGATGAACCCAAGCCCCTTGTAGTGAAAGGGCGGTGTCAGGTGTCTTAATCACTGGACTGCCAGGGAAGTGCACTGATGAATATAACTTTGTGGTATAGCCTGAAGGCAGGGAGTGTGAAACCTCTAGCTTTGTTCTTTTTTCTCAAGATTACTTTGGCCATTTGGGGGTCTTTTGTGCTTTCACATAAATATCAGGATTATTTATTCTTTGGGTGAATTTATTGTTGGGTGAACAATGTCATGTATTTCACTTTTTGTAGGTTCTTTTTTTTTAATTTTTATTGGAGTATAGTTGCTTTACAATGTTGTATTAGTTTCTGCAGTATAGCAAAATGAATGAGTTATACATATACACATAACCCCTTTTTCTTTATGTCCTTCCCTGTCATGTATTTTGATAGGGCTTGCATTAAATCTGTAGATTGTTTTGAGTTGTATAGATAGTTTAGTGATATTAATTCTTCCAATCCAAGAACATAGATTATCTTTCCATTTCTTTGTATAATTTTAAAATTCCTTCAGCAGTGTTTTAGTTTTCAGAGTATAGGTCTTTCACTTGATGAAAGTTTATTTCATTTCCTTTGGTGAAACCAAACCTCCTTGGTTAAGATTATTCTTTAGTTCAGTTCAGTTCAGTCACTCAGTCATGTCTGACTCCGTGACCCCATGAATCACAGCATGCCAGGCCTCCATGTCTATTACCAACTCTCGGAGTTCACTCAAACTCATGTCCATCGAGTCGGTAATGCCATCCAGCCATCTCATTCTCTGTTGTCCCCTTCTCCTCCTGCCCCCACTCCCTCCCAGCATCAGAGTCTTTTCCAGTGAGTCAGCTCTTCACATGAGGTGGCCCAAGTATTGGAGTTTCAGCTTTAGCATCAGTCCTTACAGTGAACACCCAGGATTGATCTCCTTTAGAATGGACTGGTTGGATCTCCTTGCAGTCCAAGGGACTCTCAAGAGTCTTCTCCAACACCACAGTTCAAAAGCATCAATTATTCAGCGATCAGCTTTCTTCTCAGTCCAACTCTCACATTCATACATGACCACTGGAAAAACCATAGCCTTGACTAGACAGACCTTTGTTGACAAAGTAATGTCTCTGCTTTTTAATATGCTATCTAAGTTGGTCATAACTTTCCTTCCAAGGAGTAAGTGTCTTTTAATTTCATGGCTGCAGTCACCATCTGCAGTGATTTTGGAGCCCCAAAAAATAAAGTCTGACACTGTTTCCACTGTTTTTCCATCTATTTCCCATGAAGTGATGGGACCAGATGCCATGATCTTCGTTTTCTGAATGTTGAGCTTCAAGCCAACCTTTTCACTCTCCTCTTTCACTTTCATCAAGAGGCTTTTTAGTTCCTCTTCACTTTCTGCCATAAGGGTGGTGTAATCTGCATATCTGAAGTTATTGATATTTCTCCCGGCAATCTTAATTCCAGCTTGTGCTTCTTCTAGCCCAGCGTTAATCATGATGTACTCTGCATAGAAGTTAAATAAGCAGGGTGACAATATACAGCCTTGACGTACTCCTTTTCTTATTTGGAACCAGTCTGTTGTTCCATGTCCAGTTCTAACTGTTGCTTCCTGAGCAGCATACAGGTTTCTCAAGAGGCAGGTCAGGTGGTCTGGGATTCCCATCTCTTTCAGAATTTTCCACAGTTTATTGTGATCCACACAGTCAAAGGCTTTGGTATAGTCAATGAAGCAGAAATAGATGTTTTTCTGGAACTCTCTTGCTTTTTCCATGATCCAGCAGATGTTGGCAATTTGATCTCTGGTTGGAAGTTCATGGTTCATGTACTGTTGAAGCCTGGCTTGGAAGAATTTTGAGCATGACTTTACTAGTGTGTGAGATGAGTGCAAATGTGCAGTAGTTTGAGCATTCTTTGACATTGCCTTTCTTTGGGATTGAAATGAAAACTGACCTTTTGCAGTCCTGTGGCCACTGCTGAGTTTTCCAAATTTGCTGGCATATTGAGGGCAGCACTTTCACAGCATCATCTTTTAGGATTTGAAATAGCTCAACTGGAATTCCATCACCTCCACTAGCTTTGTTTGTAGTGACGCTTCCTAAGGCCCACTTGACTTCACATTCCGGGATGTCTGGCTCCAGGTGAGTGATCACACCATTGTGGTTATCTGGGTCATGAAGAACATTTTTGTATAGTTCTTCTGTGTATTCTTGCCACCTCTTCTTAATATCTTCTGCTTCTGTTAGGTCCCTACCATTTCTGTCCTTTATTGTGCCCTTCTTTGTGTGAAATGTTCCCTTGGGATCTCTATTTTCTTGAAGAGAGCTCTAGTCTTTCCCATTCTATTGTTTTCCTCTATTTCTTTTCAGTGATTGCTGAGGAAGTCTTTCTTATCTCTCCTTGCTATTCTTTGGAACTCTGCATTCAGATGGGTATATCTTTCCTTTTCTCCTTTGCCTTTTGCTTCTCTTCTTTTCATAGCTGTTTCTAAGGCCTCCTCAGACAACCATTTTGCCTTTTTGCATTTCTTTTCCTTGGGGATGGTCTTGATCCCTAACTCCTGTACAATGTCGTGAACCTCTGTCCATAGTTCTTCAGGCACTCTGTCTATAAGATCTAATCCTTTGAATCTATTTGTCACTTCCACTGTATAATTGTAAGTGATTTAATTTAGGTCATGTCTGAATGGTGTAGTGCTTTTCCCTACTTTCTTAAATTTAGTCTGAATTTGCCTATAAGGAGTTCATGATCTGAGCTACAGTCCATTCCCGGTCTTGTTTTTGCTGACCATATAGAGCTTCTCCATCTTTGGCCGCAAAGAATACAATCAGTTTGATTTCACTATTGACCATCTGGTGATGCCCATGTGTAGAGTCTTCTCTTGTGTTGTTGGAAGAGGGTGTTTGCTATGACCAGTGCGTTCTCTTGACAAAACTCTATTAGCCTTGGCCCTGCTTCATTCTGTACTCCAAGGCCAAATTTGCCTGTTACTCCAGGTATCTCCAGTCCCCTATAATGAGAAGGACATCTTTTTTTAGGTGTTAGTTTAGAAGGTCTTCTAGGTCTTCATAGAACTGTTCAACTTTAGCTTCTTCAGCATTACTGGTCGGGGTATAGACTTGGATCACCGTGATATTGAATGGTTTGCCTTGGAAATGAAAAGAGATCATTCTGTCGTTTTTGAGATTTCATCCATGTACGTCATTTCGGACTCTTGTTGACTATGATGGCTACTCCACTTCTTCTAAGGGATTCCTGCCCACAGTAGTAGATATAATGGTCATCTGAGTTAAATTCACCCATTCCAGTCCACCTTAGTTCACTGATTGCTAGAATGTCGACATTCCTAAAATGTCAATGTGTATTCTGCTGCTTTTGGATGGGATGCTCTATCAGTCCATTAAGTCTAATACGTCACTTGAGGTCAGTGTTTCCTTACTGATTTCCTCTCTGGATGATCTGTCCATTGATGTAAGTGGGGTGTCAAAGTTCTGAATATGATGCTTACTGTCAGTTTCTCCTTTATGTTTGTTCCTGTGTTCTGCATGTATTTTAGGTGCTCTTTTGTTGGCTGCCTATATATTTACAGTTGTTGCATCTTCTTGAGTTGATTCCATGTTCATTATGTAATGGCTTTCTTTGTCTCTTCTTATGGTCTCTGTTTTAAAGACTAGTTTATCTGATACAAGTGTTGCTACCCTAGCTTTCTTTTGAGATACATTTGCATGGGATACCTTTTTCCATCCTCTCACTTTTTGTCTGAGTCTTTAGATCTGAAGGGAGACTCCTAAAGACAGTGTGTATGTGGGATTTGTTTCTGTGTCCAGTCAGCCACTCTGTGTCTTTTAATTGAAGCATTTATTCCATTTATATTTAAAGTAATTATTGGTAGGTATATATTTACTGCCATTTTGTTAATTCTTTTCTTTTTGTTATTTTCTTCTTTGCTCTCTTCCTTTGTGATTTGATGGCTTTCTTTAGTGTTATGTTTGGATTCCTTTCTCTTTCATTATATGTGTGTCCATTAGAGATTTTTGGTTTGTGGTTACCATGAGGTTTATATAGATAGTGTATCTGGTTATAGAGATAGTGTATCTGGTTATAGAAACAGTGTACTTGGTATTTGGTTACATACATATACATATGTGTGTATATGTATTCTTTTTCAGATTCTTTTCCATTAAATTTTATTATAAGATATTGAATAACCTTCCCTGTGCTATACAGTAAATCCTTGTTGTTTATTTTATATATGGTAGTGTGCATCTGTTAATCCCATACTCCCAATTATTCCCCCTCCTCAGTAACCATAAATTTGTTTTCTACCTCTGTGAATCTGTTTCTGTTTTGTAAAAAAGTTCATTTGTACTGTTTTTTTGATTCTGTATGTGAGTGATATCTTATAATGTTTGTTTTTGTTGGAATTAATTAACTTTGCCTAATACTATTCAGGTCCATCCACGTGGTTACAAATGGCAGAATTTCATTCTTTTTATGGCTGAATAATATTCCATTGTATATACATACCACATCCTTATCCATTCATCTGTTGATGGACCCTAAGGCTGCTTCCATGGTTTAGCTATTATAAACAGTGCCACTATGAACATTGGTGTACATGCATCTTTTCTAATTAGAAGTTTGCTCTTTTCTAGATATATGCCCAGATGTGGGATGAGCAATGTTGAGAATCTTTTCATGTGCCTGATGGTCATCTATATGTCTTCTTTGAAGAAATGTCTGGGCTTAATTTCCAAAATACAGAAATAGCTCATACAACTTAATAACAACAGCAACAAAAACCCAACCCAGTATAAAAATGGGCAGAAGACCAAAACAGATTTCTCCAAAGAAGACATGTGTGTGTGCGTGCACATTTGTGTCCAACTCTTCGTGACCCCATGGATTCTTGGCTTGGAAATTCCATACACAGAAAAGCCTGACAGGCTACAGTCCCATACATTCACAGCCAGTCGGACATGACAGAGTACATCTGTGCACACACACGCACACATGTCTTCTTTGGAGAAATGCCTATTTAGGTCTTCTCATTTTTTGAGTGGGTTGTTTTTTGTTGTTGTTATTGAGTTGTATGAGCTGTTTGCATATTTTGAAAATTAAGCTCATGTCAGTTGCATCATTCGCAAATACTTTCTTCTATTTCGTAAACCTATGGACTTTCGTTTTCTTTATGGCTTCCTTTGCTGTGTAAAAGCTTATAACTTTACTTTTTATTCTTCTTATTTGTGTTAATAGCTTTTTCTTTTTACTTAGAGAAGTTCCTTTAACATTTCTTGTAAAGCATGTTTTGCGGTGTTGAACACTTAGCTTTTGCTTGTCTCTAAAAGTCTTTATCTCTTCTTCAACTCTAAATGATAGCTTTTCCAGGTAGAGTATTTTTTGTTGCAGGTTTTTTCCCTTTTATCACATTAAATATACTGTGTCACTTCCTCTGGTCATCAGAGCTATGTGCTCCAGGGGTGCTTTCTGTATAGGCTGCATGAGCCCTTCTATTGTGGTGGGCTGACTACCATGGGTGGACCCCAGGTCTGTTAGTTACCAGGGTTTGGGGCTGGGTCCTGGGACCTCTGGTGGGCAAGTGTGGTTCTTGGGTGACTGGGGACTCAGGAAGTCCTATGGCAGCTGACTTGTTGATGAGTGAGTGAGTCTGTGTCCCTGCCTGGCTAGCTGCTTGGTTTGGGGTGTGCCAAGATTAGTGCCAATAGACTGGTGGGAGGACTGGGTCACAGTACTAATAATCTAGAGGGAGGATTTCAAAATGGCCCTTGCCAGCAGCAGAGTCCTCACGGTCCAACAAGCACCTTAAAATGGCTGCTGCCAGTGTCTGAGTCCCCAGGGTGAGCTGTAGTTGTTTCCTGCCTCTTCAGGAGATTCTCCGGATCAACAGGTAGGTCTGACCGAGGCTCCTTTCAAATCACTGCTTCTGCCCTGCGTCCTGGAGCATGTGAGATTTTGGGTTCAAAAAAAGATCTTGGGTTCCACACTTTGAGAGTGGAGTCTCAATTTCTCATAGCTCCCGGGTCTCCTGAAAGGAAGCCCTGCTGGCTTTCAAAGCCAAATGTTCCAAGAGCTTATCTTCCCAGCTCAGGACTCCAGCTAGGAAATCTAGTGTGCTCAGACCCCTTGCTTCTTGTGGTGAATCTCTTCAATTATAATTATCCTCCTGTATATCAGATGTCTGGTGGCTCAGATGGTTAAGAATCCACCCGCAATGCGGGAGACCTGGGTTCGACTCCTGGGTTGGGAAGATCCCCTGGAGGAGGGCTTGGCAATCCACTCCAGTTTTCTTGCCTGGAGAATCCCCATGGACAGAGGAGCCTGGTGGACTACAGTCCATGGCATCCCAAAGAGTGGGACACAGCTGAGCAAGTAAGCGAATCACATATGGGTTGCCGACCTGTGGGTGTGAGTCTTGACTATACCCCTTCTCCACCCTTCCTGTCCATCTTATCGTGTTTCCTTCTTTATATCTGTGGTTGTGGAAGATCTTGTCTTCTTTCAGGTCATTCTCATCAATAGCTTCTCTGTATGTAGTTGTAATTTTGGTGTGCCCAAGGGAGGAAGTAAGCTCAGAGTTTTTTTATGCTGTTATCTTGGCTGTTCTCTGAGTAAATATTTTAAATAGTGAGAAATGTAAAACATATATTTCATTTCATGCATAATGTCAAATGGTGAATATTTGTAATTATTCCCCCTCAGACAGGAGCTTGCAAGACGCATGGGAGTGACTGAAGATAGAATACTGGTGAGTAAACTGGAAAAAAGCACTTTGGCGTAATAGTCATTCTAAAACCCACTTCAGGAACTGGATACCTTGTCCTGGACATTCTCACATTGGTTTGGTTTTATGGCTTTCACTATGTTTGGGAAGTAAGATTGGAACTCCTGGGACTTTGGGGCCAGAATATATACCTCTTTAGTAAAGTAAACTCCTAACACTGATATCCTTTAGGGGGCAATTCTCTGTGGACTCATGTTGGGACTGAGTCTAACTTGGGAATTATTCAAACTAATGGACCAAATAGCTGGGTTATAAGGGGATACACCCCTTGAGTGGCAAATCACTGCAATATTCTTGCATGGATAATCCTCATGGACAGAGGAGCCTGGTGGGCTACAGTCCATGGGGTCACAGAGTCGGACACGACTGAGCAACTAAGCACACAAGGGGGTCCAAGTATACTAAATTATTTAAAATATTTAAAGCCAGGCATCAGCTCTTTCTGCAAGGAGTGAATTTTCAAGTATTCAGGCATTTGGGTAAGGGAATAATTCACCTCAGGACGCAACATATGAGCAACAAATGTACGTTTAGTTTAGCTGAGACTGATGGGGAGGGGGATAATTTAAAATTCCAAGCGCCCAATCCTCCTGCTGTTGTTTTTGTGTGTTTGGTAGAGCAAAGCAAGAGATACAAGAGACGTGGGGTTCATCCCTGTTTTAGAAAGACCTCCTGGAGTAGGAAATCACAACCTGCTTCAGTATTCTTGCCTGGAAAATACCATGGACAGAGGAGCCTGGCAGGCTCTGTGGGGTCACAAAGAGTCAGACACAACTGAGCACACAAATACTCACACTCACAACAGTGTAGAGTTTCAGCTGTAAATTTTAATTTTCTGAAATTGTTTGAAGTGCAGCCTGAAAACATTGCTAACATAGTAGGTTGTGTATTATCATGGAGATGAAGGAAAGGTTTGCAACCCTTAGGAATCTGTCTAAATATATATATTAAAAGTTGAATAAATTTCCACTGACCTAGAAAGGTGAGTTTGAGAAAATTGGACACTATTAATATATTTATTGGAGATATTGTATATATGCAGCATTATGAAACTACCAGATGTATGAGTGAATATTAGTTTGAGCAATTTCTAATGTCTAAGGATTTTTTTCTGCCCTTTTCATACTATTTTCAGGGATTGGTTTTGAAGAATTTCGCTCTGATGGTCCATGGTCCATGGCTCTCAGCCAGTAGCTTACTTATGTTAATTTGAAGTACTTGCCCGTTTACTTAGATGGTGATGACTACTCGGTAGCTTGAGGCACAGAAACTGAATATTTGTTCTTAGAACAGAGTAAGTTGTATCAAGGGAATATTTTTTTAAGTAGTAAATTAAGAAAGGAAGGAAGAAAAATCAGGAAGGTTTTATTATTCGCTTTGCTGCAGAGCCCCTCTGTGAGGGTTGTAATGGACCTGGGCTGCAGACCTGGTGGGGTGGGGGTGGCAGGTCTGGAAAGCGGGGCTGGGCCAGGGGCTGGGCTCACAGTCAGGTCTAGCCAGGGATTGGGAGGCCCGGGTCTCTGCTCTCTCATGCAGGCAAAGCAAGCTCACTGGGAAAGAAAACCTGAAGATTTGGTGACATGCTTCTCCTGGGCATACATAGTGGTCTCTTAGTGGAGTTCTGAAGGGAAAAGGACCCACAGGAAACAAATAAGGGAAAAGAGAGAATGTTCCCATCTATTTCCAAATTCTATGGCACGAATTTCCCAAAGAATATTTAATGGACACCTCCCCTTGTTTTCACATACAGCAAGAGTTAC
Source organism: Moschus berezovskii (assembly GCF_049115385.1). Taxonomy (NCBI): domain Eukaryota; kingdom Metazoa; phylum Chordata; class Mammalia; order Artiodactyla; family Moschidae; genus Moschus; species Moschus berezovskii. The sequence goes on from NC_142488.1 coordinate 110,855,765, forward strand.
TCTGTGAAAGCAGTACTGGGAATATGGAAGGAGTAGCCGCCAGCACTCCAGTTAGCCATTTTTTCATTTTGCTTATTGTTATGCAGATTTGATCCATGGAACACTCTTTCCCCCTCTCCAAAATGAGCTCTATTAATGTGGCTCCTTAAGACTACATATTCATGCATCAGAAGGGCTCAGATACTAAGATGGGAGAGGGAAAATGAGGCGACAGAGAGAAGAGGCCCTTGGTCTCCTGTAAAATTTGCAGAGTGAAAACATCCAAAAATATTAAAGATGATGTAATTCCAATAACTGGGATGCTGAAGGAGCAGTGGGGCCCACAGCACAAGTTTTTCTTTCAGTTGTTAAAAGTTGGCTCATATTTCAGAAGGAGCCATTGTGACTCCTAACCCACGTGCTTGTCAGCTCTCTTCGTAAATGCAGGTTGCACGCTCTTGCCTTAAGCATGAGGGGATGATGAGGCTCTCCTGGTTGAGTGGCAGCGCCTGGAGGGCCCGGCCTTGCTGGGCACCAGAGACTCTGCTCCAAGGTCCTGCAGCCACACCTGGAGCAGAGGGAGCTGACTGGGTCCTGAGCCTGGGCAGGTTTGGAGGGTGGGGCAGGGTGGGGAGTGCAGAACTGAGAAAGGCAACAGTGGTTGCGTCCTCCCCGCCGTCTCTTGGCTGGCCAAGATTTAAGAATGTTAGTCAATTTGGGCCGAGTTTGTTCCATGGACAGAGGAGCCTGGCAGGCTGCAGTCCATAGGGTCGCCCAGAGTCGGACAGGACTGAAGCCACTAAGCAGCAGCAGCAGCAGCAGTCTAAACCTCTCTGATCTGCAGTCTAGTACTAAGGCAGTGTCCAGGGCTTCCACTCCACTGGTGTCAGCAGACGAGCCACAGAGTCCCTGGGCCCCCACGACCAAACCTCCCTGGCAACACCAGCTCCGTCTCTATGACCGTCCCAGTGGTCCCTGAGGAGAGCTTTTATTTACAAATCCAGCCGGCTCCTTTTGATTATTTACTGTGCACCGAAGAGGGATCGTTCAAAATGGGTCCCGACCCCTCAGTATGGCTTTCAAAGGCACCCACTGTATCCTGTGCTCGACTTCCCCCATCACGAAGGTGCACCCCCCCAGTGAGTGCGGTTCGTGGCAGGAAGAGTAATAGGTGGGAGGAAAGAGGAGGCCAGAGGCCAGTCCAGAGCCAGGGCGTGGGGGGTGGGGGGCTGATGGGAGGGCCTTTAAGTACATGTCCTAAGAATTTTAACCGGAAGGAAATAGCTTCTTCTCCTGGTGTAGTTTCCCATCTTCAGGTCACGCAGATTTCGCTGCTCCGTTTTTTCCTGACATTAACTGCTCCATGTACTAACGCAGCCCCTTTTCTCTCTGATTGGAGGTGTGGTTTAAGAATAGAAGGGCCAACTGGAAGAAATGCCAGAGAGCACTGAGGTTCAGAGATGCGCCCCCTCTGCTCCCGGCCCACCCTGAGGTCAGCAACTGGGGTGGACCCTACGGCACCATCTTCATTCAGGAGCCGAATTGGGTCTGGGTCCTTCTGGAGCCGATGCCCCTGGAGCTGATGCCCATGCTGCCCATGTCGCCCATGCCGCCCATGCCCCCGATGCCCCCCGTGTCGCCCATGCCCCCCATGCCACCCTTGCTGCCCATGCCGCCATTACCACCTCCGTTTCTGCCTCCCCTGCCCTGGATTCAAGCACCCTCCATTCACTCCGGCTGCCCTCACATGGCCTTGCCTGGTCCCCTGCCACCGGTGGCCTTTCTGTAGCCCCGTTTCCTCTTGAATGGTCTCTGTGACAGCTTTTTCCAAAGTGCCTTTGAGCCAGATTGAAGTTCTGATACCTCACCATCAAGCACACAGTGCCTGCCAAGTGCCTGCCAGGCGTGTTACATACACGTGCTGAGCATTGACCCACTATTTTAGGGCACATTTCCTGTATTTTCAATAAAGTTGTGAGTTCTCTGCATATTTGTTCTGTGTGTCATACGGGGTTAGTGCATCTGAGGCAAACTGCTGATCCACAGGCACCATCAGTAGGCCACGCACATCTCCGAAGATCCCCAGGTGCCCAGGAGGGGTGTACACAGACCCATCCATTCTCTTCCACCCTCATCTCCAACACCCATCCTCCCCCCACCCTGCCGCACTGGGACCACTGAGATGTGCAAGATGGGTGGCGTGAGTCTCCAAGGGAGGAGAGTGTGTTCCAAGGCAGGCCTGAGCCACATTCATGGTGATGAGGTCAGAGGCAAGGACCCCAAGGGCCACGTCTACAGGGGCTGCTCATGGGGCTTTATGGAGGAGAGGGAGCTGGGTGTTCACCTGGTCTCTGCCAGTTCTGTTCACCACCTTCCCTTTTGCGGAGGGTATGCAGGGTGGGGCGGGGGCGCAGACAGAAACCAGTCTTCGGGAGGGGGAGTTCCTGGCTCTTTACAGGAAATGCAAGAGGAGACTCAGTCTAGGCCAGTGTGAGACTTTCCCCCTCTCCCTCCCCTCTCCCAGAGGTGGAAAACAGCCCTCCTTCCCCAGCGCAGAGTTGATCGTATGGCCTTCAGGTATACTGTGTCACCTCCCACATCCTGGGGAGAACCTGGGTTCCAGCTAATTTAATACTGCAAAGGAGGCTCTTGGTTGAGTGCTGCCTGAAGCCAGGAGGAGTGGTCCCTGAGCACTGATGCAGGATAATCACATTATTTAAAAGAAGCAGGAAGACCTTGCCTTTCTTCTTCAAATGGAATTCCCAGGTAGCAACCACCCAGGAAAGGGTATGTGAGGAGAAGGAGAAGGCCCTCAGCCAAGTTCCCCTTGTAGCTGGGGGCTGGGGTGGAGGCGGGGTCATTTGCTGGCAGAGGAAGAGAGTCTTCTCCAGTTGCCTATCCCAGAAAAGGAGGGGCTGAAGAATGGGGAGGGGGAACATCCAGGCACAGAACCTCATGGAACTGGCTCTCCCCTGCCCTTGGCCATGCCGATTTGCCCAAAGAAAACCGCATTAAACTCTGGATTTAAAAATAACAGCATTGGGACTTCTCTGGTGGTTCAGTGGCTGGGACTCTGCACTCCCAATGCTGGGGGCCCGGGTTGGAACCCTGGTCAAGGAGCTGGATGCCACACACAGCAGCTGAGAGTTCACATGCTGCAACCAAAGAGCCCACATATGGCAGTGAAGATGGACGGTCTCTCCTGCCGCAACAAAGACCCAGAGCAGACAAATTAATAAATAGCATATTTCTTCTCTTAGAAGAAACAACAACACTGTGATGGTATCATGCTTTTGTATATGTGTCCAAACTCATCAAAATATATATACATTAAACATGTGCATTTTTGTATGTTAAGTAACAACAAGTTGAAATAAATACATAAAACAACAACAAAGTTTTTGGTAAGTCAGTAAGTTTGGTAAGCTCTGGCACATCAGTCATAGAGTAACTTGATCCTTCAAAGAATGACCCACTTGTTCATTTGGTCATTGTGTCTTGACTTTTGGTAAAAGGATGGCTTTGATGAATTGACTTGGAGCCAAATCCAAGCCGTGTAAGGCCAAGCCAATGAGGCAGGGTGTTTACTTATGGAAAGGTCCTAATTAGAACTCCCTCGTGGAGCCCCGTGCTCCAACATGAGAAGGAAAAGGCTGGGATTTTATTCTCACATATAAGTGAGAGACATCATTCTTGCAATCTAGATATTTAATACCCTTTACCACAAAATATACAAAATTCGGATAAATACTCACCAAAAGCTTCTCATTTCCTTTGATAACTTCATTAATGCCTCTGTGCCTCAGTTTCCTCATCTATGAAATGGGAATGTTGATAGGACCTTCCTTGTTGATACTTACTTAATTAAATGAATCAGAGCGTGTAAAACATCCAGGGCAAACTTAGTAGATCTAAGTAACATACTTAGTTTTGATTATTTTTAAATATAGAACTGAAATCGAGTATTTTTTCCAAACTAGATACACAGTGCCCTTTCCCACAAAGTTTACTAATTCTAGATAAATACACTCACCAAAAAACATCTCTTTCACTAACTAGTAAGTTCATGAATGCCTCTGTGCTTCTATTTCCTAATCTATAAAATGGGAGTGTTGAGAGCATCTTCATCGTTTTCTTAAGTGAAGCAGAGCATGTACCACACCCAGGACATGGATTAGTAGAACTAAGTAACGTACTGAATTTTTGTTTTTTTAATAGATATCGAAGTCAACTTTTTTTCCCAAAAACGTAGATAGATAATGCTCTTCCCATAACATTTACTTGTATATAGGAGTATGCGCACCAAAACGTATCTCTTTCACTTACTAGTAACTTCATTCATGCATTTGCCTCAGTTTTCTCATCTGTAAAATGGGAATGTTGATGGCACCTTCCTCATAGAATTTTTAAACTAAGTTAAGCAGAGCATGGAAAACACCAGGACATTGATTTGTAGATCTAAGTAACATACTTAATTCTGTTTTTTTTTTAAATAGGCAGATTGGAAATCGAGCTTTTTTCCCTGATCATCTAGATAGACAATGCCCTTTCCACAATCTTTACAATGTATACATAAATGTTGCTGACCGAAAGAACCTCTTTCACTTATTAACTTTTTAATCCCTCTGTGCCTCAGTTTTGTCATCTATAAAATGGGACTGTTGATAATACCTTCCTCATATATATTTTTAAATTAAATGGACCCAATCATGTGAAACACTAAGGACATTGCACAGTAAATCTATGTAGCATATTTTTTTTACATTGAATTGAAATTTGTTTTTTTCGCTAACAATCTAGTCAGTGACATTTTGTGAAAATTTTACTAACTATCCATAAATACGTTCACTAAATAGCATCTCTTTCACTTATTAGTATATTCATTAATGCCCCTTGGCCTCAGTTTTCTCATCTATAATTTGGGAATGTTGATAACACATTCCTAGTTGATTTTTTTTTAATTAAATGAAGCAGAGCATGTAGAACACTCAGGACATTGCTTCCGGTCCGTTCCGTTCCGTTCAGTCGCTCAGTCGTGTCCGACTCTGCGACCCCGTGGACTGTAGCCTACCAGGCTTCTCCGTCCATGGGATTCTCCAGGCAAGAATACTGGAGTGGGTTACCGTTTCCTTCTCCAGGGGATCTTCCCGACCCAGGGATAGAACCCAGGTCTCCCGCATTGGAGGCAGACGCTTTAACCTCTGAGCCACCAGGTTGTAAATAACATTTAAATTTTTAAAATAGAATTGAAAGCAGGTTTTGTCCCCCAACAATCTAGATAGAAAATGCCCTTTCCCATGAAGTTTTCTAAACATAAAGAAATGCACTCACTAAAAAGAATCTCTTTGAAGCACTATTAATTAATGTCTCTGTGCCTCAATTCCATCCTCTTTAAAATGGGAATTTTGAAGAGACTTTCCTTGTAGATTTTTTTCCTTTCAGTTAAATGAAGCAGAGCATGTAAAGCATCCAGGACATTGCTTAGTAGTGCTAAGCAGTATATTTCATTTATTTTTTTTAAACAGAATTGAAATCGAGTTTTATATCCCCCACAGTCTAAATGGTTAGTGCCTTTTCTGACAAAGTCTACAAAGTTCCAATAAATATGCTCACCAAAAAGCATCTCATTCACTTTGGCAACTTCATTAATGCCTCTGTGCCTCAGTTTCCTCATCTGTGAAATGGGAATGTTGATAACACTTTCCCCTCTATTTTTATTTAATTGACTGATCCAGAGCATGTAAAACACACAGGACATTGCTTCATAGATCTAAATACTGCACTTAATTTTCTAAAATACAGAATTGAAATCTAGTAACTTTCCACAATAATCTAGATACAGAATGCCCTTTCCCACAAGTTTACTAAGTATAGATAAAAACGCTCCCCAAAAAGTATCTCTTTCACTTATTGGTAACTTCACTAATGCCTCAGTGCCTCAGTTTCCTCATCTATTAAATGGGAATGTTGATAACATCTAGATTTTCTATTTAATTAATTAAAGCAGAGCATGTTAAACACCCAGGACATTTCTTATTAGAACTAAGTAACATACTTAATTTTTAAAAATTGAATAGTAGTCAATATTTTTCCCCAAGAATATAAGTAGACAATCCCCTTCCAACAACATTTACTTGTATAGATAAATATGCTCACCAAAATGCATCTCTTTCAATTACTAGTAACTTCATTAATGCCTCTGTGCCTCAGTTTCCTCATCTATTAAATGGGAATGTTGAGAACAACTTCCTCGTAGATTTTCTTTTTAATTAAAGCACAGTATGTAAAACACCCAGGACATTGTTTACTAGATCTAAGTAACATAATTTTGTTTTCTAATAGAATTAAAATCGAGTTTTTTTGCCCACAATCTAGATAGTTAATGTCCTTTACCACAAAGTTTACAAAGTTCCAATAAATACACTCACCTAAAAGCTTCTCATTCACTTTATTAACTTCATGAATGCCTCTGTGCCTCAGTTTGCTCATCTATGAAATGGGAATGTTGATAGTATCTTCCTTGTTGATATTTATTTAATTTTATGAACCAGAGCACGTAAAACACACAGAACACTTATTCATAGATCTAAGTAACATATTGAATTTTGATTTTTTAAAAAATATAGAATTGAAATCAAGTATATTTACCCAACAATCCAGATAGACAATGCTCTTTCTTACAAAGTTTACTAAGTACAGATAAGTATGCTCATCAAGAACCATGTCTGTCACTTACTACTAAATGTATTAATGCCTCTGTTCCTCAGTTTCCTCAAGTATAAAATGGGAATGTTGATAACAGCTTCCTCATAGATTTTTTAAAGTAAATTAAACAGAGCGTGGAAAGCACCCAGGACATGCTTCGTAGATCTAAGTAACATACTTAATACTTTTTGTTTTAATAGACGGATTGGAAATCGAGTATTTTCCCACTGACAATCTAGATAAACAATGCGCTTTCCACAAACTTTAAAATGTGTACATAAATTCGCTGACCAAAAAGAATCTCTTTCACTTATTAACTTTTTAATCCATCTGTGCCTCCGTTTCCTCATATATAAAATGGAAATACACCTTCCTCATATATATTTTTTAATTAAATGGACCCAATCATGTGAAACACTGAGTACATTGAATAGTATATCTAAGTAACATACTTATTTTATATTGAATTAAAATTGAGTTTCTTTTGCAAACAATCTAGATAGTCAATAACCTTTTGTGAAAATTTCCCTAAATGTCCATAAATATATCAAATAGCGTCTCTTTCACTTATTAGTAAATTCATTAATGCCCTTTTGCCTCAAATTCCTCATCTGTAATTTGGGAATGTTGATAACACCCTCCTAGTTGATTTTTTAATTAAATGAAACAGAGCATGTAAAACACTGAGATTATCGTTTAGCAGATCTAAGTAACATACTTAATTTTGGGTTTTTTTAAATAGAGGGAATTCAAACTGAGTCTTATGTAGCCCACAATCTAGACAGTAAATACCCTTTATAGCAAAGTTTCCAAAGTTCTGATAAATACACTCATCAAAAGCATCTCATTCACTTTGGTAACTTCATTAATGCCTCTGTGCCTCAGTTTCCTCATCTACGAAATGGGAATTTTGATATACCTTCCTTGTCTATTTTTATTTAATTGACTGAACCAGAGCATGTAAAACACACAGCACATTGCTTAGTAGATCTAAATAGCGTACTTAATCTGATTTTTTTTCAGTATGGAATTGAAATCGAGTAACTTTCCCCAGAAATCTAGATACTCAATGCCGTTTCCCACAAAGTTTAATAAATATAGATAAAATACGTTCACCCAAAAGCATCTCTTTCAGTTACTGGTAACTTCATTAATGTCTCAGTGCCTCAATTTCTTCATCTATAAATTGGGAATTGTTCATAACAGCTACTTGTAGATTTTCTATATAATTAATTAAAGCAGAGCATGTTAAAGACCCAGGACATTGCTTGTTAGAACTAAGGAGCAGATTTAATTTTCTTTTTCTTCAAGAGAGAGAACAGAAGTCGATTTTTTTTCCCCAACAGTCTAGGTGGACAAACCACTTCTGACAATGTTTACTTGTATAGATAAACACGCTTACCAAAACGCATCTTTCTCAATTACTGCTGCTACTGCTGCTAAGTCGCTTCAGTCGTGTCCGACTCTGTGCGACCCTATAGACGGCAGCCCACCAAGCTCCCCCGTCCCTGCGATTCTCCAGGCAAGAACACTGGAGTGGGTTGCCATTTCCTTCTCCAATGCATGCAAGTGAAAAGTGAAAGTGAAGTCGCTCAGTCGTGTCCGACTCTTACCGACCCCATGGACTGCAGCCCACCAGGCTCTTCCGCCCATGGGATTTTCCAGGCGAGAGTACTGGAGTGGGGTGCCATTGCCTTCTCTGCTTTCAATTCCTAGTAACATCATTAATGCCTCTGTGCCTCTGTTTCCTTATCTATAAAATGGGAATATTGTTAACACTTTCAAGTCATTTTTTTTAATGAAGCAGAACATATAACACACCAGGAAATGCTTAGCAGATCTAAGTAACATACTTAGTTTTGATTTTTTTTTAATATAGAACTGAAATCGAGTCTTTTTCCCCAACCAACTTGATACAGAGTTCCCTTTCCGACCAAGTTTAATAGAGAGTATGGATGTCGGTTTTTCCCCCAACAATCTCGACAGCTAATGCCCTTTCCCGCAAAGTGTGCTAAGGATACATGAACGGGCTCACCCAAAAGCATCTCTTTCACTTACTAGTTACTTCATTAATGCCTCAGAGCCTGTGTTTCCTCATCTGTAATACGGGAATGTTGATAACACTTTCCCCGTAGATTTTTACATGAAGCAGAGCATGTAAAACACTGAGTACATTGCTTCATAGATCTAAGTAACATACTTAATTCTGTTTTTTTAAATAGTTTGGAAATCGAGTTTTATTCCCTGACAATCTATGTACCAATGCCCATTCCACAAAGTTTATTAAGTATACATAAATTTGCTAGCCAAAAAGTATCTCCTTCACTTACTATTAACTTTTTAATACTTCTGCGCCTCAGTTTTCTTATCTATACAATGGGAATGTTGATAACACCTTCTTCGTAGAGTTTCTTTTCTATTAAATGGACCCAATCATGTAAAACACTAAGGAATTTGCTTTGATCTAAGTAACACTTAATTGTGTTGTTTTTTTCAACACAAAATACTGAAAATGAGTTTTCCCCCAAGAATCTAGGTAGATAATTCCCTTTCCCACAATGTTTACTACGTATAGATTAATACTCTTTCCAAAAAGCATCTCTTTCACCGACTTGTAACTTTAATAATGCCTGTTCTTCAGTTTCCTCTTTTGTAAAATGGGAATGTTGATAACACCTTCCTCGTAGATCTTCTTTTTTTAATTAAATGAAGCAGAGCATATAAAACACCCATGACATTGCTTAGCAGATCTAAGTGAAATACTTAATTCTTTCTTAATAGATAGAATTGAAATCGAGTTTTTATCCCCAGCAATCTAGATCGGCAACTCAACCTTGAAGAGTGGGGCCAGGGGCCATTCCTTGGCCTGTGAAGTTAACTGTGGACCTCTGAATCACAACTGGACTCAGCTCCCACCTCTGGCTGCGGGCACCCTGCACTGGGGCATGTTTGCCCTTCATTGGGCCTGTGTTGTAGATCAGGAAGGGTTTCCATCTTCCCCATCGCTGCCCTTCTGTCCTGCACCTCATCTCCCTCCCCTCCCCTCCCCCTCTGTCTCAGCTCTAACTTCTGGAATTCCCTGTCTCCACTGAGAAGTGCCAAATGAAAGCCAGGCCAGACTGAGGCTGTTATGGTTGTACAGGAGGTGTTTACGTGTGTCTTGGGGCATGGGAATATCCTGAATATTAAGAATGGCTCCTAACTATGAGACCTGCGCTTGACACTGTACTTGATTTATCCTGTTTCTCCCTGCTCCCTCATCATTATCATCATCCCCCTTTTAAAAGAAGTCAAACCAGGGTGGAATTGCTCAGTGTCACTCCGTGACAAGCTCTGCGCTGCCCTGATGATGAAGTGGTTCCACTCGCTGCGCTTTCACATGTGGCCCCTCTTCTCCCAGTGGGCTGGAATAGAGAAGCAGGAGCAGGCACCGAGCCCGGCTGCTCTCTCAGCCAGCCTGCCTTTGAGGGGGACGGGGATTTGATCAGACAGCCTCTTAGGTACCTTTATCCTGGAGGACATTAATCATTGCTGTCATTAATTCTGTTGATAAATTCTTTAAACCTCTCTTTCTCTTTTTTTTTTCTTTGCCATGCTGCATGGCATGTGGGATCTCAGTTGTCTCCCAACAGGGATTCAACCAGTGTTCCCTGCAGCGGAAGTGCAGAGCTTAACCGCTGGACTGCCAAGGAAGTCCCTCAACTGTTTCATTCTTAATGACACTTTAGTGCAGGTGTGGAGGAGAGGAGGTGACATTTGCGTGCGCATCACAAATGTGCTCTTTGGAGGCTTGTCTTTGGGAGGAGTAGTTGCTTATATTGTGGGCAGTAACACTTTGGCATTGAAGAGTTCCAATAAAACTTTATTTATATTTTATGCAGAAGAAAACAAGAAAAAAAAGTCTGGTCATTCAAAAGAAAGATCCAAGGAAAGGAGGAAGAAAAAGTCATCTGAGAGAAAACACAAGAAGCACTCTGACGATAGTGACAGCGACTCTGATTCTGACACAGACTCCAGTGGTAAGAAAGCCAAGATCATTCTGCCCGCCTTGCTTTCTAGTTTTACTTCTTGAAAGCTGATACTAGAAGAAGGTACTTGATAATAGCCAAAAGTATTTCTTCATAGCCAAGAGTTTTGAACACTCACTGACTTTGTGTCAGGACCCTGCTAGGTGCCTGGTAGGCACTATCGCTGTTTAATCCACACAGTCACTGCGGGACGCATCTTCGAGCTGGGGAGACGGAGGACCCGAGCAGGTTATAAGTACCGCCCGCACCCAAGGTCACACAGGGGGGATTCAGAGCTAAGTGGTGTGACTCCAGAGTGGTTGTGTGCAGCTGCACAAGGCCTGCGGCAGAGAACCAAGTTGGGGTCAGTCTGTGAGGCAAGTGTGCCGCCAAACCAGGCCATAGGGATTGCATCAGCCCAGTGGAGTGGCTTTTTCGTGAGATTCTCACACTCAGTGGGCAGCTTTGTGTGATCCTCAAAGAGGCACAACATAGGGGACCCTTCAGGCCAGCAGTTGATTTCTAGAAGACACTTCCTGTGGGCTGCATCACACCAGAGCCCCCTTTTTATGTCCTCCCCTGGCTGCTGATTGACAGAGGGTGCCTCCTCTGGGGACACATTTCTGTGGCTCTCTCATCACAGGTGCCCTGTCGCTCTCCTGCAGCGTCCTGTGCGGCCTCAGAATGACTTTCATCTCCACACACTGCACGTCCTTTCTCCCGACTTTGCCTTGTGGCACAGAATTCGGCTGCCTCCAATGCCAGTCTCTCCTTGCACGTGGCTTGGCCTACTCGCTGCATAGATTGACGTGCGTTCCTCTTGTAATAAAGCTGACTTTAGTAGGAACTGGCTTAAGAGTCACCTTTTCATGGTCAAGCATTCCTCACCTACCCTCCCGAAATCAGCCTGATGGTGAGACTCCTCTGTGTCCAGAGGACCCCCTCTGTCCCCACTTCCCTGTCACTCAGATTCTACTGACCCCCTTCCCTCTGTCTCCTCCACTAGACTGGGCTCCTGGAAAGCATCCCCGCAAACACACACATCACGAAGATCCTCAGACATCCAGAAAAGTGAAGGGAGTAGTGTCATTAATGCCATAGACAGTGCCTGTCACTCACTCAGGTATAACCCCTGTTAGCATTTTGACATTTGCTTCAGATGGGGATTTTTTGTTGTCATTGAGCTATTCCAGGTAAAATACACTAAGTATTTGTCTATGCAAGTCATTGAAAAAAGGACATTTTCTTAAATTCAATACCGTTATCTCACCCAATAAGTTAATAATTCCTTATATCATCTAATACCCAGTGTAACTGTAATGTCTATGCTTGCAGTGCCTAGCACGGTTCATGGCACAAATGTTGAATGAATAAATCTCTGCAATATAACAAATGGGACAGCAAAAGCATTTCTACCTGGTCAAAGATATTAATGTTTTAGAGGTAAACATTTTATCAATTTTAATGTGTTTTACTTTTCATATGAAGATAACAAAAGGAAGGCAAAAAACAAGCCCAGCAGAAGGAAAGGAAACACAAATGACCGGGTGTTTTTCTTTCATTTTTATTACGGAGAAGGTCAAATATATACAGAGTATAGAGAACAGCCTATTGATCTTCCATTTACGTACCGACTTGAAGAATCAGCAACTTACGGGAAGTTGTCACCACCCCCATTTATTTTGAAACAAAACCCAGATGCCATTTCATGTATAAACAAATCAGCACGTTTCTCTAAAAGAGAGACATTCTTTTTTCAACATAACCGTATTACCATTACTGTGCCCAAAAATTTGACAGGAATTCCTCTGTTCACTTTTCTTTTTGTTTCTAGCCTGGCAGTGTCACATGAGGAAGACAGCATGAAGAAAGCCAGGGTCTCACTGCTTCTTTTCAGTGATCCATTCATCTGGAATATTAAGCAAGGCCTCCCTCTTGCTTCCATCAGCACTAACCAGAAAGGTTTCCTTTTAGTGTTTGATCATCAGGAACTGGGGTCCTCTCAGTGATTCTGAACGAGACAGAATACATTTGAAGGCATGATTGTCACTCCTGAGCCGGGGATGACAATAATATGGCTCCTGTGGTGGGGGCAGGGGAGAAAAGGGAGAAGAGCCTTTCTGGACTTGTGGAGTCTCCTGTGTTTCCTTTGGGTCAGAATGGTTTGTTCCCCTCTATGCTCCTCAAAAAGGGAGAGCAGTGAACAGAATTTGGAGCTTCTAGAACAAAAGTAGGGGAATGTTTGGATGCTGCCTTCCCAGAAAGTCCATGAACAGTAGTTTCTTAGGAAGACTCCTTTAGAGTTCGGGCTCGTGCCTGAACTCCTCATCCTGAATGGAGCTCGGCCCCGTTTTGAGGCACCGCGTTCTCTCACTCGAGACGTTCCCCACCCCATCTTTCACCTGTGTGTGCCTGAGAAGTGCAGGGCCTAGTGACAGTGACTCAGGGATGTCACCTCATGAAAAGGGACCAGCTTGACATTCCTTACCAATTCCTTTTTTTTTTTTTTATTTACTTTTGCCTGGGCTTGCTCTTCCTTACTTCCCATGGACTTTCTCTAGGTGCAGCTAGCAGGGGCTGCTCTCTAGTTGTGGTGTGGAGGCTTCTCATATGGTGGCTTCTAATTGTGGCACACGGGCTCTAGGGCATGCAGGCTTCAGTAGTTGCAGCCCTCAGGCTCGGTCGTTGCAGCTCATGGGACTTGTTACTCTGTGGCATGTGGGGTCTTCCCAGACGAGGGATCGAACCCATGTACCCTGCATTGTCGGGTCAATTCTTAACCACTGGACCACCGGGGAAGCCCTCAGAAATTCTTATCCATACAGTACTAACCCCATTTGGCATATAAAAACAAGTATGCAAGAGAATTCACATCTTTCCTGAAAATACCCCCAGACACCCTCTATAAACACAGTGTTCTGTTTTCATTTTTTCAGTTCATCTATCAGGCATTCAGTGACGTGCTCTTGCTGAGGTGCTATGAAAAATTTGAATCTGGCAGAAAAACATTCTAGAAAAACCGTCATAGCAAACAGGTCTTACAAGACAGGGGCTACAAAATGAATGCTGTAGACAGGGGCCCTTGCCAGGCCAAACCAAGCTAATACAAAGGAAGGCACAGTGGAGGAGGCAAGGATGGCATGGGGGGCCAGGGTGTTTGGGGCTGCAGTGGCAGCAGAGGCACCCAACTCCAGTTGGGCCCGCAAACAATGTGGCCCTCTGGGGTCCATACAGGATTATGACGAGAGGGTGACCCATGGCCACAGGGGACATATGTCTGAGAATTACAGCCCTCTGATATCACCAACACTTGGCCCTCCCATTCATAAGCCTTGGGCAGTTAAGGTCTTAAGAGAAAAACATAACATGCAAATCTGTATGCTAGTGATGAACTGGAAGAAACTATTTCATTGCTAAAGCATCATAGGAAGGTTAACGCTGCATCCCTCCCTCCAGCCCATCCTTAGGGATGGTAGACTCTATGTGCCAGGCTCTGGTCTAGGCTTACTGGTTTGCTCCTGTCCTCTCACTTTTAGCGTTCTTGGGTTATTTTCCACGGCCTACATGTCAGCCCGCTGGTGAACAGTACGGTGTCCCTGCTGGCAATGCTTTGCCTGGTAACAGGATAAAGAAATGTTAGTGCTCTGACAGCAGTCCAGCTGTTCTGCCCCTCCGCACTAGGGACAGTGTCACCCTGGTCTTTGGGGGGAGCTGAGCAGGATAACGCTGGGCTGGAAGAAGCACAAGCTGGAATCAAGATTGCCGGGAGAAATATCAGTAACCTCAGATATGCAGATGACACCACCCTTATGGCAGAAAGTGAAGAGGAACTAAAAAGCCTCTTGATGAAAGTGAAAGAGGAGAGTGAAAAGGTCGGCTTGAAGCTCAACATTCAGAAAACGAAGATCATGGCATGTGGTCCCATCACTTCATGGGAAATAGACGGGGAAACAGTGGAAAGAGTGTCAGACTTTATTTTTGGGGGCTCCAAAATCACTGCAGATGCTGATTGCAGCCATGAAATTAAAAGACGCTTACTCCTTGGAAGGAAAGTTATGACCAACCTAGGTAGCATATTAAAAAGCAGAGACATTACTTTGCCAACCAAGGTCCGTCTAGTCAAGGCTATGGTTTTTCCCGTGGTCATGTATGGATGTGAGAGTTGGACTGTAAAGAAAGCTGATCGCCGAAGAATTGATGCTTTTGAACTGTGGTGCTGGAGAAGACTCTTGAGAGTCCCTTGAACTGCAAGGAGATCCAACCAGTCCATTCTAGAGGAGATCAGTCCTGGGTGTTCATTGGAAGGACTGATGCTAAAGCTGAAACTCCAATACTTTGGCCACCTCATGCGACGAGTTGACTCACTGGAAAAGACTCTGATGCTGGGAGGGATTGGGGGCGAGAGAAGACGGGGACGACAGAGAATGAGATGGATGGATGGCATCACCAACTCGATGGACATGAGTTTGAGTGAACTCCAGGAGCTGGTTATGAACAGGGGGGCCTGGCGTGCTGTGATTCATGGGGTCGCAAAGAGTCAGACACGACTGAGCAACTGAACTGAATTGAACTGAACTGAACTGAGCAGGATAAAAACTCAACCCCTTCAAAGTCAAATGAGGGAAACAGCACCAATTTTAAAAGGCCGTCTTCAGTCTGAACTAATTAATAGGAAGGAACATGTTGGCCTTTTTGACAGAACGATGACTGAGCGGGGCTTTTATCCGTCTAACCTCTTGAGAGGTAGAAAGGTGGTCTGGCAAGGGGGCTCAGGGGCTTGGGACTTGTCTTACTAAGACATGGGAGTTGCTGAAGTCTGGATACTGCCTTAATATTTTAGTCTTGAATGCTAAGGAAAGTTCACCTAACTAGGTTCAAGTCCATTCTAACTCGGTTTCTGCCCAGCCAATGATTTGGTGGGAAAGAGGCAGACCACCCTCATTTCTGCATACGCCAACCTGTCCCCACCCTCCAGCTTTTGTGGGCTCAGGACACTGTCAGCTGATTGAGTTCTACCCTCAGGTTCAGGATTCTAGATGGACGGTGATGTTGCCTGGAGTGGTGAAACACCATATTCCTACCAGCCCTTCTCACCTCGGAGATCCCAACACCATCAAGTGATCTACGGCAGGAGAGTGGAACTCTGCATTTTAGAACAAGGTCATCCACAGTGTGGCACCCCCGTGTTCCCTGCAGCATTACGTGCAATAGCCAGGTAAGGAAACAACCTCACTGTCTATCCACGGATGCGTGGACAAAGAACACCTGTATACAGACAGGGCTTGGAGACACTGTGGCTTTGGTTCCAGAACATAGCAACGAGGGAAACAGCACTACAAAGTCAACCACACGAATTCCTTGTTTTCCCAATACATATAAAAGTTATTTTTCCACTGTATTTTTAGTCTCTTAGGTGTGTGATAGCATTATGTCTTGGAGAAGGCAATGGCAACCCACTCCAGTACTCTTGCCTGGAAAATTCCATGGACAGAGGAGCCTGGTGGGCTGCCATCTATGGGGTCGCACAGAGTTGGACACGACTGAAGCAATTTAGCAGCAGCAGCATTATGTCTTAGAAAATAGCATAAATACCCTAATTGAAAAATACTGCTAAAAAATGTTAACCATCATCTCAGCCTTCAGCAACTTGTAAAAATATTTGTAATAGTAACAGATCACTGATCACAGGTCACCATAACAAATATAACAATGATGAAAAAGCTTGAAATATTGCCAAAATTGCCAAAATGTGACAGAGGCAAGAAGTAAGCAAATGCTTTTGGACAAATGGCACCACTAGAGTCGCTAGATGCAAGGTGGCCACAAACCTCAATGTGTAAAAAAGAAACACAGCATCTGCAAAGTGCAGTAAAGTCAAGCACAATAAGTGAAATATGCCTGTATATGCAATGGAATATATCCACCGATAAAAAAGATATCTTGAATATGCTACAACATGGAAGAAAGTTGAGGACATTATGCTAGGTGAAATAAGTCATAGATTCTGTGTGATCTCACTATTACATGGAGGACTCTGAAAACAATCTGCCAAAAAAAAAATACTCACACAAAAGAACAGATGGGTGGTTGCCGGAGGTGGGAGAGATGGTGAAGGGGTTCAAATGTTCAAACTCAAGTCATAGGGGGGTGTCTAATGTACAGTGTGTAACTATAGTTAATAATATTTGTATTTTCTATTTGAAAGTTCCTAAGCGAGTAGCTATTAAAAGTTCTCATTATAAGAAAAATTTTGGTGTGGTGACGATGTTAACTAAACTTATTGTGATCATTTCGCAGTGTATAAGATAACTAAATCACTGTGTTATACACCTGAAATTATTATAATGTGTGTCAGTTCCATTCATTACAGTCGCTCAGGCGTGTCCGACTTTTGTGACCCATGGACTGCAGCACGCCAGGCTTCCCTGTCCATCACCAGCTCCCGAAGCTTGCTCAAACTCAGTCCATTGAGTTGGTGATGCCATCCAACCATTTCATCCTCTGTCGTCTACTTCTCCTCCTGCCTTCAATCCTCCCCATCATCAGGGTCTTTTCCAATGAGTCAGTTCTTTGCTTCAGGTGGCCAAAGTATTGGAGCTTCAGCTTCAGCATCAATACTGCCAATGGATATTCAGTACTGATTTCCTTAGGACTGACTGGTTTGATCTCCTTGCACCCCAAGAGACTCTCAAGAGTCTTCTCCAACACCACAGTTCAAAAGGATTAATCCTTCTGCATTCTGCTTTCCTTATGGTCCAACTCTCACATCCGTACATGACTACTGGAAAAACCATAGCTTTGACTAGACGGATCTTGGTCAGCAACTATTAACAAAACCATGTCAATTAAACCACACCATCCACTGAGGATCTTAGATAATGGTATTTACATTGCATTTAATCATTTTGGAAGTTTCCAGACTACAAATTGTGACAGTATAGCCACCTCTCCTTGCCTGACTCCTCAGTTTTGCTCTGTAATGTTAGGATTTAGGATCCTTTCTCTACAGGAGTACATAAAGAAGACCAGTGTAGTAGAGCTCATTTTGAAAGTGAAAGTGTTAGTCGCTCAGTCGTGTCGAACTCTTTGCAATGCCGTGGACTGTAGCCCACCAGGGTCCTCTGTCCATGGCATTTTTTAGGCAAGAATAGTGGAGTGGGGTGCCATTTTCTCCTCCAGGGGATCTTGCCAACCCAGGGATAGCACCCAGGACTCCTGCACTGCAGGCAGATTCTTTATCATCTGAGCCAACAGGAAAGCCCAGTTGAGCTCATTTTCAGTTCAGTTCATTCGCTCAGTTGTGTCCGACTCCTTGTGACCCCATGGACTGCAGCATACCAGGCCTCCATGTCCATTTTGGGAGGATTCAAATGGACAAGTAGTACTTACCAAAAGGTACCTCCCTAAACAACACAGTGGGCTAGCATTAGATCTCGATTACCCATAGTGGTTAGAGAAAGCAAGTCTGTTATACTGGTAAAAGAGAAAGGGAAAAGCATATATTAAGTGTTTCTCCTTGGGAGTTCCCTGGTGGTCTAGTGGCTAGGATTCTGAGCTTTCACTGCCATGACTCAATTTCAATACCTGGTCAGGGAACTGAGATCCTAAAAAGCATAAAGTGTAGACAAAAAAAAAAAAAACCAACAGTAACAAAAAAATGAGTTTCTCCTCATCAGTAGAAATAATCGTCTGTAACTATGTGGTGATGGCCGTTACCTACACTTGTGGGAATCATTTTGTAATGTATGCTCTTTCGCCCTTCAGAACTCCACTAAGAGAGCACGATGGAAACCGAGGTGAAGCAAGGCACCAAAACATCAGGTTTTCTTTCCCTGTGAGCTTGCTTTGCCTGTGTGACAGAGCAGAGGTCTGGGCCTCCCAAGCCCTGGCCAGACCTGACTGTGAGCCCAGCCCCTGGCCTTAGGCTCCCTCCCAGCCCTGCCTTCCAGACCCTTCACGTCAGCCGCCACCGGGTCTGCAGCCCAGGTCCATCACAACCCTCACACAGAGTCTCTGCAGCAAAGCTAATGAAAAAACTTTCCTGATTTTTCCTCCTACCAATGCTGCTTTGATACAACTGAAGGTTTTCTATGGTCTCAAGTATTCACCTCTTGATCCCATGACCTAGACAGAAGTCATCACTACTTGAGGAGATGAAAAAGTACTTCAAATTAACACAGGTCCAAATATACCCTGAATTGACAGCTACCCCACCATCACCAAACAAATTCCACAAAACCCACTTGTTCCTAATTGTACCGCAAACAGGGGTTAAAAAATCCCTAGATTAGAAATTCCTCAAGAGGATATTCATTTGTGCATTTGATAGTTTCATAACATTGAATCTGTGTGAGATCTTCAGGGCATAAGTAAGTAGACTATATATTAAAATTCTATGTTTTACTCTTTTTGGGTCACTGGAAATTGTCCGTAATTGTTCATTTTTGGTTTTGTTTTCATTGACAAATTTAGCGTTGCCACTCCCTACCTTGCATTACCAAATGCTGAAAAACAACAGCAGGACGTGGACTTGAAGCTTTCAATCCCATCATCTCAGTGCAACTAAACGGATGCTAGTTACTCCTATAGTGTGTTTTCTGACCCAATTACTCCCTTGTACCAGCGCTGTAATAGTCACCGAATCACTCATTTTACCTCAGAGATTATGCTTGGTTTTGCATATTTCAAATAGTACAATTGAACCCTCTTATAACCCAGCTCCTCAGTGCATTAAGTACTTTCAGGTCATATTGAGTCCCAATACGAACTACTCACAAGATGGAAGTATTGCGTTTAGGAGGGCTAACTTCCTCCCTAAAGGATATTTGTGTTAGGAGGACCTGAACTTTATTGGAAGAGACTGTATCTATATATATATATATACGGATAGACAGATGGTAGATAGGTAGGTACCGCAGGTGTAGGAAAAGTGACTCTTATTTTTTTCCTTCGGGAACTATGTTCTCACTGGTAATGGGCTATTTCCGTGAGCTTGAATTTACTGATCCCATTTACTACCCCTTAGAGCCCCTAAGGGCTTCCCTAGTAAAGAATCTGCCTGCAATGAAGGAGACCTGGGTTCGATCCCTGGGTTGGGAAGATCCCCTAGAGAAAGGAATGGCTACCCAGTCCAGTATGCTGGCCTGGAGAATTCTATGCACTGTATAAGTCCATGGGGTGTCAAAGAGTCAGACAGGACTGAACAACTTTCACTGTCACTTTCAGAGTCCCTAAAGTTCCCATCTTATTTTCCAATCATGGAAATGGCCATAAGCACAAATCAACGTGAGAATGTCCAGGACAAAAGTGTCCAAGCCCGGAAGCAGGTTTTAGGATGGCTGATCTGCCAGATTTTTTTCAGGTTTACTCACGTGCACCCTGACTGCAGTCTCATCCATGTGCCTTGCAAGCGCCTTCCTTCGAGAATGAAATCAAAATGTTCAGCATTTGGAGATGTGGATGAAATTAAATATATGGATGTTATTTCATGCTTGATTTAAAAATTTCCATCCCCTTCATGCCCCCGACCCAAGTACACGTTTCTGTAATACGCAGCTCTAGGCTTGCTTTTGAAGAAGGAAATGGCACCCCACTCCAGTGTTCTTGCCTGGAGAATCCCAGGGACGGGGGAGCCTGGTGGGCTTCCGTCTATGGGGTCACACAGAGTCGGACACGACTGAAGTGACTAAGCAGCAGCAGCAGCAGGCTTGCTTTTGAAGAAGGAAATGGCACCCCACTCCAGTACTCTTGCCTGGAAAGTCCCATGGACGGAGGAGCCTGGTAGGCTACAGTCCTTGGGGTCGTGAAGAGTCGGACACAACCGAGTGACTTCCCTTTCACTTTTCACTTTCATGCATTGGAGCAGGAAATGGCAACCCACTGCAGTGTTCTTGCCTGGAGAATCCCAGGGACGGGGGAGCCTGGTGGGCTGCCGTCTATGGGGTTGCACAGAGTCGGACACGACTGAAGTGAATTGGCAGCAGCAACAGCAGGCTTGCCTTAGGGAATGGTATTCCTTTCTGTGCAAAATATTATGTGGCATCAAAAAAAAAATCAGTAATCAAAACAAAAATATTTTAATGCAGTATTTAACAAATATCAAAATGAGTGCAGAAATAGCACACGATGAAAAGATTACTAAAATTTAAAGGTAGTTGAGACCCTGCACTTGCTCCACTGTACCTCGTGGGCGGTTCCAGCAAAACATTATTAACAAACCAGGTCAGTTGCCAGTTTCCCTACTTGATGGATTGAAATACCGCAGGATGCTCAGTAGGTACCGCCTCCACCCCCAGAGTCTGGAGGGAGGTGTCCCTGTTGGCCTTGGGCCATCCAGGTGGCTTTTGGCTGTGAAAAGGGCCTGCAGAAGAGAACCAGAGGCACCCAGGGACAACCGAGCCCCCTGGAGAACCAGGCAGCTCCAGGGTTAGCTGTGTACTCGGGAACCGGGCGAGGCATCTGGCGTGGTGGGAAAGGCTCTCCATCCATGGGCTCAGAGGGTGAACTGACGGGCTGGAGGCGCCTCTGCAGGTTCCCCGCCCCCACCCCTCCTCTCCGGGCCCGGGCGGGCGGTCAGCTCCAGCTGCTGCTGCCGCTTCCTCCTGGGCTCCCGGCCGCCTCCTCGTCCTCCCCCAGCCCCGTTCAGACCGCACTTGGCCCTCTTCTCCTCCCACTACCATCGCTGAGACCACGGGAGGCTTCATATCTGGAAAAGGCGAAAGGCCGAGAGAGAGGCTATAGGGAGGCCGAGGGCTGTGGCTGTGCGGCAGCTGAGTCCGGTCCAGTGGCCTCTCCCAGGGAAAGGGCGTTTCCTGGGCTTCGCCAAAGCACCTGCCCGGCCCGGGCTCTGACCACGCGGTCCTTCCCGGTCTTGCAGGCTGCACCAGCATCATCCAGGCCGCCACCCCATCCCACCCGCCCCCAGCGGAGGCTCCAGTCTGGAGCGCTGTGGACGAATCAGCCTCTGTGCCAGGATCTGTGCAGATGTCCTTGTCGGGGATAGACCTGGAGCTAACTGCCGGGTCACTCCTCTTCTGGGCGCCTGGTCCGGGTTATAGCTTGTGTTCCTGGTCCAATGTGTACCTGCTCCTGCTTAGGCGCCCTCCCTCCCTCCTTGGCCCCCCTCTCCCTCCCGCCCTACCCCTTGACTGAGGAAGCTGGGACTCTCTGGGGGCACTTGAGGCCAGGGCATGGCCATAAAGGGGAGGCGTGCCAACTTGGGGTGGGGAGGGGCAGGGAAATGAGACCCCACTGGCCCCTGGAGCCAGAGCCCTGGAGAAACGCAAGAACATCCCTCCAGGGATGCAGGCTCCTAGCCCACAGTTCCCCTGGAGCGAGGGATGCAAAGATGGGGCTGGGGAAAGTCACAGCCCAGTGGACGCCCTTGTCCTGTGGGCTCTGAGCACGTCTCCACCCCCAGCCCCCTCCACCGCTCCAACTCTGTAACTAATGGATGGGGCTCTGGTTCTGTTTCTTTCACCCCCAAGTCCACGAATGGGACTAGTGATTCAGATGAAATGATTAGCTAGGGGGTTGCTTGCTCTGGCTCCGGGGGGCTCTATTTCAGGGCACATAGTGTGCTCAGAAGCTGGCTGCAAGAAACCCAACCTGCCCCTTATGAAGCCACAAGTACTACAGATTTGTGCTAACCCACGTCAGAGGGCACGTGTAGACCCTGGCCGGTGCTGAGTGCTCTCCAGAAAGCTTACAGTGAAAGTGGCCCTTCCTTCGGGGCCTTTCCTTCAATTTTGCAGGTAACTGTGGAGCTGCGCATGCAGGGCTGGACTCAACTCGCCACCGCTGGCTGCAGGGACCCTACAACACCGTCGCCTGTGCTCTAGGTCAGGAAGAGTTTGTTTCCATCTTCCCCATCGCTGCCCTTCTCTCCTGCACCTCAGTTCCTTCCTCTCCCTCCACCCTCACCCCTCCCCAACCCACCCTCCCCTCCCCACCCTCCCCCTCCCCTCCCCTCTGTTTCTCCTCTCACTTCCAGAATTCTGTTTCTGCAGTGAGAAGTGCCAAATGAAAGCCAGGCCACGCTGAGGGTTCTGTGCTTGTTCAAGAGGTATTTACAGGTGCCTTGGGGCCTGGGAATATCCTGAATGTTAAGGATAGCTTCTAACCATGAGTCCCGTCCTTGACTTGATTGTACTTGATTTATCCTGTTTCTACCTGCTCCCTCATCATAATCATCATCCCCCTTTTAAAAGAAGTCAAACCAGAGAGTTACTGCTCAGAGTCACTGCCTGACAAGCTCTGGGCTGCCCTGATCCACGCACTGCACGTTCACATGTGGCCCCTCTTCTCCCAGTGGGTTGGAATAGAGAAGCAGGAGCAGGGAGACAGAGCCCGGCTGCTGGATTCGCCAACCTGCCTTTGACGGGCACGGGGATTTGATCAGACAGTCACTTAGGTACCTTTATCCTGGAGGACTTTAGTCATTTTTACATCAAATAATTGTGTTGATAAACTCTTTAAACCTCTCTCTCTTTTTCCATGCCCCATGGCATGTGGGATCTTAGTTCCCGCCCCCCGCCCCCCAGGGATTGAACCGGTCTTCCCTGCAGTGGAAGCACAGGGTCAACTACTGGACTGCCAAGGAAGTCCCTCAAGTGTGTCATTGTTGAGGACACCTTAGAGCAGGTGTGGAGAAGAGGTGGTGACATTTGTGCGCCCATCACTAACGTGCTCCTTGGAAGCTTGTGTTTAGGACGTTCCTTACATCGTGGGCAGTAACACTTTGGCATGGAAGATTTCCAATAAAACTTTGCAGAGGACCACACCACACCGCTTTATATTCACCACTCCAGTCGCTTTCTCTTTATTCGTTTATTCATGAGCGTCTGTGAGAAGGGAGATATTTATCCTCTGATGAGTCCCAGTGAGGACAGGATGGTTTCCTGTGAAAATGACATCTGCCCTGCGCGTTTTTGTACCTGTGAGCGTCAGCAAGCTATCTTGGGTGCGGTATACAGGCCCTGTGCTGGGCGGTGTGCGAAGGTCACAACACGCGACCCAGCCATTGTGCGGTGGGTTCTCAGTGTCTCCAGAGGACGATCAGCCCACACCAGAGAAAGAGGCCACAGACTATGGAGGCGGATTGCAGAGCCCCACCATCTCCTCGCTCTGTGACCCTGGGCAAGTTGGCTGACCTCTCTCTCTGCCTCAACTGTCACGTCTATAGAATGGGTCTCATGATGGTACGCGCCTTACGCTGTTTTGAGGTTCAAGTAAAGTAATAAAGATAGGCCCGTGGGGAGCATCAGCTGGTGCTGGAGTGAAGGGCTCAAGACTGTGGTCAGTCCGTATCCTTGTCCAGACCGACACTGAAGATGTCAGGTGAGGAGTTATTGGCAAGAACAGAAGAATTTCTATGTTGAAAACACACAGAACAGTGCCTGGCACGGTGGGTAAGGGCTTGATCCGTGTGATTTATTGGTATTATTCGTATTGCTATTGCTAGTATTGATATTGTCACTTTCATGTTATTGATGAAAATTACTAATTCAGAGACTCTAACCTAAGTCATTAGCTGGGTGTGAGAGCTGAGTCTGGAAAGAGGGGATGGTTAGGGATCCAACAGCGTACAGAGCTCAAGCAGAAAAGGCTTGAGCCAAAGGCCTAGGTTAGGAGCATGCAGGTATGTCCAGGAGATGGAGGAATTCCAGGGATCCATAGACAGTGCATGTTGGAAGGGGATCTGGGGTATCACAGGACATAATGTTGAAAGGGAGGAAATCACGATGTGGGAAAAAAAGGGTGCAAACCTGTTTTTATTCTGTATGTAAGGGGGAACTAGGCTTCAGAGGTGGCTCTGTGGTAAAGAATCGGCCTGCCAGGCAGGAGCCGCGGGTCCGAACCCTGGGTTGGGAAGATCCCCTAGAGAAGGGCATGGCAACCCACTCCCGTCTTCTTGCCTGGGGAATCCCATGAACAGAGGAACCTGACAGGCTATGGTCCATGGGGACGCAAAGAGTCAGACATGAGTGAGCAACTGAACGATAAGGGAGAACCAGGAGATATTTCCAGCAAATGAGTTCCATAAGCCCATTCATATTTTGAGAAAGTAACACAGGCTGCAGGAAGTCGGAAAGGAGAGGTGGAGAAGCTAGAGTTAGGCATCAAGTAGGAGTTTGTTGTTAAAGTAAGCCCAATGAGGGCCTGGTGATGGGAATGGGAAAAGGGAAGAATCAGAGAACTCAGGGATTTGGAGATAATCAGGGGGAAGAGTGTTGAATGGCTCTGAAGTTGTGAGCAAGATGATCGGAGGGTGGTGGTGTCATTATGCAATTTAGGGAACACTGCCTGTGGTGGTAAAGCAACAGTGAGGGTTATACACCTTGAATCTGAGATTCACGTGCAACTCAATGAACTGTCAGAAACAATCCTGGCATTCAGGATAGAGAGCAGAGATAAAGGCATATTATGTGTATGATCAAATCATGAGGGTGAAGGGACGATGGTGGAATCCAAGAGAGCAGCGGAGATCATAGAGGGAAAAGTGAGAATTCAAGAGTGCTAAGAACTGGGCTGTGGGCGGCAACCGCACCTTGAGGAGTGGGGAGAAGAAAAGTCAGCAAAGAAGGCAGACAAGGAGCAGCTGGAGAGATAGGATGGAATCCCAGAGAGCAGGTCACGGGAACCAGAGAGGAGAGCAATTCAAGAAAGAGAACGTAGCCAGCTGCGGAGAGACATGCACAGAAATAAAGGAGACCGCGACCTGGATGTGCTGTCGCTAAGTCCCCACTGAACTAAACAAGTGATTTGTAAGGCAGCAGTCACATTCAGGGGATTGCAGAGACAACGAGAGGAAGAAAAATAAGCTGGCAAGAAAAGCAGGGTACAGTTGAAAAGAGTTTGACATAAAGAAGAAAGAAAGGAGGCTTCCCTGGTGGTTGAGGGGTTAAGAATCTGCCTTGCAGGGCTTCCCACGTGGCTCCGTGGTAAAGAATCCGCCTGCCATTGCAGGAGACACAGGTTCGATCCCTGGTACAGGAAGTTCCCACGTGCCATGGGGCAGATAATCTTGTGTGCCACAACTACTGAACCTGTGCTCCAAATCCTAGGAAGCGCAACCACTGAGCCCACGAGCTGCAACTACTGAAGCGCAAGCACCCTAGATTCCGAGCGCCACAGCAAGAGAAGCCCCTGCAGTGAGAAGCCCATGCAGTGCAGCTGGAGAGCAGCGCCCACTCACCACAGCCAGAGAAAGCTCACACGCAGCAGCAAAGGCCCAGTGCGGTCAAAGGTAAATAAATAAACGTTTCTAAAAAGAAAGCAAGGTGGCACTTCTCTGATGGTCCCATGGCTAAGACTCTGTACTCTGACTACAGGGGACGTGGGTTCAATCCCTGGTCATGGAACTAAGATCCCACGTGCCACAACAAACACCCAGTGCCGCCAAATAAAGAAATAAATAAAAATATTTAAGAAGAAGTAATCCACAATTAACACTAAAAAGAGAAAGCAAGGGTAATAGAGCCTTAGTTAATTGTCATGTACATTTCTGTTTTTTTGAGAAATCAAAAATGCTTTCGTCAGCCACAGTAATCAAACCACCATGGTACTGGAACAAAAACAGACATATAGATCAAAGGAACAGAATAGAGACCCCCCAGATAAACCCACACACCCGTCAATTAGTCCATGCCACAAGAGGCAAAACTATACAGTGGATTAGACAGTCTCTTCAGCAAGCGGTGCTGGGAAAACTGGATGCTACACGTGAAAGAGTGAAATTAGCACGTTTCTTCACACCATACACAAAAACAAACTCACAATGGTTTAAAAACCTAAATGTAAAACAAGACACTGTTCAACTCCTAGGAAAAACATAGGCGAAACATTCTGTGACATAAATCATAGTGACATTTTCTTAAATCAATCACCCAAGGCAAAAGAAATATCAATCAAAGCAGAAGTAAACAAATGGGACCTAATCAAACTGAAAAGCTTATTATGCACAGCAAAGGAAACCATCGACAAAACTAAAAGACAACCTACTGAATAGGAGAAAATATTTTTAAAGGATGCAACTCAGAAGGGGTTAATATCCAAAATATAGGGAATTGCCTGGAAGTACAGTGGTTAGCACTCCTCACTCACTGCTGAGGGCCCGAGTTCAATCCCTAATTTGGAACTAAGATCCCACAAGCCATGCAGCATGGCCCCAAATGGAAACACACACACACACACACACACACACACACACACACACACTCGGCTTCCGTGGTGACACACACACACACCCCCCCACACACACTCGGCTTCCGTGGTCACACACACACACACACACACTCGGCTTCCGTGGTGGCTCAGTGGTAAAGAATCCACCTGGCAACCAGGAGACTTGGGTTCGATCCCTGGGTCAGGAAGATCCCCTGGAGAAGGAATTGGCAACCCACTCCAGTACTCTTGCCTGGAAAATTCCACGGACAGGGGAGCCTGGAGGTCTACAGTCCATGGGATGGCAAAGAGTTGGAAATGACTTAGCGACTAAACAACAACAACAGAAAAACAGTCATAGGGTTTGATGAGAGAAGCAGAGTGAAAGGCCATGAGGGATATATTATAGAGACTAGATGTCATGCACTGGTGGGAGCTGAGGAACAAGTCTATGAAAGAAAGGCTATCGCCTTCACATTTTAGGGTGGCCTGAAGTCACTGAAGATATCCAAGGCCAACAGCTGGGCAGACAGGTGCATATGAAGCGGGGAAGAGCAAAGACCAACTGGAAGCTGCAAGGATTCCCTGCAACCCAGAAGGACAAACTAAAACCCATGAAAGCACAAAATCCTGTGAACCAGACATCTGCCTCTTACCGTCTCCAATCTAGAGAAGGAACAGGCATCCTTTGACACAGAGCTGCACGTGCACACGGCCCGGGGTCTGGAGCTGTTGTGGAGAAAACCCTGTGGCTGGAGTTGCTGCGGGCCCCCTGCTGGTCCCCGGCAACAAGGGGTGCCCAGGAGTCAGTGCCAATGCATACAAGTGGCGATCGCACCTGCTTACACCCAACTTCAGAACATGATGGCCGTGGCTTCACTCCCACCTGCCAGATCTTGCCCCAGCTTTTCCTCCGGCCAACCTTCACTCAGGACAGGGAAGGCAATCCCAGGAAACGAAGCTCTAGCCTAGCTCAATTGACAAAGCCACGACAACATGCGGAGACAGACACCACAGTAGAGTGGCCCTGGTCATTACTGCAGGGAAGGATGACACAGCATGGCACATGACACACGGGTGGGGCTCCTTCCGGGCCTCTGTTACAGACAAGGATGTCCCAGCATTTGGTGCTCAGATTCCACAAAAGCTGTGTCCACAAAGGACGCATGTAACCACCACATTTATGCCACCCATCCTGTCGAGTGTCTCTGTCCACAATGCTCGGTGGAGCAGGAGAGGAAGCTACCGTAAGCAAGTGTGGAGTTACTGGCAGCATTTCGGAAAACCGGTCACCATGACTTTTGGTCACTGACCGCTGACTTCTGAGCTAGGCCATCAACCTCTGGACATTCCACCACCTTCTCAAACAGGATGAGTATTCCTGGGCAGATATCAAAAAATAAAAAGAAAGAAAACACTAATTTGAAAGATACATGCACCACAGCATTCATTGCAGTACTATTTGCAATAACCAAGATATGGAAGGTACCCAAGCGTCCATCAACAGAGGAATAGATACAGAAGATGTGGTATATATATATATACACACACACACACACACACAATGGAATACTACTCAGCCATAAAGTGAAGGAAATTTTGTCATTTGCAACAGCATGGATGGAGTTGGAGAGTATTATGCTTAGTGAAATAAGTCAGAGAAAGACAAACACTGTATGATATCACTTGTATGTGGAACCTAAAAAATAAAACAAGCTAGTGACTATGACCCAAAGAAAGAAACTAAACTCACCGATATAGAGAACAAACTAGTGACTACCAATGGGGAGACAAAGTGGAGAAGACAAGATAGGAATAAGGGATTGATAGGTACAAACTACTGTGTATAAAATTAATAAGCTACAAGTATTTTATACTTTGTATAAAATAAAAAAACAAGGACATATTGTGCAGCACATGGAATATAGCAATATTTCATAATAAGTATAAACAGAGTATAACCTTTAATAACTGAATCACTATGGTGTACACCTGAAACTTGCGTGATATTGTACGTCAACTATAACTCAATTAAAAATGTGTAAATACAAAGAAACAAAATCAACCAATAAAACAAAGTGTTTCCTTATTTTGATGACGCTTAGACAAATAAGGGTGACCCTGTATAGACTTTGGTCGGAATGGTGACTAGTTTCCAAAGCTTCAGGTGGGAATAGGAACCTGAAATCTGTCTCAGTGTGACCCTCGGATATCTTCCCGGATTTAAAAGCAAAGTTTGAGAGGCAACAACTTCTGATTCTGTGCTCTATCCCACATCTACTAGGAATAAGAAATAGTGGGCCCATGGATACAAGAGAAAATCACAGGAGAACAGCTTGAAGATACGGGGAAGTTGCAAAGACGAGAGCACAGCTATTCTGCTGATTTTATGGGATAAGATGGGCTTGGAGCATTTTCCAAAGGAGGAAGAATCGGAAGTGGCTTTATTCATCACAAAATAGTTGATTTTAACATAAGAACGTCCAAAGAAAGGCTCTGCTTTCCTGGTTTGACTGGCTTCAGAAAGCTATATAAGCAGAGCATGGTAAATAGCTTCACAGCCCACACTTCATTTAAACTTATTGTTTATTCTCTGGATAAACAAAGTTAGAAATAGAAAATATTAATTCAGCTCCTAAAGTTTTCCATCTAAGCATTTCCTCAGCAAATTCTGATTACTCTCTTTTAAAGAGTAATAGAAACTATGGGTGTTGTTTTGAAGAACCAGTTTTCTTCCGGGGTCATGGTGGTAATAACAATAGTAACAACACTAACGGCTAATAGTGATTTAGGACTTGCTATGTGCTAGGCACTAACCAATTATTTTTCATGTATTATCTCATCTAGTCCTCCCCCATACCTGTAAGCAATCTGATTGCTTCCACTTGAAGATGAGGAAATTGGAGCCTAGAAAGGTTGTGATTTGTGTAAAGACACACAGTGAGCTCCAGAGCCAGAGTCCAAACCCAGTTGCCCGACATTCCTACAAAACTTCACACTGGGGACTTTCCTGGTGGTCCAGTGGCTAAGATTCCGAGTTCCCAGTGCAGGGGGCCCAGGTTCAATCCCCGGTCAGGGATCTAAATCCTACATGCCACACCGAAGTGTTCACATGCAGCAACTAAGACCCAGTGCAGCCAAATAAATTAGCTGAAATATTTTTAAAAATTGAGATTTAAAAAAATTCACACTGATCAAGAGGTAGACAATACTTTGGCAAAAGATGTATAAACAGGAATGCTGAGTGCAGCATCTTTTATAAAAGTCTAACATTTGAAGAAAGCTTGTTTATCGTAAGGAACTGATTAAATTAATGAAGGTCCCTCCATCCAACAGGTTTATGCATCTGTTAGGATCTATATTGCAAGGAAGTATGGATAAGATGATTCAGTCTTAGTTGAGACAGCATTTTACCAGTTTATTTACATATACAAAAACGTCTGGAAAGTTATACAGAACAACACAACAATCATTTCGAAGTGGTAAGATCCAAGGTAAATGAACACATGAGCTTCCAACTTTTCCTACAATAATTATCTAATAAAGAATGGAATAAAACCTTTAAACATCACACTACTCCCTTTCCCTGAGACATACTGCTTCCAGCTTGAGCTCCAGACTGGAAACCGACTGCCCTGGGCATGTGATGTTGTTGTTCCCATTATTCCCTTCCCAACAGTCCTTGGTAAAGGAAAGGTTAACGCATTTCCCGAGAAATGTGTTAAATCACTCTAGAAAAATAAGTCTTTTCCCAAAAAGCCCATTTTTTTAAATTGATTGTTATTGGCATACAGTTGATACACAATGTTGTGCTAGTTTCAGGCATACAGCAAAGTGAATCAGTTAGACATATACACATATCCCCTCTATTTAAAAAAAAAAATGTTCTGCAAACACTTTTAAGATACTTTATTCCAGATAATGTATTTTTTAATTTTCTCTTGTTGGCTTAAATTTTTTTTTATTTTGTATTGGGGTGTGGCCAATTAACAATGTTGTGACAGTTTCAGGTGAACAGCCAAAGGGCCTCAGCCATACATACACATGTATCCATTCTCCTCCAAATGGCCCTCCCATCCAGGCTGCCACATAACATACAGCAGTATCCACTCTTTTTTAAGATTCGTTCCCCAATACAGAGTATTGAGTTCCCTTGCTACACCGTAGGTCCTTCTTTGTTATCTATTTCATATATATTGGGGTGTGTATGACAACCCCAATCTCCCGAGAAACACGATTTTTAACCTACACATTAGCAGACAAACAAAACACACTGGATGCCGAAACAACACACCCGGCAACCCAAGCCAAAAAAGAAACAAAAATCAAACTGGCCAGACACAATCCCCGGTCCCGTTCTCAGTCCACAGACGCTTGGTTTCCGTCTTAAGATCACCTGTTACCTATACATCAGATCAGTGATAATAATAATAACAACTAACCTTTATTTCTCGCCTATCCATAGGGCCATTTAGGGCTGCCCAGGGAGCTCAGCGGTAAGGAATCCGCCTGCCAGTGCTGGAGACAGAAGAGACACGGGTCGAGCCCCGGACCGGAAAGACCCCCTGGGGTAGGAAATGGCAATCCGCTCCAGTATTCTTGCCTGGGAAATTCCGTGGTCAGAGAAGCCTGGCGGGGTGCAGTCCACGGACTCGCAAAGAATCGGACACGACTTAGCGCCCGAGCACACAGGCATAGGGGAACTCAGCGCCCCGCAGAGCTGGTCTGTTTCTTGGAAGGCGGGGGCCGGCGGGGGCCGGCGGCGGCCTCGACTCTCCCGCGCGCTCTGCTGGGCGCTTGGCTCCACGCTGGTCTCCGCACTCGGCCTCCGCTGCAGGCTTCTCGCCCTTCGCGCGGTGCTGTGAGATTGCTAGGTGACGAGCGGGCAACGGGAGAGTACTGGGGGCTGCAGTGGGGACGTGTGGCGTCTGGGAAGTGAGGCGCAGACTGAGGGCGGCGTGGGAGCCTGGGGGGCGGAGAGCGATGCGCAGCCTGCGGGATGCAGGGTCACCGAGCTCTACTTGCCGCTGCGCGAGTGTGGCCCTGGCACCACCCGCGGCGTCTCCCGCGCCCCGCAGCCCTTTGCTCTGCTTAGGAAAGTGGCAGAAAGCGGGGGCGAGGGGCAGCTTCCCTGCAGCCTGTTAAGCCTGCCTCCTTCCCATAAACTGCAAAGCCTGCCCTTACAGGGAAAGTGCAGTAAGTTTCTCTTAGCCTTCCCGCAGGGCCGTCTGTCAGCCATCGGTGTTATGAAAACGGAGGACGTTTGTCAACAACTGTAAATGCTGAAACTATGTCTTGCAGGTCCTCCGCCGGGGACTATTTCCCTGAGAGTCCGTGGTCGGGAAGCTTCCACACGGACTTGCTCCACACCCCACTTCTCCCCCACCCCTACTTTCCATCCCCTTAGCAAATACTTTCCTAGATGCCTATTCACCTGAGAACTGTAATTCTGAGATCTCACCCATTTATGTCCACTTGCTAGTTGCGTGGCAGCAGGTCCGTCACTGCTCTGAGCTAACAGCATCAACCTCTACAGAGTGGACCAACAAACCTCCTTTATTCACTCACTCCATCTGTGTCAACCAGGCACCTACTCCCCATTTGGGCCCTGGGCCAGGTGCTGGGAAGACCTCAGGGAGGAAGACAGATGCTTTCCTTCCTGTCATGAAATTTGCCTCCCAACTAGGGACCCAGGCAGTCAACCAATAAATACACAAATGGTGATGTGTCCCTGTGAGGAACGTGGTACAGGGAGAGAGAATAAATGGATTCTGACTTGGGTTGTAAGGTCAAGGAAGGCCACTCCAGGAAGGGACACAAAAGCTTAACCTGAAGGATACCTAAGCCGGGTGAAAGTTGTTGGGCAAAAATCCTGAATTGGGAAGGCTTCATATGCTCTAACGGAGAAGGCAATGGCAAGCCACTCCAGTACTCTTGCCTAGAAAATCCCATGGATGGAGGAGCCTGGTAGGCTGCAGTCCGTGGGGTCGCTAAAGGTCGGACACGACTGAGCGACTTCACTTTCACACGTTGGAGAAGGAAATGGCAACCCACTCCACTGTTCTTGCCTGGAGAATCCCAGGGACGGGGGAGCCTGGTGGGCTTCCGTCTATGGGGTCACACAGAGTCGGACACGACTGAAGTGACTTAGCAGTAGCAGTAGCAGCATATGCTCTAGGAAAGGCCCGGGCGTGGCTAGATAGATACCAGCAGTGAGGAGGAGAGAGGCTCCAAAGGAGTCTGGAGAAGTAACCAGGGGGCAGACCCTTGGTGCTGTATGTTCTTTGGATTTGGACAAATGTATTAATGACGTGTATCCATCATTATCGGAGAAGGCAATGGCAAGCCACTCCAGTACTCTTGCCTAGAAAATCCCATGGATGGAGGAGCCTGGTGGGCTGCAGTCCGTGGGGTCGCTGGGGGTCAGACACGACTGAGCGACTTCACTTTCACTTTTCACTTTCACACATTGGAGAAGGAAATGGCAACCCACTCCAGTGTTCTTGCCTGGAGAATCTCAGGGATGGGGGAGCCTGGTGGGCTTCCGTCTATGGGGTCACACAGAGTCGGACACGACTGAAGTGACTTAGCAGCAGCAGCAGCAGCATCCATCATTATACTATCAGAGTCTTTTCACCGCCCCCCAATCCTCTGTGTTCTTCCTCCTCCTCCTGACTCCTGGCACCACTGATCTCTTTTCTGTTTTTTGTCTGTCTCCATACTTCTGCCTTTCCCACAATGGCATATGAATGGACTCATAGAGCACGTAGCCTTTTGAAACTTGCTTCTTTCACTTAGTAATAATGCATTTAAGGTTCTTCATGTCTTTTAGTGGACTTTTTTCAGATATTTTAACGTATCCAAGCGTGGATAAGTGAAAGTTGCTCAGTCGTGTCCAACTCCTTGCAAACCCATGGACTATACAGTGCATGGAATTATCCAGGCCAAGAATACTGGAGTGGGTGGCCTTTTCCTTCTCCAGAGAATCTTCCCAACCTGGATCGAACCCCGGTCTCCCGCATTGCAGGCGGATTCTTTACCAGCTGAGCCACAAGGGAAGCACTGATGTATCCAAAGAGCTAAAGAAAAACAATGTCTAAAATCTAAATGAAAGATTCCACTCCAGTAAGAGCTTGCAAGTCATCATTTCCCACCCTCAGAAGAAAAGATGTGAACAGATTAAAAATCAATGACTATTCTTGGCTCTGTGACGGAATTGAAGTCATGGGACAAATTATAATCCCTGAACTGGAGAAAGAGCTGATTCTCGAGATTACAGATTGTAGTGAACACAGATCAGCACACCTGAGGCAGAAAATGCTGAAATCAAAAAACCTGGAACTTAACCCGTTCAATGAATTGCTGGTGACTGAGTGTGGACTAACTTGAGAATTAAAAATTCCTAGGGACCTAATCAAAGCAACCCCCACCCCCACAATCATGGATCCCCAGTAGGTTTTCTGGGTAAAGATCAGAGAAAAATTGCCTCCTGTTTGACCAAGAAAGAGGGGAGAAGTAGCCATCTGGAAACAAGCCAAGAGCATTCTTCGTAACAGTGGCCTACCCAGCAAGCGAGAGGACGTCACCAAAGCCTTCTTGGACTTGGGGTAAGGGAAATTACCAAATTTCAAACCCCCTGGACATTCACCTTCACAGAAGAGAAGAAAAACACTGAGGAGTACTTGTGAAGGTCATAGTCCAGGGGGTCAGGCACACTAAGCAACTGAGCCCCAACCGTCAGATTATAGAACGTGTCTCCTCAACCCAGGCCTGATCAAACATCAGAAAGGGCTCATAATGCAGTGGGTCACAGCTGAAGGGACTGAAGGCTCAGACTCTATTTAAGAAGAGGCGTCTAGGGGAAAGGAAAGATGCAGCAGACAAAACCAAACACACTTGTGGAAGGTGAATCCTGTGATACTGCAGATACAGAAAACAGTAAACACAGCATATCTCTTGGCCGGATGACAATAAGATGTCATACAAAGGCCTGTGTACTTCCAAATACCTGATCATTACTGGCTTTCAACAAAAAAAATTACATAGCCTGAGAAAAGGAAAGAAGAAATAGTCTGTAGAGACAAAGCAAGTGTCACAAGCAGATTCAGGTATAGCAGAGATTATGAAATTATCAGACTGAGAATTTAAAATAAATATGATCGATATGCTAAGGGCTGTAGTGGAAAAAGTGGACAACTTGCAAGATGGATGATGTAAACAGAGAGATAGAAACCCTTAGAAAGTATATGCAGGAAATAGTAGAATAAAAAACTGTAAAGAAATAAAGAATACATTTAATGGACCCGTCAGATGATTGGAAAGGGCTGGATTTAGACTCAGAGAGTTTGAAGATAGATCAGTAGAAGCCCCCCAAGCTGAAATGTAGAGAAAAAATTACTGAGACATGGAATAGAATATCTTCCAATCACTGTGGGACAATTACAAAAGATATAACATTTATAATGGGACTACACAAAGCAAAGAAAGAGAAAAGAAACAGAGGAAGTATTTGAAGTAATAATAGCTGGGATTTTTCTAAAATTTATGAGAGGTCGACACATCTAGAAAGTTCAGAGAACACCAAGCAATATAAATGTGAAAAGGAAAAACCACACACACACACCCCTAGGCATATCATATTCAAATTGCAGAAAACCAAACACAGGGAAAATCTTGAAAAAATTAGAGAATGAAAACACCTAACCTAACATGTATATTATCATGTGTGAAACGAATCGCCAGTCCAGGTTCAATGCATGATACAGGGTGCTCGGGGATGGTGCACTGGGATGACCCAGAGGGATGGGATGGAGAGGGAGGTGGGAGGGGGGTTCAGGGTGGGGAACACATGTACACCCGTGGCGGATTCATGTCAATGTATGCAAAACCAATTCAATAATGTAAAGTAATGAGCTTTAAAAGAATTATTTAGTTAATTTAAAAAAACACAACCCCGTACCTAGAGAGGAACACAGGTGGTCCCCACAGGGAGTCTTGCTCTATATGCCAGTCTGAGTCTTGCCAGAAGCCTGACCGAATGGCAAGGCCATTAGCCACATCCACGGTTCAGTGAAGAAACAGCAAGCCTTCTTGTTGAAGTGACCCGGGCAGACATCCACACTGCATGAGGCTCTGCCCATTGCAATGAGCATCCCTCGCCACACTCAGTAAGGGACAGGGCGGTCTCAGATTCGATGGCAGCTGTGCCCCATTCCTCCTTGTTAGTAGCTGACCGGAGGAGCCATCAGGTGTGCTCATCAGGCCCATTTATGGTCCAGGACAGGGGTCCCCAGCCTCGGGATCTAATGCCTGATGATCTAAGTGGAGCTGACGTCATGATAATAAAAACAAAGAGCACAATAAATGTAACGCGCTTGAATCGTCCTGAAACCACCATGACCCCCGCCCCGGCCGTGGAAAAATTCTCTTCCACGAAACTGGTTCTTGGTGCTAAAAAGGTTGGGGATTGATGATCCAGGAGGTCTTTGTACCTGGACCCTCACAGGGCCAGTGGAAGCAGTGGCTCTTTGGGCAACATGCCAGGGAGCCAAAACACGCCTGAGAACCTTTCAGGGAGCTGTGAGAGCCATCTGTGCTGCATTTGGCTCATTCCCGTGTGTACCATTTCTATATAAGATTCCTGAGCCACCTCCATCAGGTGAGTTGAGACATCTGCTTGGATCCATGCCACGATTGGAATTTCTGGTCTTCAGATTGCTTTGGGGGCTTCTCTGGTGGTCCGGTGGTTAAGAATCCACCTTCCAACGCAGGGGACGCAGGTTTGATCTCTGGTCAGGGAACTAAGATCCTCCGTGGCGCGGAGCCACTTAGCCACGTGTGCCCACAACTACAGAGTCCGTGTGCCTTCATGAATTATCCCACATGAAGCAACGGAGATCCCACGTGCCGCAACTAAGGCCTGACGGAGCCAAAAAATTAAATAACTATTTTTAAAAGATTACTTCACAGCTATAAATCACGTGCACAGTCTCCACCAAGGGCCAGTAAGAGGCCAGTAACTGTCCTGCACTAAGACACTGGGGCTGCCTGATTCATCTCCAGATTCACCAACAAAGGTTAAGTCCAGGGCCGTCACCATGCAGACGCTCGTGGGACTCCGTGTCAGGTTCCTCAGAATCTGGTTCCTGACCCCAGATTAGAGTTCCTTAGCGGGGATAGCCCATGAATCTCCCTGAGGCCCCGGGATCGAGTGAGTAGACCCAGAGATGTCTTTGGGAGAGCCCTTGCCCAGATTGTCCAGAAGAGGGCACCTGAATACCATTCTTACATTAGTCTTTCCGTTGGTCTGTGCTGTGCTGAATTGCTCAGTCCAGCCCTTTCCGAGCCCCCCAGGCTCCTCTCTCCATGGGGATTCTCCAGGCTAGAATACTGGAGTGGGTTGCCATGCCTTCTTCCAGGGGATCTTCCCAACCAGGGATCGAACCCAGGTCTCCCACATTGCAGACGGACTCTTTACCATCTGAGCCACCAGGGAAGCCCATGAATATTGGCATGGGTGGCCTAGCCCTTCTCCAGGTTATCTTCCCAACCTAAAAATCGGTCTTGGGTTTCCTGCACTGCAGGTGGATTTTTTTTTTTTTTTTTTTTACCAACTGAGCTACCAGGGAAGCCCCAACTTTTGCTCCTTCTTCAGTAACTGTTTATTTTTTCCTTCTGTGGCCAGGAAGAGGGGAGAATTCTGGTTTGGGGTCTGCTGTGGCACCAGAGGTTCATAGCAGTTGATCTGATGGACTTTGTGGGATTCAGGCGAGTGAGCAGAACTGAGGCCAGTCTCCAGCATCCGCAGTATTCATAGCTCTGGAGTGAGTGTGCTCATCAGTGAGGGGCCATACAAATCCTCCTTCTTTCTTGGCTGCGGGGCACTGACCCTACTGAGGGAGAAGTCAAGACACATCGGTCCTTGTGGCACTGAGAAAATTCTCCCCGCTTCTGGGAAGCAGTGGGCTCTTTGTGATTCCTCTGCTTTTTTGTTCTGTCTGCTGTATTAGTGTCTTCATCATCTTCATGGTAGCAAATGTTTCTTGAAGACCTACAGCTTGCCATGTTTTCTTCTGAGTGCTCCGCGTGAATCTCTTCATCTTCTTTTCAGCTCTATGAACTAACTACTATTAAGATCCCGTCACATGGATGAGGCTCAGAAAGCTGAAACAGTCTGGTCAAAGTCA
Source organism: Moschus berezovskii (assembly GCF_049115385.1). NCBI lineage: Eukaryota > Metazoa > Chordata > Mammalia > Artiodactyla > Moschidae > Moschus > Moschus berezovskii. Next base: position 110,893,806 of record NC_142488.1, read on the forward strand.
CAGAGCCAGTCCACTGCAGAGCTCTGATCTGAATCTGAGTCCAAAGTTTGTCTTCTTCCTATGAAGCCAGCTGCCTCTCACACTTCCTCCTCCCCACCCGCATGGCTCTCCCTCTCCAGGTCATCTCAGCGGCATAGTCCCTGTGTGGGTCCTGGGTTTGTGTGCTGTCCTCCAGGCAGTGAGCTCAGAGATGGCACTTAGCCAAGCACTTCCCTTTCTTTGTTGGGACTGAGACATTGTCTTAACAGGAGAAACCAACCACTCCACATACAAGCACCGTGGTTAAGGGCAGGGACTCCAGGCTTTGGAGATTTCATAGACTAGTAATATTAGTAAAATAAAACTGGGTTGGGACAGAGGTCATAATCTTTTCATACAACTAATATTAATAACAGAAATAACATCTAAAGCTTATAGAGAAAGATTCCCATGTACCATATACTATTCTCAAATTTTCAATGAATTACCTGATTTAATCCTCACAAAAATCATATTCAGTAGGCATTATTGTCTTCCCCATTTTGGAGGCAAGGAAATTGGCAAAAAGAAACATTTTGTAAATTACTCCTGACTCTGCTGAAAACCATTGTAGTATATTGTCTCTCATCTGTGTTTGATAAAAGATATTTTGAAAAGAAACCATCAAAGGACTTCCCTGGTGGTCCAATGGTTAAGACTCTGCACTTCCACTGCAGGGGGATGGGTTCAATTCCTGGTTGGGGAGCTAAGATCCTGAGTGCCACAGGGTGTGGCAAAAAAAAAAAGATAAGAAAAAAAAAAAAAAACCATCAACACAGCCAGAGGTCCTGATCTCAGAATTTAGGAATAACCAACTAAAAGCACGGACGGTTCCAGGTTTGTCTTGGGCAAAGCAAATGCTGTCTCTCTCTCTCTTTGCAATTTAATGTGAAAATACTAATATGTGCTTTGAGAGGTAAACATCTAGATAAATACTGAGACCTTAACCCAGTGACTGGCCCATAAGAATACAGTACCTACCAGCTGCGACATTTATCATTGTAATTCCTTGTGGCACAACGCTGCAAACTAACCTCTTGCTGGGAAGAAACTGAGTAAGGCAACTAGAGACTCTTCCTGTTACTGAGGTCAGGTAAGTTTGTAACTGACGACACCCTCCTTCCCTCAGCTGTCTCCAATTTCCGCTCCTTGAATGACCTGAAGCAGAGGAGTTTTACTTCCCATTGATTGATATTGTTGTTGCCATCAGTTCTGTTCAATTGCTCAGTCGTGTCCGGCTCATTGCAATTCATAGACTGCAGTAAACCAGGCTTCCCTGTCCATCAACAACTCTCGGGGCTTGCTCAAATTCAGGTCCATCAAGTCGGTGATGTCCCCTTCTCCTCCTGCCTTCAGTCTTTCCCAGCATCAGGGTCTTTCTAATGAGTCAATTCTTCCCATCAGGTGGCCAAAATATTGGCGCTTCAGCTCCAGCATCAGTCCTTCCAATGAACACCCAGGACTGATCTCCTTTAGAATGGACTGGTTGGATCTCCTTGCAGTCCAGGGGACTCTCAAGAGTCTTCTCCAACACCACAGTTCAAAAGCATCAATTTTTCAGCGCTCGGCTTTCTTTACAGTCCAACTCTCACATCCACATATGACTACTGGAAAAGCCAGAGCTTTGACTAGACGGGCCTTTGCCAGCAAAGTAATGTCTCTGCTTTGTAATATGCTGTCTAGGTTGGTCATAGCTTTTCTTCCAAGGAGCAAGCGTCTTTGAACTTCATGGCTGAAGTCACCATCTGCAGTGATTTTGGAGCCCCCAAAGATAAGTCTGTTACTGTTTCCATTGTTTCCCCGTCTATTTGCCATGAAGTGATGGCATGCTCTTCCTTTTTTGAGTGTTGAGTTTGAAGCCGGCTTTTTCACTCTCCTCTTTCACTTTCATCAAGAGGCTCTTTAGTTCCGCTTTACTTTCAGCCATAGGGGTGGTGTCATCTGCATATCTGAGGCTATTGATATTTCTTCTGGCAATCTTGATTCCAGCTCGTGATTCATCCAGCCCGGCATTTCGCATGATGTACTCTGCATATAAGTGAAATAAACAGGATGACAATCTACTCCTTTCCCAATTTGGAACCAGTTCATTGTTCCATGTCTGGTTCTAACTGTTGCTTCTTGATCTGCCTACAGATTTCTCAGGAGGCAGGTAAGGTGGTCTGATATTCCCATCTCTTGAAGAATTTTCCACAGTTTGATGTGATCCACACAGTCAAAGGCTTTGGCATAGCCAATAAAGCAGAAGTAGCTGTTTGTCTGGAATCCTCTTGCTTTTTCTATGATCCCACATATGTCGGCAATTTGAACTCTAGTTGCTCTGCCTTTTCCAAATCCAGCTTGATATCTGGAGGTTCTCAGCTTACACACTGTTGAAGCCTAACTTGGGGAATTTTGAGAAATACATTGCTAGCATGTGAGATGAGTGCAATTGAGTGGTAGTTGGAACATTCTTTTGCGTTGCCTTTCTTTGAGATTGGAGTGAAAACTGACCTGTTCCAGTCCTGTGGCCACTGCTGAGTTTTCCAAATTTGCTGGTGCATTGAGTGCACCACTTTCACAGCATCATCTCCAGGATTGGAAATAGCTCAGCTGTTGCCATAGCAGCACTCATGCTTTCCTTCTGAAAACCCTGGGGAACAGGGGCTCATAAACTTCTTCTGAGGCTTCTGCCACAGCTGCTTGCAGGTTGGGTGGCCACTCAGGTATTTATTTATTTACTTTTCATTGAAGAATAATTGCTTTACAGTATTCTGTTGGTTTCTGCCCAACACCAACATGAATCAGCATTAGGTGTCCATTGTCCCCTCCCTCTTGAACCTCCCTCCCACCTCCCTCCCCATTCCACCCCTCTAGGTTGTTACAATGCCCCTGTTTGAGTTCCCTGAGTCATACAGCAAATTCCCAGTGGCTATCTATTTTACATATGGTAATGTATGGTTCCATGTTCCTCCCTGTATGCATCATGCCTTCACTAAGGTATTGAGGGTTAGTAAGGGAGGGCTCCTCAAAAGTCATCTGCAGTTGTTCTCCGCATTCATCACCCAGACCCCAGACTTGACCACGCCCCTGACCTTTCACACCCATTCTGCCAAATAGCCTCTCATCAGGAAGGCACAGGGAGAAAAGGAACTAGGAAAGGACAGGGCGTGCTACTGTGCTAAGTCGATTCAGTCGTGTCCAACTCTCTGTGACTCCACGGACTGTAGCCCAGCAGGCTCCTCTGTCCGTGGGATTCTCCAGGCAAGAGTACTGGAGTGGGTTGCCATGCCTTCCTCCAGGGGATCTTCCTGAGGCAGGGGTGGAAGATCTCTCTCATGTCTCTGGGAGAGATCTTTACCCCTAGCACCACCTGGGAAAGGCCCTTAAGAGAGAGGATCAAGAATGATGTCTCTCACTTATATGTGAGAATAAAATCCCAGCCTTTTCCTTCTCATGTTGGAGCACGGGGCTCCACGAGGGAGTTCTAATTAGGACCTTTCCATAAGTAAACACCCTGCCTCATTGGCTTGGCCTTACACGGCTTGGATTTGGCTCCAAGTCAATTCATCAAAGCCATCCTTTTACCAAAAGTCAAGACACAATGACCAAATGAACAAGTGGGTCATTCTTTGAAGGATCAAGTTACTCTATGACTGATGTGCCAGAGCTTACCAAACTTACTGACTTACCAAAAACTTTGTTGTTGTTTTATGTATTTATTTCAACTTGTTGTTACTTAACATACAAAAATGCACATGTTTAATGTATATATATTTTGATGAGTTTGGACACATATACAAAAGCATGATACCATCACAGTGTTGTTGTTTCTTCTAAGAGAAGAAATATGCTATTTATTAATTTGTCTGCTCTGGGTCTTTGTTGCGGCAGGAGAGACCGTCCATCTTCACTGCCGTATGTGGGCTCTTTGGTTGCAGCATGTGAACTCTCAGCTGCTGTGTGTGGCATCCAGCTCCTTGACCAGGGTTCCGACCCGGGCCCCCAGCATTGGGAGTGCAGAGTCCCAGCCACTGAACCACCAGAGAAGTCCCAATGCTGTTATTTTTAAATCCAGAGTTTAATGCGGTTTTCTTTGGGCAAATCGGCATGGCCAAGGGCAGGGGAGAGCCAGTTCCATGAGGTTCTGTGCCTGGATGTTCCCCCTCCCCATTCTTCAGCCCCTCCTTTTCTGGGATAGGCAACTGGAGAAGACTCTCTTCCTCTGCCAGCAAATGACCCCGCCTCCACCCCAGCCCCCAGCTACAAGGGGAACTTGGCTGAGGGCCTTCTCCTTCTCCTCACATACCCTTTCCTGGGTGGTTGCTACCTGGGAATTCCATTTGAAGAAGAAAGGCAAGGTCTTCCTGCTTCTTTTAAATAATGTGATTATCCTGCATCAGTACTCAGGGACCACTCCTCCTGGCTTCAGGCAGCACTCAACCAAGAGCCTCCTTTGCAGTATTAAATTAGCTGGAACCCAGGTTCTCCCCAGGATGTGGGAGGTGACACAGTATACCTGAAGGCCATACGATCAACTCTGAGCTGGGGAAGGAGGGCTGTTTTCCACCTCTGGGAGAGGGGAGGGAGAGGGGGAAAGTCTCACACTGGCCTAGACAGAATCTCCTCTTGCATTTCCTGTAAAGAGCCAGGAACTCCCCCTCCCGAAGACTGGTTTCTGTCTGCGCCCCCGCCCCACCCTGCATACCCTCCGCAAAAGGGAAGGTGGTGAACAGAACTGGCAGAGACCAGGTGAACACCCAGCTCCCTCTCCTCCATAAAGCCCCATGAGCAGCCCCTGTAGACGTGGCCCTTGGGGTCCTTGCCTCTGACCTCATCACCATGAATGTGGCTCAGGCCTGCCTTGGAACACACTCTCCTCCCTTGGAGACTCACGCCACCCATCTTGCACATCTCAGTGGTCCCAGTGCGGCAGGGTGGGGGGAGGATGGGTGTTGGAGATGAGGGTGGAAGAGAATGGATGGGTCTGTGTACACCCCTCCTGGGCACCTGGGGATCTTCGGAGATGTGCGTGGCCTACTGATGGTGCCTGTGGATCAGCAGTTTGCCTCAGATGCACTAACCCCGTATGACACACAGAACAAATATGCAGAGAACTCACAACTTTATTGAAAATACAGGAAATGTGCCCTAAAATAGTGGGTCAATGCTCAGCACGTGTATGTAACACGCCTGGCAGGCACTTGGCAGGCACTGTGTGCTTGATGGTGAGGTATCAGAACTTCAATCTGGCTCAAAGGCACTTTGGAAAAAGCTGTCACAGAGACCATTCAAGAGGAAACGGGGCTACAGAAAGGCCACCGGTGGCAGGGGACCAGGCAAGGCCATGTGAGGGCAGCCGGAGTGAATGGAGGGTGCTTGAATCCAGGGCAGGGGAGGCAGAAACGGAGGTGGTAATGGCGGCATGGGCAGCAAGGGTGGCATGGGGGGCATGGGCGACACGGGGGGCATCGGGGGCATGGGCGGCATGGGCGACATGGGCAGCATGGGCATCAGCTCCAGGGGCATCGGCTCCAGAAGGACCCAGACCCAATTCGGCTCCTGAATGAAGATGGTGCCGTAGGGTCCACCCCAGTTGCTGACCTCAGGGTGGGCCGGGAGCAGAGGGGGCGCATCTCTGAACCTCAGTGCTCTCTGGCATTTCTTCCAGTTGGCCCTTCTATTCTTAAACCACACCTCCAATCAGAGAGAAAAGGGGCTGCGTTAGTACATGGAGCAGTTAATGTCAGGAAAAAACGGGGCAGCCAAATCTGGGTGACCTGAAGATGGGAAACTACACCAGGAGAAGAAGCTATTTCCTTCCGGTTAAAATTCTTAGGACATGTACTTAAAGGCCCTCCCATCAGCCCCCCACCCCCCACGCCCTGGCTCTGGACTGGCCTCTGGCCTCCTCTCTCCTCCCACCTATTACTATTCCTGCCACGAACCGCACTCACTGGGGGGGTGCACCTTCGTGATGGGGGAAGTCGAGCACAGGATATAGTGGGTGCCTTTGAAAGCCATACTGAGGGGTCGGGACCCATTTTGAACGATCCCTCTTCGGTGCACAGTAAATAATCAAAAGGAGCCGGCTGGATTTGTAAATAAAAGCTCTCCTCAGGGACCACTGGGACGGTCATAGAGACGGAGCTTGTGTTACCAGGGAGGTTTGGTCGTGGGGGCCCAGGGACTCTGTGGCTCGTCTGCTGACACCAGTGGAGTGGAAGCCCTGGACAATGCCTTAGTCTAGACTGCAGATCAGAGAGGTTTAGACTGCTGCTGCTGCTTAGTGGCTTCAGTCCTGTCCGACTCTGGGCGACCCTATGGACTGCAGCCTGCCAGGCTCCTCTGTCCATGGAACAAACTCGGCCCAAATTGACTAACATTCTTAAATCTTGGCCAGCCAAGAGATGGCGAGGAGGACGCAACCACTGTTGCCTTTCTCAGTTCTGCACTCCCCACCCTGCCCCACCCTCCAAACTTGCCCAGGCTCAGGACCCAGTCAGCTCCCTCTGCTCCAGGTGTGGCTGCAGGACCTTGGAGCAGAGTCTCTGGTGCCCAGCAAGGCCGGGCCCTCCAGGCGCTTGCCACTCAACCAGGAGAGCCTCATCATCCCCTCATGCTTAAGGCAAGAGCGTGCAACCTGCATTTACGAAGAGAGCTGACAAGCACGTGGGTTAGGAGTCACAATGGCTCCTTCTGAAATATGAGCCAACTTTTAACAACTGAAAGAAAAACCTGTGCTGTGGGCCCCACTGCTCCTTCAGCATCCCAGTTATTGGAATTACATCATCTTTAATATTTTTGGATGTTTTCACTCTGCAAATTTTACAGGAGACCAAGGGCCTCTTCTCTCTGTCGCCTCATTTTCCCTCTCCCATCTTAGTATCTGAGCCCTTCTGATGCATGAATATGTAGTCTTAAGGAGCCACATTAATAGAGCTCATTTTGGAGCGGGGGAAAGAGTGTACCAGGGATCAAATCTGCATAACAATAAGCAAAATGAAAAACTGGCTAACTGGAGTGCTGGCGGCTACTCCTTCCATATTCCCAGTACTGCTTTCACAGAGTAACTCTTGCTGTATGTGAAAACAAGGGGAGGTGTCCATTAAATATTCTTTGGGAAATTCATGCCATAGAATTTGGAAATAGATGGGAACATTCTCTCTTTTCCCTTATTTGTTTCCTGTGGGTCCTTTTCCCTTCAGAACTCCACTAAGAGACCACTATGTATGCCCAGGAGAAGCATGTCACCAAATCTTCAGGTTTTCTTTCCCAGTGAGCTTGCTTTGCCTGCATGAGAGAGCAGAGACCCGGGCCTCCCAATCCCTGGCTAGACCTGACTGTGAGCCCAGCCCCTGGCCCAGCCCCGCTTTCCAGACCTGCCACCCCCACCCCACCAGGTCTGCAGCCCAGGTCCATCACCACCCTCACACAGGGGCTCTGCAGCAAAGCCAATAATATAAACTTCCTGACTTCTCTTCCTTCCTTTCTTAATATCCTACTTTAAAAAAATATTCCCTTGATACAACTTACTCTGTTCTAAGAACGAATATTCAGTTTCTGAGCCTTGAGCTACCAAGTACTTATCACCATCTAAGTAAATGGGCAAGTACTTCAATTAAACACAAGTAAGCTACTGGCTGAGAGCCATGAACCACGGACCATCAGAGAGAAATTCTTCAAAACCAATCCCTGAAAATAGTATGAAAAGGGCAGAAAAAAATCCTTAGACATTAGAAATTGCTCAAACTAATATTCAGTGATACATTTGGTAGTTTCATAATGTTGCATATATGCAGTATCTCTAATAAATATATTGATATTATCCAATTTTCTCAAATTCACCTTTCCGGGTCAGTGGAAATTTATCCAAATTTGTTTTTTCTTATATATTTAGACAAATTCCTAAAGATTGCAAACCTTTCCTCCATCTCCATCATAATGCACAACCTACTATGTTAGCAAAGTTTTCAGGCCGCACATCAAACAATTTCAGAAAATTAAAATTTACAGCTGAAACTTTACACTGTTGTGAGTGTGAGTATGTGTGTGCTCAATCATGTCTGACTCTTTGTGACCCCACAGAGCCTGCCAGGCTCCTCTGTCCATGGTAATTTCCAGGCAAGAATACTGAAGCAGGTTGCCATTTCCTACTCCAGGAGATATTCCCGACATAGGGATCAAACCCACATCTCTTGCACCTCCTGCATCGCTCTACCAAGCACATAATAACAACAGCAGGAGGATCGGGCACTTGGAACTTTAAGCTATCCCCCTCCTCATAAGTCTCGGCTAAACACACATTAGCTGCTCATATGTTGTGCTCTGAGTTGAATTATTCCCTTACCCAAATGACTAAATATTGTAAATTCACTCCTTGCAGAAAGAGCTGATGCCTGGCTTCAAATATTTTAAATAATTTACTATACTTGGACTCCCTTGTGTGCTTAGTCACTCAGTTGTGTCCGACTCTTTGTGACCCCATGGATTGTAGCCCACCAGGCTCCTCTGTCCATGGGGATTATCCAGGCAAGAATACTGGAGTGGGTTGCCATGCCCTCCAGTGGTGGACCCCCTTATAACCCTGAAAGGGTGCACCCAAAATCTCACATGCACCAGGACCCAGGGCAGAAGTGATTTGAAAGGAGCCTTTAGAAGACCTATCTGTTGATCCGGAGAATCTCCTCAAAAGTCAGGAAACAACTACAGCTCACCCTGGGGACACAGATGCTGGCAGCAGCCATTTTAGGGTACTTGTTCTATCTTGAGGACTCTGCTGCTGGCAAGTGCCATTTCAGAATCCTCCCTCTAGCTTATTAGTACCCAGCCTTGCCCACCAGTCTACTGGCACCAGTGCTGGCACACCCCAAGCCAACCAGCTAGTCAAGCTGGGACACAGCCTCACTCACCGACAAGTCAGTTGCCATAGGAGCTTCTGACTCCCCAGTCACCCAAGAACCACACTTGCCCACCAGAGGTCCTAGGACCCAGCCCCAAACACAGGTGGGCCAGCAGCCTATGCACTAGGCAATGCCTGGTAACCACCAGACCAGGGGTCCACCCACAGTAGTCAGCCCACCACAATAGAAGGGCTCATGCAGCTCATACAGAAAGCACCCCTGGAGCATATAGCTCTGATGACCAGAGGAAGTGACACAGTGTATTTAATATGATCAAAGGAAAAAAAAATCTACAACAAATAATACTCTACCTGGAAAAGCTATCATTCAGATTTAAAGAAGAGATAAAGACTTTTAGAGACAGCAAAAGCTAAGTCTTCAACACAAAACATACTTTACAAGAAATGTTAAAAGAACTTCTCTATGCAAAAAAGAAAAGGCTATTAACACAAATAAGAAAAGAATGAAAAGCAAAGTTATAAGTTTTGCACAGAAAAAGAAGCCATAAAGAAAATGCAAAGTCCATAGGTTTACAAACTGGAAGAAAATATTTACTAAGGATGAGATAGACATGAGTTGAATTTTAAAAATATGCAAACAGCTCATACAAATCAATAACAACAACAACAAAAAAGCAACCCAATCAAAAAATGAGAAGATCTAAATAGACATTTCTCTAAAGAAGGTGTGTGTGTGTGTGTTTGTGTGTGTGTGTATATGTGTGCTCAGTCGTGTCTGACTCTTTGTGAATGTATGGGCTGTAGCCCTTCAGGTTTCTCTGTCCATGGAATTTCCCAGCCAAGAAAGAGTCACAAAGAGTTGGGCGCTCACGCACACACACACACGTCTTCTTTAGAGAAATGTCTATTTAGGTCTTCTGCCGATGTTTTGATTGGGTTGGGTTTTTGTTGTTGTTGTTAATTTGTATGAGGTATTTTGGAAATTAAGCCCAGACATTTCTTCAAAGAAGACATGTAGATGGCCAACAGGCCTGTGAAAAGATTCTCAACACTGCTCATCTCACATCTGGACATATATCTAGAAAAGAGCAAAATTCTAATTAGAAAAGATACATGTAGACCAATGTTCATAGTGGCACTGTTTACAATATTCATAGTGGCACTATTTACAATAGCTAAAACATGGAAGCAACCTTAGGGTCCATCAACAGATGAATGGATAAAGATGTGATATGTATATACAATGCAATATTACTCAGCCATAAAAAGAATGGAATTCTGCCATTTATAACCATGTGGATGGACCAGGAGAGTATTACACCAAGTGAATTAATTCCAATAAAGATAAACTTTATATCAGTTATTTTTGGAGTAAAAAAAAACAGTACGAATGAACTTTTTTACAAAGCAGAAACAGATACACAGACAGAAAACAAATTTACGGTTACCGAGGAGGGGAATAAATTGGGAGTATGGGATTAACAGATGCACACTACCATATATAAAATAGATAAACAACCACTGTATAGCACACGGAAGTTTATTCAATATCTTATAATAAAATGTAATGGAAAGAATCTGAAAAAGAATACATATACATACATATACAAACCAAACATCTATAATGGACACACATACAACCAAAGAGAAAGGAATCCAAACATAACACTAAAGAAAGCCATCAAATCACAAAGGAAGAGAGCAAAGAAGAAGAACAAAAAAAGAATTAACAAAATGGCAGTAAACATACACCTACCAGTAATTACTTTAAATATAAATGGAATAAATGCTTCAATTGAAAGAAACAGAGTGGCTGACTGGACACAGAAACAAAACCCGCATACATGCTGCCTACAGGAATCTCCCTTCAGATCTAAAGACTCAGAAAGTGAGAGGATGGAAAAAGGTATCCCATGCAAATGTATCTCAAAAGAAAGCTAGGGTAGCAACACTTGTATCAGATAAACTAGTCTTTAAAACAGAGACCATAAGAAGAGACAAAGAAAGCCATTACATAATGAACATGGAATCAACTCAAGAAGATGCAACAACTGTAAATATATAGGCAGCCAACAAAAGAGCACCTAAAATACATGCAGAACACAGGAACAAACATAAAGGAGAAACTGACAGTAAGCATCATATTCAGAACTTTGACACCCCACTTACATCAATGGACAGATCATCCAGAGAGGAAATCAGTAAGGAAACACTGACCTCAAGTGACGTATTAGACTTAATGGACTGATAGAGCATCCCATCCAAAAGCAGCAGAATACACATTCCCAAGTGCACATGGAATATTCTCCACAAAACAAGTCTCAAAAAACTTAAGAAAATTGAAATCATATCAAGCATTTTTTCCAACTACAATGCTGTGAGACTAGAAATCAACTACAAGAAAAAAACTTCAAAAAAACCACAAACATATGGAGGCTAAACAAAATACTACTGAACAACCAATGAGTCATCGAAGAAATAAAAGACGAAATAAATAAATACCTGGAGACAAATGAAAATGAAAACACAATAATCCAAAATCTCTGGGATGCAGTCAAAGCAGTTTTCAGAGGAAAGTTTGTAGTAATTCAAGCTTACCTCAGGAAATAAGAAAAATCTCACATAAGCAACCTAACCACACATCTAAAGGAACTAGAAAAAGGAGAACAAACAAAACCCAAAGTTAGTACAAGGGAAGAAATCATAAAGATCACAGAAGAAATAAATGAAATAGATTCTAAAATATATAAAATAGCAAAGCAAATAAGAGTTGATTCTTTGAAAAGGTAAATAAAATAGATAAAACCTTCAGCCACACTCATTGAGAAAAAGAGGGTCCAAATCAATAAAACTAGAAATGAAAAAGTTACAATCAAAACCACAGAAATACAAAGAATCATAAGAGATGACCATGAACAATTAGACATCAATAAAATGTATAATCTAGAAGAAATTAACAAATTCCTACAAATGTACAATCTTCCAAGACTGAAGCAAGAATAGAAAATTTGAACAGACCAATGACTAGTAATGAAACTGAACTGGAAAATTAAAGAGGATATATTTTACAGCAGCAGGATTATAGCCAATACTGTATAATAACCTAAATGGAGAATAATCTATAAAACCTTTGAATCAGTATGTTGCACATCTGAAACTAATAGAATATTTGAAATCAACTACACCTCAATAAAAACAGACATCACTAACCACGAGAGAAATGCAAACCAAAACTACAATGAGATATCACCTCACACATGTCAGATGGCTATCAGAAAAAAAAGACTACAAATAAGAAATGTTGGTGAGCTTGTGGAAAAAAGAGAACATTCGCACACTGTTGGTGGGAATGTAAATTGGTGCAGCTACGGAGGAAAACAGTATGGAGGTTTCTCAAAAAATTAAAAACAGAACTACTGTATGACCCAAAAATTTCAATCCTGGGCATACATCTGAAAAAAAAAACCCCACTAACTCAAAAAGATACACTCACCCCAATGTTCATACCAGCATTATTCACAACAGCCAAGATATGGAAGAAACGTTAAGTGTCCATCAGCATAGGAACAGCTAAAGAAGATATGGTATATACATACAATAGAATACCACTCAACATTAAAAAGAATGAAATTTTGCCATCTGCAACAGGATGGATGGACTTGGAGGGTATTATATTTAGTGAAATAAATGAAATAAGTAGGACAGAGAAAGACAAACAGTGTATGATATCACTTCTATGTAGAACCTAAAAATGAAAGCAATCTATTGAATATAGCAAAAAAGAAACAAGTCTCACAGATATAGAGAATAAACTTGTGGTTACCAGTGAGGAGAGAGGGGAGAGAGGGACAAGATAGGGGTAGTGGATTAATAGGTACAATATACTATGTATAAAATAAATAAGCTACAAGGATATATACTACAGCACAGGGAATAAAGGCAATATTTCATAAGAATCACTATGTTCTACAACTAAAATTTATATTGTATATCTCTCAGTCCAGTTTAGTTACTCACGAGTGTCCCACTCTTTGCGACCGCATGGACTGTGGCATGCCAGGCTTCCCTGTCCATCACTAACTCCCGGAGCTTGCTCAAACTCATGTCCATCGAGTCGGTGATGCCATCCAACCATCTCATCCTCTGTTGTCCCCTCTCCTCCTGCCTTCAATCTTTCCCAGCATCAGGGTCTTTTTAAAAGAGTCAGCTCTTTGTGTCAGGTGGCCAAAGTGCTTTAGTTTCAGCTTCAGCATCAGTTCTTCCAATGAATCTTCAGGACTGATTTCCTTTAGGATGGACTGGTTTGATATCCTTACAGTCCAGGGGATTCTCAAGAATATTGTCCAACACCACAGATCCCCTGGAGAAGAAAATGTCAACCCACTCCAGTATTCTTGCCTGGAAAATCCCATGGGCAGAGGAGCCTGGTGGGCTACAGTCCATGGGGCCGCAAAGAACTGGCCATGACTGAGCGACTGAGCACACAGCATGAATTGAAAAGAATGGAACTGTGTGCCGATAAGAGGGTAGACAGATAATAGACACACCTCTTTTTGTGGCTGTTTCTGTGGAAATAGCCAGAAATAGCTATTTCCACAATAGCTGTTTCTGTGTTTGACTTGGGTTTGTGAAGAGTTATTTAAAAGATCTAAAGAACAAAGCCGATGTCATGTTTTGCCTACAATTATAACTGCCACACTGCTAGGATTTTGAACATAAATCTTTCTGACAAACAAATATGCCTTAAGACAACAACTTCTCTGCGTACAATTCACTGATGTAAGCTTATAGAGTTAAGCAATGCTTTGCTTTCTGATCAAAACACTACCTGAAAAAGTATATTGTAAACGTTTGATATGGTAAATAAAGCTTCCAGTGTTATTTTTCTTTATATTTTTTTCTTTTTTAAAATGTATCTATAATTGAAGGATAATTGCTTTATGATGTGTTGGTTTTGGTCATACATCAACAAATCAGCCATAGGTGTACATATGTCCTTCCCTCTGGAACCTCCTTCCCCAGTGTAATTTGTTTAAGTAAACCGAATAATATTTTGTTAGTTTCTATAGAGGAGAAAAGCAGATAATAAAATTCTTTTATTTCATACTAAAAAAAAAAAAAGCATCAATTCTTTGGCACTCAGCTTTCTTTATAGTCCAACTCTCACATCCATACATCATTACTGGAAAAACCAGAACTTTGACTAGATGAAACTTTGCCAGCAAAGTAATGTCTCTGCTTTTTAATATGTTGCCTAGGTTGGTCATAGATTTTCTTCCAAGGAATAAGCGTCTTTTAATTTCATGGCTGTAGTCCCATCTGCAGTGATTTTGGAGCCCAAGAAAATAAAGTCTCTCACAGTTTCCATTGTTTTCCCATCTACTTGCCATGAAGTGATGGGACCAGATGTCATGATCTTCGTTTTTTGAATGTTGAGTTTTAAGCCAGGGTTTTCACTCTCTTCTTTCACTTTCATCAAGAGGCTCTTTCTTCCCTCTTCGCTTTCTGCCATAAGGATGGTGTCATCTGCATATCTGAGGTTGTTGATATTCCTGCTGAAAATCTTGATTCCAGCTTGTGCCTCATCCAGCCCAGCATTTTGCATGATGTACTCTGCATATAAGTGAAATAAATAGGATGACAATCTACTCCTTTCCCAATATGGAACCAGTTCATTGTTTCATGTCCAGTTCTAACTGTTGCCGCTTGATCTACATACAGGTTTCTCAGGAGGCAAGTAAGGAAGTTTGATATTCCCATCTCTTTAAGAATTTTCCACAGTTTGTTGTGATCTACACAAAGGCTTTGGCATAATCAATAAAACAGAAATAGATGTTTTTTCCGGCATTCCCTTGATTTTTCAATGATCTAACGTATGTTGGATGTGAGAGATGGACTGAGAAGAAAGCTGATTGCCGAAGAATTGATGCTTTTGAACTGTGGTGCTGGAGAAGACTCTTGAGAGTCCCTTGGACTGCAAGGAGATCCAACCAGTCCATTCTAAAGGAGATCGATCCTGGGTGTTCATTGGAAGGACTGATGCTAAAGCTGAAACTCCAATACTCTGGCCACCTCACGCGAAGAGTTGACTCATTGGAAAAGACTCTGATGCTGGGAGGGATTGAGGGCAGGAGGAGAAGGGGATGACAGAGAATGAGATGGCTGGATGGCATCACCGACTTGATGGACATTAGTCTGAGTGAACTCCAGGAGTTGGTGATGGACAGGGAGGCCTGGCGTGCTGCGATTCATGGGGTCGCAAAGAGTCGGACACGACTGAGCGACTGAACTGAACTGAACGTATGTTGGCAATTTGATCTCTGGTCCCTCTGCCTTTTCTAAAACCAGCTTGAACATCTGAAAGTTCATGGTTCATGTACTGTTGAAGCCTGGCTAGGAGAATTATGAGCACTTGTTTGGTAGCCTGTGAGATGAGTGCAATTGTGTGTGAGTTTGAAGTTTCTTTGGCATTGCCCTTCTTTGGGATTGGAATGAAAACTGACCTTTTCCAGTCCTGTGGCCACTGCTGAGGTTTCCAAATTTGCTGGCATATTGAGTACAGCACTTTCACAGCATCATCTCTTACGATTTGAAATTGTTCAACTGGAATTCCATTACCTCCACTAGCTGTTCATAGTGATGCTTCCTAAGGCCCACTTGATTTCACATTCTAGGATTTCTGGCTCTAGGTGAGTGATCACACCATCGTGGTTATCTGGGTCATGAAGATATTCTTTGTATAGTTCTTCTGTGTATTCTTGCCACCTCTTCTTAATACCTTCTGCTTCTGTTAGGTCCATACCACATTGTTCTTTATTGTGCCCATCTTTGCATGAAATGTTCCCTTCGTATCTCTAATTTTCTTGAAGAGAGCTCTAGTCTTTCCCATTCTATTGTTTTCCTCTCTTTCTTTGCATTGATCACTGAGGAAGGCTGTCTTAACTCTCCGTGCTATACTTTGGAACTCTGCTTTCAAATGGGTATATCTTTCAGTTTCTCCTTTGCTTTTCACTTCTCTTCTTTTCTCAGCTATTTGTAAGGCCTCCTCAGACAACCATTTTGCCTTTTGGTATTTCTTTTTCTTGGGAATGGTCTTGATCACTGCCTCCTGTACAATGTTATAAACCTCCATCCATAGTTCTTCTGGCACTCTGTATATCAGATTTAAGCCCTTGAATCTATCTGTTGCTTCCACTGTATAGTCATAAGGGATTTGATTTAGGTCATATCTGAATGGTCTAGTGGTTTCCCCTACTTTCTTCAATTTAAGCCTGAATTTGGCAATCATGAGTTTATGATCTGCCACAGTCAGCTCCTGGTCTTGTTTTTGCTAACTGTATAGAGCTTCTCCATCTTTGGCTGCAAAGAATATAATCAATTTGATTTCGGTGTTGACCATCTGGTGATGTCCATGTGTAGAGTCTTCTCTTGTGTTGTTGGAAAAGGGTGTTTGCTATGACCAGTGCGTTCTCTTGGCAAAACTCTATTAGCCTTTGCCCTGCTTCATTCCGTGCTCCAAGGCCAAATTTGCCTGTTACTCCAGATGTTTCTTGACTTCCTACTTTTGCATTCCAGTCCCCTATAATGAAAAGGACATCTTTTTTGGGTGTTAATTCTAGAAGGTCCCGTAGGTCTTCATAGAACCGTTCAACTTCAGCTTCTTCAGCGTTACTAATCAGGATATAGACTTGGATTACTGTGATAGAGTGGTTTGCCTTGGAAACAAACAGAGATCATTCTTTCATTTTTAATAATTGTACCTAAGTACTGCATTTCAGACTCTTCTGTTGCCTATGAGGGCTACTCCATTTCTTCTAAGGGATTCTTGCCCACAGTAGTAGATATAATGGTCATGTGAATTAAATTCGACCATTGCGGTCCATTTTAGTTCACTGATTCTGAAAATGTGGATGTTCACTCTTGCCATCTCCTGCCTGACTACTTCTAATTTGCCTTGATTCATGGACCTAACATTCCAGGTTTCTATCCAGTATTGCTCTTTGCAGCATCAGACTTTCTTTCCATCACCAGTCACATCCACAACTGGGTGTTGTTTTTGCTTTGGCTCCATCCCTTCATTCTTTCTGGAGTTATTTCTCCACTGATTTCCAGTAGCGTGTTGGGCACTTTTCGACCTGGGGAGTTTATCTTTCAGTGTCATATCTTTCTGCCTTTTCATACTGTCTGTGGGGTTCTCAAGGCAAGAATACTGAAGTGGTTTGCCATTCCCGTCTCCAGTGGACCACGTTTTGTCAGAACTCTCAGCCATGACCCGTTCGTCTCGGGTGGCCCTACATGGCATGGCTCATAGTTTCTTTCAGTTAGACAACTGTGGTCCATATGATCGGTAAAGTTTGGTCATTTGGACCATAAAGATCGGTCCAAATGAAATCAGTAAAGTTTCAGGATTCAAGATTAACATATAGAAGTCTGTTGCTTTTCTATACACTAATAATAAAATATCAGAGAGAAAGCAACAAGTTAGATAATGCTTTTCCTACAATGTCTTCTTGTATATATGAATATGCTCACCAGGACATATCTCTTTCACTTACGAGTAACTTCATTCATGCATCTATGCCTCGTTTTCCTCATCTATAAAATGGGAATGCTGATAACATCTTCCTCTTAGTTTTTTTTTTTTTAAACTAAATTAAGCAGGGCATGGAAAACACCCAGAACATTGCTTCGTAGATCTAAGTAACATAGTTAATTCTATTTTTTTTCTATTATAGACACATTAGAAATTGAGTTATTCCCTACAATCTAATTAGACATGCCCTTTCCACAAACTTTACTAAGTATACATAAATTCAGTGACCAAAAAAAATCTCTGTCACTTCTTATTAACTTTTTAATCCCTCTGTGCCTCAGTTACCTCATCTGTAAAATGGGAATGTTGATAACACCTTCCTCTTAAGTTTTTTAAGCTAAATTAAGAGCATGGAAAACACCCAGGACATTGCTTTGTAGATCTAAGTAACATAGTTAATTCTGTTTATTTTTCATAATAGACACATAGGAAAACTGAGTTTCTTTCCTGCTAAAAACTAGACAACGCCCTTTCCACAAACTTTACTAAGTATACATAAATTCGGTGACCAAGAGACTCTCTTTCACTTCTTATTAACTTTTTAATCCCTCTGTGCCTCAGTTTCCTCACCTATAAAATGGGAATGTTGACAACACCTTCCTTGTAGATTTTATTTTTAATCAAATGGACCCAATCATGTAAAACACCAAGGATATTGCATAGTACATCTAAGTAACATACTTACTTTACTTTTTCAGATAGAATTGAAATTGAGTTCTTTTTCACCAACATCTAGATAGTCAGTGACCTTTTTTCAAAATTTTACTAAATATCCATAAATACACTCACCAAATAGCATCTCTTTCACTTACTGCTAAATTCATTAATGACTCTTTGCCTCCGTTTCCTCACCTATAAAGTGGGAATGTTGATAATACCTTCCTAGTTCATTTATTTTTTTTAACTAAGTGAAACAAAGCACATAAAACACCCAGGACATTGCTTAGTAGATCTAAGTGACATATTCAGTTTTTTTCTTAATAGAGCTGAAACGGAAAAACACAAAATTCTGTAAAGCTATCATCTTTCAATTAAAAAACTGAAGAAAAAGAAAAGAAAGAGAGGTACAGGCAGTGTGTGCAGCAAAGCTAAAGATGGCATGGTGGCTTGGTGTGTCTTAAGAATACTAAAGAAGCCAGCATATGTTGAAGGGAATGAAGAAACAGTAGGTAAAATCAGAGAGTTAGCTTGGGGTTAATAAAACAAAAAAAAGAAAGCGTTTTTGGCTCCCAACAATGTAGATACAAAATACCCTTTCCCACGAAGTTTTCTAAGTATAGATAAATATGCTCAACAAAAGGATTTCTTTCCCTTACTATAAACTTCATTAATGCCTCTGTGCCTCAGTTTCCTTATTTTTAAAATGGGAATGTTGAAAACACCTTACTTGTATATATATATATATATTTTTTTTTTTAGTTAAATGAAGCAGAGCATTTAAAACATCCAGGACATAACTTGGTAGACCTAAGAAACATATTTAATTAGGATTTTTTTTCATAGAATTGAAATCGAGTTGTCTATCGCCCACAATATACAAGTTAATGCCCTTTCTCACAGTGTTCACAAAGTTTCAAAAATATGCTCACCAAAAAGCATCCCATTCATTTTGGTAACGTCACTAATGCCTCTGTGCCTCAGTTTCCTCATCTATGAAATGGGAATGTTGATAACACCTTCCTTGTCTATTTTTATTTAGTTGACTGAACAAGAGCATGTAAAACACACAGGACATTGCTTCAGTTCAGTTCAGTTCGATCATTCCCGACTCTTTGCGACCCCATGAATCACAGCACGCCAGGCCTCCCTGTCCATCACCAACTCCCGGAGTTCACCCAAACTCATGTCCATCGAGTCGGTGACGCCATCCAGCCATCTCATTCTCTGTCGTCCCCTTCTCCTCCTGCCCCCAATCCCTCCCAGCATCAGAGTCTTTTCCAATGAGTCAACTCTTCGCATGAGGTGCTCAAAGTATTGGAGTTTCAGCTTTAGCATCAGTCCTTCCAATGGACGCCCAGGACTGATCTCCTTTAGAATGGACTGGTTGGATCTCCTTGCAGTCCAAGGGACTCTCAAGAGTCTTCTCCAGCACCACAGTTCAAAAGCATCAATTCTTTGGCGATCAGCTTTCTTCACAGACCAACTCTCACATCCATACATGATCACTGGAAAAACCATAGCCTTGACTAGATGGACCTTTTTTGGCAAGGTAATGTCTCTGCTTTTTAATATGCTATCTAGGTTGGTCATAACTTTCCTTCCAAGGAGTAAGCGTCTTTTAATTTCATGGCTGCAATCAGCATCTGCAGTGATTTTGGAGTCCAAAAAAATAAAGTCTGACACTTTTTCCACTGTTTGTCTATCTATTTCCCATGAAGTGATGGGACCAGATGCCATGATCTTCGTTTTCTGAATGTTGAGCTTCAAGCCAACTTTTTCACTCTCCTCTTTCACTTTCATCAAGAGGCTTTTTAGTTCCTCTTCACTTTCTGCCATAAGGGTGGTGTCATCTGAATATCTGAGCTTAGTAGATCTAAACAGCATACTTAATTTTGATCTTTTTTAATACAGAATTGAAATTGAGTAACTTTCCCCCAAAATATAGATACACCATGCCCTTCTCCACAAAGTTATTAAGTGTTGAAGAAAACATTCACCAGTAAGTATCTCTTTAACTTACTGGTAATTCATTAATGCCTCAGTGCTTCAGTTGCCTCATCTATAAATTAGGAATGTGGATAACACCTTCTTGTAGATTTTCTATTTAATTTATTAAAACAGAGCATGTTAAACACTCAGGACATTGCTTACTAGAACAAGCAACATGCTTAATTTTTTTTAATAGAATAGAAATTCCCCCCCCCCAACAATCTAGGTAGACAGTCCCCTTCCAACAACACTTACTTTTATAGAAAAATACGATCACCAAAACAAATTTCTTTCAATTACTAGTAATTTCATTAATGCCTCTGTGCTTGTTTCCTCATTTTTGAAATGGGATGTTGACAACACTTCCCTCTTAGATATTCTTTTTAATTAAATGAACCCAATCATATAAAACACCAAGGACATTGCATAGTAGATCTAAGTAACATATTTATGCATTTTTCTTTTTAGATACAATTGAAATTGTGTTTTTCTCACCAACAATCTAGATAGTCAATGATGTTTTGTGAAAATTGCACTATATGTCCATAAATCAGCTCACCAAATAGCATCTATTTCATTAATGCCCCTTTGCCTCATTCCTCATCTATAAAATGGGAATGTTGATAACACCTTCCTAGTTGATATATATATATATTTTTTAAATGAGGCAGAGCATGTAAAACACCCAGGACATTGCTTAGTAGATCTAAGTAACATATTTGCTGCTACTGCTAAGTCACTTCAGTCGTGTCCGACTCTGTGTGACCCCACAGACGGAAGCCCAACCAGGCTCCCCCGTCCCTGGGATTCTCCAGGCAAGAACACTGGAGTGGGTTGCCATTTCCTTCTCCAATGTGTCAAAGTGGAAAGTGCAAAGTGAAAGTGAAGTCGCTCAGTCGTGTCCGACCCTTAGCGACCCCACGGACTGCAGCCTACTAGGCTCCTCCATCCACGGGATTTTCTAGGCAATAGTACTGGAGTGGCTTGCCATTGCCTTCTCCAAGTAACATATTTAACTTTTGTTAATAGAACTGAAACAGAATACCACAAAATTCTATCTTTCAATTAAAAAACTAAAAAAAAAAAAAAACAACACAAAGAGAGACTTACAGGCAGTGTGCAGAGCAAGACCTAAGATGTCAAGGTGGCTTGGTGTGTCTGAAGAAGAGTAAAGAAGCAAGCATATGTTGAAGGGATGAAGAAATAGTAGGCAAAATCAGAGGGTTAGTGATAGCCTAGAAAAAGAGGGAAAAAAAAGGAATTGAAAGTGGGATTTTTCCCCCAACAAACTAGATAAAATGCCCTTTCCTACAAAGTTTTCTAAGTATAGATAAATACACTCACGAAAAAGCATCTCTTTCACATACTATCAACTTCATTAAAGCCTCTGTGCCTCAGTTTCCTCATCTTTAAAATGGGAATGTTTAAAACATAGAGTTTTCTTTTTTTTCAGTTAAATGAAGCAGAGCATTTAAATCACCCACTACATTCCTTATTAGAACTAAGTAAGATACCTAATTTTGGTGTTTTTTTTTTCATAAAGAGAATAAAAGTCGAGTTTTTCCCCCAACAATCTAGGTAGACAGTCCCCTTCTGACAACGTTTACTTGTATAGATAAATACACTCACCAAAAAGCATCTCCTTCACTTACTAGTAACTTCATTAATGTCTCTAGCCTGAGTTTCCTCATCTATAAAATCGAAAATCTGATAACACCTTATTTGTACATTTTTCTTTCAATTATATGAAGCAGAGCATGTAAAACACCCAGGACATTGCTTAGCAGATCTAACTGCTGCTGCTACTGCTGCTGCTGCTGCTAAGTCACTTCAGTCGTGTCCGACTCTGTGTGACCCCATAGACGGAAGCCCACCAGGCTCCCCCATCCCTGGGACTCTCCAGGCAAGAGCACTGGAGTGGGTTGCCATTTCCTTCTCCAATGTGTGAAAGTGAAAAGTGAAACTGAAGTCGCTCAGTCGTGTCCGACCCTTAGCGACCCCATGGACTGCAGCCCACCAGGCTCCTCCATCCATGGGATTTTTCTAGGCAAGAGTACTGGAGTGGCTTGCCATTGCCTTCTCCGAGCAGATCTAACTAACATACTTAATTTGCTTTAAGACAGACAGACTTGAAATTGAGATTTATTTTGCTCACAATCTAGATAGTCAAAGCCCTTTCCCACGAATTTTACTAAGTAATGATAAATATGCTCACCAAAAAGCATTTCTTTCATTTACTAGTAATTTCCTTATGGCCTCTAGACTCAGTTTCCCCATCTATAAAATAAAATGTTGATAACACATTCCTCATAGACTTTCTTTTTAATTAAATGAAGCAGAGCACGTAAAACACCCAGGCCATTGCATAGTAGATCTCAGTTACATATTTGATTTTGTTTTTTTTTTAATAGAGAGAATTGAAATTGAGTTTTATATCGCCCTCAATCTAGATAGTTACCACCCTTTACCTAAACCTAAAATTTGCAGTTTCTATAAATATGCTCACCTTAAAGCTTCTCATTCACTTTGGTAACTTCATTAATGCCTCTGTCCCTCAATTTCCTCATCTATGAAATGGGAAGTTTGATAGCACTTTCCTCATCGATATTTATTTAATTCAAAGAACCAGAGAATGTAAAACACACAGGACATTGCTTCATGGATCTATGTAACATACTGAATTTTGATTTTTTAAAAATATAGAGTTGAAATCAAGTATATTTATGCAAGAATCTAGATAATTGTTGCGGTCCTTTAATGGACAGGAACCTGGTGGTCCGGAGTCAACGATAAGAAAGTGAAAGAAGGAAAGCGGCTAATATTCCTTGGGTTATGCAGAAAACCAATAAAACCCTAGGACAGGGCTTGTACTGCTCATGTAGGCACAGGGCACCCTCTCAAGAGGAGGTCTTGAGACACCTTCCCAGTTGATTTTTTTAATTAAATAAAGAAGATCATGTAAAATGCCCAGGACATTGCTTAGTAGATCTAAGTAACATATTAAATTATTTAATCGAATTGAAACAGGAAAACACAAAATTCTATGAAGCAATTATTGTTCAATTAAAAATTTTTTTTTAAAAAGAGAATTACAGGCAGTGTGCACAGCAAGGCTTAAGATGGCAAGGTGGCTTGGAGTGTCTGAAGAATAGTAAAGAAGCCAGCACATGTTCAAGGAATGAAGAAATAGTAGGTAAAATCAGAGAGCCTAAAAGAAAAAGAATTGAAAGTGGGCTTTTTTACCCCCAACAATCTAGGTGGAAAATGCTCTTTCTCATGAAGTTTTCTAACTATAGATAAATACGCTCATCAAAAACCATGTCTTTCATCTACTGTAAACTTCATTAATGCCTCTGTGCCTCAGTTTCCTCATCTTTAAAATGAGAATGCTGAAAACACCTTAATCGTAGAGTTTTTTGATTTTGATTTTTCAGTTAAAGGAAGTAGAGTATGTAGAACACCCAGGACATTGATTAGTAGACCTAAGTAATATATTTAATTTAGGGTTTTTTTTTCATGGAGAGAATTGAATTCTGCATTTTGTATTGCCCACAGTCTAGATAGTTAATGACCTTTCCACAAAGTTTACAAAGTATCGATCAGTATGCTCACCAAAAAGCATCTCATTCACTTTGGTAACTTCACTAATGCCTCTGTGCTTCAGTTTCCTCATCCAGGAAATGGGAATGCTGATAACACCTTCTTCGTCTATTTTTATTTAATTGACTGCACCAGAGCATGTAAAACACACAGGATGTTGCTTAGTAGATCTAAATAGCACACTTGATATTGATTTTTTAAAATATAGAATTGAAATTGAGTAACTTTCCCCTATAAATCTAGACACACAATGCCCTTTCCCACAAACTCTACTAAGTTTAGATAAAAGCGCTCACCAAAAACATCTCTTTGACTTACTGTTAACTTCATTAATGCTTTGTGCCTCAGTTTCCTCATCTTTAAAATGGGAATGCTGAAAACACCTTAATCGTAGAGTTTTTTGATTTTTATTTTTCAGTTAAAGGAAGTAGAGTATGTAGAACACCCAGGACATTGATTAGTAGACACCTCATGCGAAGAGTTGACTCGCTGGAAAAGACTGATTCTGGGAAGGATTGGGGGTGGGAGGAGAAGGGGACGACAGAGAATGAGATGGCTGGATGGCGTCACCGACTCGATGGACATGAGTTTGGGTGAACTCCGGGAGTTGGTGATGGACAGGGAGGCCTGGCGTGCTGTGATTCATGGGGTCGCAGAGAGTCGGACACGACTGAGCGACTGAACTGAACTGAACTGAACTGAATATATTTAATTTAGGGTTTTTTTTTTCATGGAGAGAATTGAATTCTGCATTTTGTATTGCCCACAGTCTAGATAGTTAATGACCTTTCCACAAAGTTTACAAAGTTTCGATCAGTATGCTCACCAAAAAGCATCTCATTCACTTTGGTAACTTCATTAATGCCTCTGTGCTTCAGTTTCCTCATCCAGGAAATGGGAATGCTGATAACACCTTCTTCGTCTATTTTTATTTAATTGACTGCACCAGAGCATGTAAAACACACAGGGTGTTGCTTAGTAGATCTAAATAGCACACTTGATATTGATTTTTTAAAATACAGAATTGAAATTGAGTAACTTTCCCCTATAAATCTAGACACACAATGCCCTTTCCCATAAACTCTACTAAGTTTAGATAAAAGCGCTCACCAAAAACATCTCTTTGACTTACTGTTAACTTCATTAATGCCTCTGTGCCTCAGTTTCCTCATCTTTAAAATGGGAATGCTGAAAACACCTTAATCATAGAGTTTTTTGATTTTTATTTTTCAGTTAAAGGAAGTAGAGTATGTAGAACACCCAGGACATTGATTAGTAGACCTAAGTAATATATTTAGGTTTTTTTTTTTTTTCATAGAATTGAATTCTGCATTTTGTATCGCTAACAGTCTAGCTAGTTAATGACCTTTCCACAAAGTTTCAATAAGTATGCTCACCAAAAAGCATCTCATTCACTTTGGTAACTTCATTAATGCCTCTGTACCTCAGTTTCTTCATCTATGAAATGGGTATATTGATAGCTTCTACCTTGTCGATATATATTTAATTAAATAAACCAGAGCATGCAGACCACACAGGACATTGCTTCGTAGATCTAAGTAACAGATTGAATTTTGATATTTTTTAAAATATAGAATTGAAATCAAGTATATTTACCCTAGATACTAGATAGATAATACTCTTTCCTACTATGTTTATTAATTATAGATAAATTCGCTCACCAAGAAGCCTCTCTGTCATTTGTTAGTAAATTAATTACTCTGTGCCTCAGTTTCCTGATCTATAAAGTGGGAATGTTGATAACACATTCTTCATAGATTTTTTAAAAATTGAATGTAGCAGAGCATGTAAAACACCCAGGACATTGCTTCCTAGTGGCCTGCCTCAGGTTTGGGGGCACTGAGTGTAGCAGTGCATGCATGGAATCTTTGCAAGGAGGTCGCCATTATCTGTATTACCTCAACCATAGTTAGGCCTCAGGTCAAGTAACAGGAAGGGAACATAGCCCCGCCCATCAACAGAAAATTGGATTAAACATTTACTGAGGGTGGCCCCACCAATCAGAACAAGACTTAGTTCCCCCTCAGTCAGTCTCTCCCATCTGGAAGCTTTCATAAGTCTCCTTCTCCATCAGAGGGCAGACAGACTGAAACCCACAATCACAGAAAACTAACCAATCTGATCACATGCACCACAGCCTTGTCTAACTCAAGGAAACTATGAGCCATGCCATGTTGGGCCACCCAAGACAGATGGGTCATGGTGGCGAGTTCTGACAAAACATGGTCCACTGGAGAAGGGAATGGCAAACCACTTCAGTATTCTTGCCTTGAGAACCCCATGAACAGTATCAAAAGGCAAAAAGATAGGACACTGAAAGATGAACGCCCCAGGTTGGTAGGTGCCCAATATGTTACTGGAGATCAAGTGGAGAAATAACTCCAGAAAGAATGAAGAGATGGAGCCAAAGCAAAAACAACACCCAGCTGTGGAGGTGACTGGTGATGGAACCAAGGTCCAATGCTGTAAAGAGCAATACTGTATAGGAACCTGGCATGTTAGGTCCGTGAATCAAGACAAATTGCAAGTGGTCAAACAGGAGATGGCAAGAGTGAACACTTACATTTTAGGAGTCAGCGAACTAAAATGGACCGAAATGGGTGAATTTACCTCAGATGACCATTATATCTACTACTGTGGGCAAGAATCCCTTAGAAGAAATGGAGTAGCCCTCATTGTCAACAAAAGAATCTGAAATGCAATACTTGGATGCAATCTCAAAAACAACAGAATGATCTCTGTTTCCAAGGCAAACCATTCAATATTACAGCAATCCAAATCTATACCCCAAACAGTAACACTGAAGAAGCTGAAGCTGAACGGTTCTGTGAAGAGTTAAAGGACCTTCTAGAACTAACACCCAAAAAAGATATCATTTTCATTATAGGGGACCGGAATGTTACAGTAGGAAGTCAAGAAATCCCTGGAGTACCAGGCAAATTTGGCCTTGGAATACAAAATGAAGCAGGGGTTTTTGTCTCTGGGGTTCGCCCCAGGCTGCGGTGGACCTATGCCACCTCAGCCTTCGTCAAGGGTCACGGGCGAGGTCAAGGACCGGCTGCTGAGAGGCAGCACCAGGACACTGTAGATGCTGGAGGAGGCTGCTGCGTGGAGTTCATGCCCGGCCTACTGCCAGAGTCCCTCTCTAGCTGCTCACGATAACAAACCCCAGAAAGGACAACAGAACAGGCTGAAGATGCAGGACCACACGGACAGGACGACACACAGCAGTCATGAGCACGTGCTGAGGAGGACAGCCACTCCCACTGGCCTGGGCATCTGCATAAAAGGATTCCATAAAACCTGAAAGAATTCCCTACCTCTAAATGTGTGACTTGTATCTTCTAATGTGGGTGAAAACAGCTAGTCTTCATTTGGCCTCTCAGAAGAAGGGCACCAAGCCAGAACCCAACCAGAGTCCCGGAAACCTGTGGATACCTGTCAGCCACAGACACCTGTGACCAAGTACACAGCCTGCACCCCTGAGGACTCAGGGTGGGGAGGGGGCTGTCTGTGGGACAGAGTGGACACAGGCAGCACAGCCCTGTCTACGCGTGTGCTCCTGCCCCTCCTCCCAAGCTGCAGTTCTCCCTGTGCTGCAGCCTTCGCAGCTTGTCTCTGGCTGAGCACTGTCTGTGGAGAATTTGGGGGAAGGCTGTCCACCAGAGCAGCAAATACTCACTATTGATGGTACCTGCTAGTGCATTAATGTTATTCAGTCCGACAGTGGCTCCTGCCGGTCCTTGCAGAGTCCCGAGAGAGGTCAGAGAATTCATGGCTGCACCAGCAGTGGAGTTGGGGTTTGAAGCAGCCACTGCAAGACAAAAGGCAGACGAAGGAGAGGGGAGAGAAAGGCACAGTGAGTGAGAGCCCGCTGGCCCAGGAGGCAGTCTGTCCCGTCCTCGCGGACAGAGCTGGGGGGCCTTCAGTCACGGGACGACCAGGAGCCTCGCTTAGGCTTTAGTGTGAGAGACACGGCCTGGGCTTGTAGCAATTGTGACTATGACATTAGTGAAAAAAATCGCGGCTTTGCCAGCGAACACGCGCTCTGCTGCTGGCGGGGGCAAGCCACGAGAGGAGGGCCCTTCCTCCTGAGTGGTGGGTCCTTCATCGGCCCCACTTTAGGGACCTCTGAACGAATGACCAGCACAGAGTGGGGGGTGTGAAATGGCAGTTCTGGGCTTTCGTGTTCTTTATGCTTCAGACACGGCGTTTTCTCAATGAAATTAAAACAAAAGTCATACATATTCCTGGGTTCCACAGAAGACTTCAAGACCCAGGTAGTGGTGCTTATAGAAGGGGAGATAAAACAATCCCCCACCTTTAACTGACAGCTTCACTGGGATACAATTCATGTTATAAAATTTACTCCTTGAAAGTATGCAATTCCCTGATCAATATATTAATAGAGTTGTACAATCAGCACCATAGTCTAATTTTGGAACATTTTTATTACCATCTGAAGAAACCCATACTCATTAGCACTCATTCTGCATTCTCTCCCCTCTCCTTGGACACTGGCAACCACTGATCTACTCTCTATCTCTGTGGATTTGCTTAGTCTGGATATTTCATATAAACGGAATCATAAAATATGTCAAAAAAAAAACAAAAACAAAATGAAGCAGGGCAAAGACTAACCCAGTTTTACCAAGAGAACGCACTGATCATAGCAAACACCCTCTTTCAACAACACAAGAGAAGACTCTACACATGGACATCACCAGGTGGTCAACACCGAAATCAGATTGATTATATTCTTTGCAGCCAAAGATGGAGAAGCTCTATACAGTCAGCAAAAACAAGACCAGGAGCTGACTGTGGCTCAGATCATGAACTCCTTATTGCCAAATTCAGACTCAAATTGAAGAAAGTAGGGGAAACCACTAGACCATTCAGATATGACCTAAATCAAATCCCTTCAATTATACAGTGGAAGTGAGAAATAGATTCAAGGGATTCGATCTTGTAGACAGAGTGCCTGAAGAACTATGGATGGAGGTTTGTGACACTGTACAGAAGACAGGGATCAAGACCATCCCCAAGAAAAAGAAATGCAGAAAGGCAAAATGGTTGTCTGAGAAGACTTTACAAATAGCTGAGAAAAGAAGAGAAGCAAAAGGCAAAGGAGAAAACGAAAGATATACCCATTTGAATGCAGAGTTCCAAAGAATAGCAAGCAGAGGTAAGAAAGCCTTCCTCAGTGATCAATGCAAAGAAAGAGAGGAAAACAGTAGAATGGGAAAGACTAGAGCTCTCTTCAAGAAAATTAAAGTTGCCAAGGGAATATTTCATGCAAGATGGGCACAATAAAGGACAGGAATGATATGGATCTAACAGAAGCAGAAGATATTAAGAAGAGGTGGCAAGAATACACAGAACCATACAAAAGAGACTTTTCATGACCCAGATAACCATGATGGTGTGATTACCCACCTAGAGCCAGACATTCTGGAATGCAAAGTCAAGTGGGCCTTAGGAAGCATCACTACGAACAACTAGTGGAGGTGATGGAATTCCAGTAGAGCTATTTCAAATCCTAAAAGATGATGCAGTGAAAGTGCTGTACTCAATATGACAGCAAATTTGGAAAACTCAGCAATGGCCACAGAACTTGAAAAGGTCAGTTTTCATTCCAATCCCAAAGAAAAGCAATGCCAAAGAAAGTTCAAAGTACCACACAATTGCACTCATCTCACATGCTAGCAAAGTAATCCTCAAAATTCTCCAAGACAGGCTTCAACAGTACATGAACCATGAACTTCCAGATGTTCAAACTGGTTTTAGAAAAGGCAGAGGAACTAGAGATCAAATTGCCAACACCCTTTGGATCATCAAAAAAGCAAGACAATTTCAGAAAAACATCTATTTCTGCTTTACTGATTACACTAAAGCCTTTGACTGTGTGGATCACAACAAACTGTGGAAAATTCTTCAAGAGATGGGAATACCAGACTGCCTTTCCTGCCTCCTTGAGAAATCTGTATGCAGGTCAAGAGGCAACAGAAATGGTCATGGAACAACAGACTGGTTCCAAATTGGGAAGGAGTATGTCAAGGCTATATATTGTCTCCCTGCTTATTTAACGTATATGCAAAGTATAGATGCGAAATGCCAGGCTGGATGAGGCACACGCTGGAATCAAGATTTTCGGCAGAAATATCAATAACCTCAGTTATGCAGATAACACCCTAACAGCAAAAAGTGAAGAGGAACTGAAGAGCCTCTTGATGAAAGTGAAAGAAGAGAGTATAAACTCTGGCTTAAAACTCAACATTCAAAAAACGAAGATCATGGCATCTGGTCCCATCTGTTCATGACAAATAAGTGGCAAAACAATGGAAACAGGGACAGACTTCATTTTCTTGGGCTCCAAAATCAGTGCACATGGTGCCTACTGCAGCCATGAAATTAAAAGATGCTTGCTCCTTGGAAGAACAGCTATGACCAGTCTAGACAGCATATTAAAAATCAGAGACATTATTTTGCCAACAAATGTCCATCTAGTCAAAACTCTGGTTTTTCCAGTAGTCATGTATGGATGTGAGAGTTGGACTATAAAGAAAGCTGAGCACCAAAGAACTGATGCTTTTGAACTGTGGTGTTCAAGAAAACTCTTCAGAGTCCCTTCGTTTGCAAGGAGATCAAACCAATCAATCGTACAGGAAATCAGTCCTGAATGTTCATTGGAAGGACTGATGCTGAAACTGAAACTCCAGACTTTGGCCACCTGATGCAAAGAACTGACTCACTAGGAAAGATTCTGATGCAGGAAAGATGGAAGGCAGGAGGTGAAGGGAACAACTGAGGATGAGATGGTTGGATGGCATCACTGACTCTGGACATGAGTTTGAGTAAACTCCAGGAGTTGGTGATGGACACGGAAGCCTGGCACACTGCAGTCCATGTAGTGGCAAAGAGTCAGATATGACAGAGCGACTGAACTGAACTGACAGATATACAATATTATGTAAGTTTCAGGTGTACAATATAGTGATACTTATGAAATAAGGCTGTATTCCCTGTGCAGTACAACATATCCTTGAGCTTATTTATTTTATACATAGTAGATTGTACCTATTAATCCACTACCCCTAGCTTGTTTTTCTCTCCCATTTCTCCTCACTGGTAACCACAAGTTTATTCTCTATATCTACGGGACTTGTTTCTTTTTCGTTATATTCGATAGCTCGTTTTCATTTTTAGATTCCACATATAAGTGATATCATACACTATTTTTCTTTCCCTGTCCTACTTATTTCATTTATTTCACTAAGCATAATACCCTCTGAAGCCACTAAGCAGCAGCAGCAGCAGCAGTCTAAACCTCTCTGATCTGCAGTCTAGACTAAGGCATTGTCCAGGGCTTCCACTCCACTGGTGTCAGCAGACGAGCCACAGAGTCCCTGGGCCCCCACGACCAAACCTCCCTGGCAACACCAGCTCCGTCTCTATGACCGTCCCAGTGGTCCCTGAG
Organism: Moschus berezovskii; assembly: GCF_049115385.1. Lineage (NCBI taxonomy): Eukaryota > Metazoa > Chordata > Mammalia > Artiodactyla > Moschidae > Moschus > Moschus berezovskii. The sequence continues at coordinate 110,925,006 of NC_142488.1, forward strand.
GAGAGCATTTATTTACAAATCCAGCCGGCTCCTTTTGATTATTTACTGTGCACCGAAGAGGGATCGTTCAAAATGGGTCCCGACCCCTCAGTATGGCTTTCAAAGGCACCCACTATATCCTGTGCTCGACTTCCCCCATCACGAAGGTGCACCCCCCCCCCCCAGTGAGTGCGGTTCGTGGCAGGAATAGTAATAGGTGGGAGGAGAGAGGAGGCCAGAGGCCAGTCCAGAGCCAGGGCGTGGGGGGTGGGGGGCTGATGGGAGGGCCTTTAAGTACATGTCCTAAGAATTTTAACCGGAAGGAAATAGCTTCTTCTCCTGGTGTAGTTTCCCATCTTCAGGTCACCCAGATTTGGCTGCCCCGTTTTTCCCTGACATTAACTGCTCCATGTACTAACGCAGCCCCTTTTCTCTCTGATTGGAGGTGTGGTTTAAGAGTAGAAGGGCCAATAGGAGGAAAGGCCAGAGAGCACTGAGGTTCAGAGATGCGCCCCCTCTGCTCCCGGCCCACCCTGTGGTCAGCAACTGGGGTGGACCCTACGGCACCATCTTCATTCAGGAGCCGAATTGGGTCTGGGTCCTTCTGGAGCCGATGCCCCTGGAGCTGATGCCCATGCTGCCCATGTCGCCCATGCCGGCCATGCCTCCGATGCCCCCCATGTCGCCCATGCCCCCCATGCCACCCTCGCTGCCCATGCCGCCATTACCACCTCCGTTTCTGCCTCCCCTGCCCTGGATTCAAGCACCCTCCATTCACTCCGGCTGCCCTCACATGGCCTTGCCTGGTCCCCTGCCACCGGTGGCCTTTCTGTAGCCCCGTTTCCTCTTGAATGGTCTCTGTGACAGCTTTTTCCAAAGTGCCTTTGAGCCAGATTGAAGTTCTGATACCTCACCATCAAGCACACAGTGCCTGCCAAGTGCCTGCCAGGCGTGTTACATACACGTGCTGAGCCACTGACCCACTATTTTAGGGCACATTTCCTGTATTTTCAATAAAGTTGTGAGTTCTCTGCATATTTGTTCTGTGTGTCATACGGGGTTAGTGCATCTGAGGCAAACTGCTGATCCACAGGCACCATCAGTAGGCCACGCACATCTCCGAAGATCCCCAGGTGCCCAGGAGGGGTGTACACAGACCCATCCATTCTCTTCCACCCTCATCTCCAACACCCATCCTCCCCCCACCCTGCCGCACTGGGACCACTGAGATGTGCAAGATGGGTGGCGTGAGTCTCCAAGGGAGGAGAGTGTGTTCCAAGGCAGGCCTGAGCCACATTCATGGTGATGAGGTCAGAGGCAAGGACCCCAAGGGCCACGTCTACAGGGGCTGCTCATGGGGCTTTATGGAGGAGAGGGAGCTGGGTGTTCACCTGGTCTCTGCCAGTTCTGTTCACCACCTTCCCTTTTGCGGAGGGTATGCAGGGTGGGGCGGGGGCGCAGACAGAAACCAGTCTTCGGGAGGGGGAGTTCCTGGCTCTTTACAGGAAATGCAAGAGGAGACTCTGTCTAGGCCAGTGTGAGACTTTCCCCCTCTCCCTCCCCTCTCCCAGAGGTGGAAAACAGCCCTCCTTCCCCAGCTCAGAGTTGATCGTATGGCCTTCAGGTATACTGTGTCACCTCCCACATCCTGGGGAGAACCTGGGTTCCAGCTAATTTAATACTGCAAAGGAGGCTCTTGGTTGAGTGCTGCCTGAAGCCAGGAGGAATGGTCCCTGAGCACTGATGCAGGATAATCACATTATTTAAAAGAAGCAGGAAGACCTTGCCTTTCTTCTTCAAATGGAATTCCCAGGTAGCAACCACCCAGGAAAGGGTATGTGAGGAGAAGGAGAAGGCCCTCAGCCAAGTTCCCCTTGTAGCTGGGGGCTGGGGTGGAGGCGGGGTCATTTGCTGGCAGAGGAAGAGAGTCTTCTCCAGTTGCCTATCCCAGAAAAGGAGGGGCTGAAGAATGGGGAGGGGGAACATCCAGGCACAGAACCTCATGGAACTGGCTCTCCCCTGCCCTTGGCCATGCCGATTTGCCCAAAGAAAACCGCATTAAACTCTGGATTTAAAAATAACAGCATTGGGACTTCTCTGGTGGTTCAGTGGCTGGGACTCTGCACTCCCAATGCTGGGGGCCCGGGTTGGAACCCTGGTCAAGGAGCTGGATGCCACACACAGCAGCTGAGAGTTCACATGCTGCAACCAAAGAGCCCACATATGGCAGTGAAGATGGACGGTCTCTCCTGCCGCAACAAAGACCCAGAGCAGACAAATTAATAAATAGCATATTTCTTCTCTTAGAAGAAACAACAACACTGTGATGGTATCATGCTTTTGTATATGTGTCCAAACTCATCAAAATATATATACATTAAACATGTGCATTTTTGTATGTTAAGTAACAACAAGTTGAAATAAATACATAAAACAACAACAAAGTTTTTGGTAAGTCAGTAAGTTGGAAAGCTCTGGCACATCAGTCATAGAGTAACTTGATCCTTCAAAGAATGACCCACTTGTTCATTTGGTCATTGTGTCTTGACTTTTGGTAAAAGGATGGCTTTGATGAATTGACTTGGAGCCAAATCCAAGCCGTGTAAGGCCAAGCCAATGAGGCAGGGTGTTTATTTATGGAAAGGTCCTAATTAGAACTCCCTCGTGGAGCCCCGTGCTCCAACATGAGAAGGAAAAGGCTGAGATTTTATTCTCACATATAAGTGAGAGACATCATTCTTGATCCTCTCTCTTAAGGGCCTTTCCCAGGTGGTGCTAGGGGTAAAGATCTCTCCCAGAGACATGAGAGAGATCTTCCACCCCTGCCTCAGGAAGATCCCCTGGAGGAAGGCATGGCAACCCACTCCAGTACTCTTGCCTGGAGAATCCCACGGACAGAGGAGCCTGCTGGGCTACAGTCCGTGGAGTCACAGAGAGTTGGACACGACTGAATCGACTTAGCACAGTAGCACGCCCTGTCCTTTCCTAGTTCCTTTTCTCCCTGTGCCTTCCTGATGAGAGGCTATTTGGCAGAATGGGTGTGAAAGGTCAGGGGCGTGGTCAAGTCTGGGGTCTGGGTGATGAATGCGGAGAACAACTGCAGATGACTTTTGAGGAGCCCTCCCTTACTAACCCTCAATACCTTAGTGAAGGCATGATGCATACAGGGAGGAACATGGAACCATACATTACCATATGTAAAATAGATAGCCACTGGGAATTTGCTGTATGACTCAGGGAACTCAAACAGGGGCATTGTAACAACCTAGAGGGGTGGAATGGGGAGGGAGGTGGGAGGGAGGTTCAAGAGGGAGGGGACAATGGACACCTAATGCTGATTCATGTTGGTGTTGGGCAGAAACCAACAGAATACTGTAAAGCAATTATTCTTCAATGAAAAGTAAATAAATAAATACCTGAGTGGCCACCCAACCTGCAAGCAGCTGTGGCAGAAGCCTCAGAAGAAGTTTATGAGCCCCTGTTCCCCAGGGTTTTCAGAAGGAAAGCATGAGTGCTGCTATGGCAACAGCTGAGCTATTTCCAATCCTGGAGATGATGCTGTGAAAGTGGTGCACTCAATGCACCAGCAAATTTGGAAAACTCAGCAGTGGCCACAGGACTGGAACAGGTCAGTTTTCACTCCAATCTCAAAGAAAGGCAACGCAAAAGAATGTTCCAACTACCACTCAATTGCACTCATCTCACATGCTAGCAATGTATTTCTCAAAATTCCCCAAGTTAGGCTTCAACAGTGTGTAAGCTGAGAACCTCCAGATATCAAGCTGGATTTGGAAAAGGCAGAGCAACTAGAGTTCAAATTGCCGACATATGTGGGATCATAGAAAAAGCAAGAGGATTCCAGACAAACAGCTACTTCTGCTTTATTGGCTATGCCAAAGCCTTTGACTGTGTGGATCACATCAAACTGTGGAAAATTCTTCAAGAGATGGGAATATCAGACCACCTTACCTGCCTCCTGAGAAATCTGTAGGCAGATCAAGAAGCAACAGTTAGAACCAGACATGGAACAATGAACTGGTTCCAAATTGGGAAAGGAGTAGATTGTCATCCTGTTTATTTCACTTATATGCAGAGTACATCATGCGAAATGCCGGGCTGGATGAATCACGAGCTGGAATCAAGATTGCCAGAAGAAATATCAATAGCCTCAGATATGCAGATGACACCACCCCTATGGCTGAAAGTAAAGCGGAACTAAAGAGCCTCTTGATGAAAGTGAAAGAGGAGAGTGAAAAAGCCGGCTTCAAACTCAACACTCAAAAAAGGAAGAGCATGCCATCACTTCATGGCAAATAGACGGGGAAACAATGGAAACAGTAACAGACTTATCTTTGGGGGCTCCAAAATCACTGCAGATGGTGACTTCAGCCATGAAGTTCAAAGACGCTTGCTCCTTGGAAGAAAAGCTATGACCAACCTAGACAGCATATTACAAAGCAGAGACATTACTTTGCTGGCAAAGGCCCGTCTAGTCAAAGCTCTGGCTTTTCCAGTAGTCATATGTGGATGTGAGAGTTGGACTGTAAAGAAAGCCGAGCGCTGAAAAATTGATGCTTTTGAACTGTGGTGTTGGAGAAGACTCTTGAGAGTCCCCTGGACTGCAAGGAGATCCAACCAGTCCATTCTAAAGGAGATCAGTCCTGGGTGTTCATTGGAAGGACTGATGCTGGAGCTGAAGCGCCAATATTTTGGCCACCTGATGGGAAGAATTGACTCATTAGAAAGACCCTGATGCTGGGAAAGACTGAAGGCAGGAGGAGAAGGGGACATCACCGACTTGATGGACCTGAATTTGAGCAAGCCCCGAGAGTTGTTGATGGACAGGGAAGCCTGGTTTACTGCAGTCTATGAATTGCAATGAGCCGGACACGACTGAGCAATTGAACAGAACTGATGGCAACAACAATATCAATCAATGGGAAGTAAAACTCCTCTGCTTCAGGTCATTCAAGGAGCGGAAATTGGAGACAGCTGAGGGAAGGAGGGTGTCGTCAGTTACAAACTTACCTGACCTCAGTAACAGGAAGAGTCTCTAGTTGCCTTACTCAGTTTCTTCCCAGCAAGAGGTTAGTTTGCAGCGTTGTGCCACAAGGAATTACAATGATAAATGTCGCAGCTGGTAGGTACTGTATTCTTATGGGCCAGTCACTGGGTTAAGGTCTCAGTATTTATCTAGATGTTTACCTCTCAAAGCACATATTAGTATTTTCACATTAAATTGCAAAGAGAGAGAGAGACAGCATTTGCTTTGCCCAAGACAAACCTGGAACCGTCCGTGCTTTTAGTTGGTTATTCCTAAATTCTGAGATCAGGACCTCTGGCTGTGTTGATGGTTTTTTTTTTTTTTTCTTATCTTTTTTTTTTTGCCACACCCTGTGGCACTCAGGATCTTAGCTCCCCAACCAGGAATTGAACCCATCCCCCTGCAGTGGAAGTGCAGAGTCTTAACCATTGGACCACCAGGGAAGTCCTTTGATGGTTTCTTTTCAAAATATCTTTTATCAAACACAGATGAGAGACAATATACTACAATGGTTTTCAGCAGAGTCAGGAGTAATTTACAAAATGTTTCTTTTTGCCAATTTCCTTGCCTCCAAAATGGGGAAGACAATAATGCCTACTGAATATGATTTTTGTGAGGATTAAATCAGGTAATTCATTGAAAATTTGAGAATAGTATATGGTACATGGGAATCTTTCTCTATAAGCTTTAGATGTTATTTCTGTTATTAATATTAGTTGTATGAAAAGATTATGACCTCTGTCCCAACCCAGTTTTATTTTACTAATATTACTAGTCTATGAAATCTCCAAAGCCTGGAGTCCCTGCCCTTAACCACGGTGCTTGTATGTGGAGTGGTTGGTTTCTCCTGTTAAGACAATGTCTCAGTCCCAACAAAGAAAGGGAAGTGCTTGGCTAAGTGCCATCTCTGAGCTCACTGCCTGGAGGACAGCACACAAACCCAGGACCCACACAGGGACTATGCCGCTGAGATGACCTGGAGAGGGAGAGCCATGCGGGTGGGGAGGAGGAAGTGTGAGAGGCAGCTGGCTTCATAGGAAGAAGACAAACTTTGGACTCAGATTCAGATCAGAGCTCTGCAGTGGACTGGCTCTGTGACTTTGACCAGACTGTTTCAGCTTTCTGAGCCTCATCCATGTGACGGGATCTTAATAGTAGTTAGTTCATAGAGCTGAAAAGAAGATGAAGAGATTCACGCGGAGCACTCAGAAGAAAACATGGCAAGCTGTAGGTCTTCAAGAAACATTTGCTACCATGAAGATGATGAAGACACTAATACAGCAGACAGAACAAAAAAGCAGAGGAATCACAAAGAGCCCACTGCTTCCCAGAAGCGGGGAGAATTTTCTCAGTGCCACAAGGACCGATGTGTCTTGACTTCTCCCTCAGTAGGGTCAGTGCCCCGCAGCCAAGAAAGAAGGAGGATTTGTATGGCCCCTCACTGATGAGCACACTCACTCCAGAGCTATGAATACTGCGGATGCTGGAGACTGGCCTCAGTTCTGCTCACTCGCCTGAATCCCACAAAGTCCATCAGATCAACTGCTATGAACCTCTGGTGCCACAGCAGACCCCAAACCAGAATTCTCCCCTCTTCCTGGCCACAGAAGGAAAAAATAAACAGTTACTGAAGAAGGAGCAAAAGTTGGGGCTTCCCTGGTAGCTCAGTTGGTAAAAAAAAAAAAAAAAAAAAATCCACCTGCAGTGCAGGAAACCCAAGACCGATTTTTAGGTTGGGAAGATAACCTGGAGAAGGGCTAGGCCACCCATGCCAATATTCATGGGCTTCCCTGGTGGCTCAGATGGTAAAGAGTCCGTCTGCAATGTGGGAGACCTGGGTTCGATCCCTGGTTGGGAAGATCCCCTGGAAGAAGGCATGGCAACCCACTCCAGTATTCTAGCCTGGAGAATCCCCATGGAGAGAGGAGCCTGGGGGGCTCGGAAAGGGCTGGACTGAGCAATTCAGCACAGCACAGACCAACGGAAAGACTAATGTAAGAATGGTATTCAGGTGCCCTCTTCTGGACAATCTGGGCAAGGGCTCTCCCAAAGACATCTCTGGGTCTACTCACTCGATCCCGGGGCCTCAGGGAGATTCATGGGCTATCCCCGCTAAGGAACTCTAATCTGGGGTCAGGAACCAGATTCTGAGGAACCTGACACGGAGTCCCACGAGCGTCTGCATGGTGACGGCCCTGGACTTAACCTTTGTTGGTGAATCTGGAGATGAATCAGGCAGCCCCAGTGTCTTAGTGCAGGACAGTTACTGGCCTCTTACTGGCCCTTGGTGGAGACTGTGCACGTGATTTATAGCTGTGAAGTAATCTTTTAAAAATAGTTATTTAATTTTTTGGCTCCGTCAGGCCTTAGTTGCGGCACGTGGGATCTCCGTTGCTTCATGTGGGATAATTCATGAAGGCACACGGACTCTGTAGTTGTGGGCACACGTGGCTAAGTGGCTCCGCGCCACGGAGGATCTTAGTTCCCTGACCAGAGATCAAACCTGCGTCCCCTGCGTTGGAAGGTGGATTCTTAACCACCGGACCACCAGAGAAGCCCCCAAAGCAATCTGAAGACCAGAAATTCCAATCGTGGCATGGATCCAAGCAGATGTCTCAACTCACCTGATGGAGGTGGCTCAGGAATCTTATATAGAAATGGTACACACGGGAATGAGCCAAATGCAGCACAGATGGCTCTCACAGCTCCCTGAAAGGTTCTCAGGCGTGTTTTGGCTCCCTGGCATGTTGCCCAAAGAGCCACTGCTTCCACTGGCCCTGTGAGGGTCCAGGTACAAAGACCTCCTGGATCATCAATCCCCAACCTTTTTAGCACCAAGAACCAGTTTCGTGGAAGAGAATTTTTCCACGGCCGGGGCGGGGGTCATGGTGGTTTCAGGACGATTCAAGCGCGTTACATTTATTGTGCTCTTTGTTTTTATTATCATGACGTCAGCTCCACTTAGATCATCAGGCATTAGATCCCGAGGCTGGGGACCCCTGTCCTGGACCATAAATGGGCCTGATGAGCACACCTGATGGCTCCTCCGGTCAGCTACTAACAAGGAGGAATGGGGCACAGCTGCCATCGAATCTGAGACCGCCCTGTCCCTTACTGAGTGTGGCGAGGGATGCTCATTGCAATGGGCAGAGCCTCATGCAGTGTGGATGTCTGCCCGGGTCACTTCAACAAGAAGGCTTGCTGTTTCTTCACTGAACCGTGGATGTGGCTAATGGCCTTGCCATTCGGTCAGGCTTCTGGCAAGACTCAGACTGGCATATAGAGCAAGACTCCCTGTGGGGACCACCTGTGTTCCTCTCTAGGTACGGGGTTGTGTTTTTTTAAATTAACTAAATAATTCTTTTAAAGCTCATTACTTTACATTATTGAATTGGTTTTGCATACATTGACATGAATCCGCCACGGGTGTACATGTGTTCCCCACCCTGAACCCCCCTCCCACCTCCCTCTCCATCCCATCCCTCTGGGTCATCCCAGTGCACCATCCCCGAGCACCCTGTATCATGCATTGAACCTGGACTGGCGATTCGTTTCACACATGATAATATACATGTTAGGTTAGGTGTTTTCATTCTCTAATTTTTTCAAGATTTTCCCTGTGTTTGGTTTTCTGCAATTTGAATATGATATGCCTAGGGGTGTGTGTGTGTGGTTTTTCCTTTTCACATTTATATTGCTTGGTGTTCTCTGAACTTTCTAGATGTGTCGACCTCTCATAAATTTTAGAAAAATCCCAGCTATTATTACTTCAAATACTTCCTCTGTTTCTTTTCTCTTTCTTTGCTTTGTGTAGTCCCATTATAAATGTTATATCTTTTGTAATTGTCCCACAGTGATTGGAAGATATTCTATTCCATGTCTCAGTAATTTTTTCTCTACATTTCAGCTTGGGGGGCTTCTACTGATCTATCTTCAAACTCTCTGAGTCTAAATCCAGCCCTTTCCAATCATCTGACGGGTCCATTAAATGTATTCTTTATTTCTTTACAGTTTTTTATTCTACTATTTCCTGCATATACTTTCTAAGGGTTTCTATCTCTCTGTTTACATCATCCATCTTGCAAGTTGTCCACTTTTTCCACTACAGCCCTTAGCATATCGATCATATTTATTTTAAATTCTCAGTCTGATAATTTCATAATCTCTGCTATACCTGAATCTGCTTGTGACACTTGCTTTGTCTCTACAGACTATTTCTTCTTTCCTTTTCTCAGGCTATGTAATTTTTTTTGTTGAAAGCCAGTAATGATCAGGTATTTGGAAGTACACAGGCCTTTGTATGACATCTTATTGTCATCCGGCCAAGAGATATGCTGTGTTTACTGTTTTCTGTATCTGCAGTATCACAGGATTCACCTTCCACAAGTGTGTTTGGTTTTGTCTGCTGCATCTTTCCTTTCCCCTAGACGCCTCTTCTTAAATAGAGTCTGAGCCTTCAGTCCCTTCAGCTGTGACCCACTGCATTATGAGCCCTTTCTGATGTTTGATCAGGCCTGGGTTGAGGAGACACGTTCTATAATCTGACGGTTGGGGCTCAGTTGCTTAGTGTGCCTGACCCCCTGGACTATGACCTTCACAAGTACTCCTCAGTGTTTTTCTTCTCTTCTGTGAAGGTGAATGTCCAGGGGGTTTGAAATTTGGTAATTTCCCTTACCCCAAGTCCAAGAAGGCTTTGGTGACGTCCTCTCGCTTGCTGGGTAGGCCACTGTTACGAAGAATGCTCTTGGCTTGTTTCCAGATGGCTACTTCTCCCCTCTTTCTTGGTCAAACAGGAGGCAATTTTTCTCTGATCTTTACCCAGAAAACCTACTGGGGATCCATGATTGTGGGGGTGGGGGTTGCTTTGATTAGGTCCCTAGGAATTTTTAATTCTCAAGTTAGTCCACACTCAGTCACCAGCAATTCATTGAACGGGTTAAGTTCCAGGTTTTTTGATTTCAGCATTTTCTGCCTCAGGTGTGCTGATCTGTGTTCACTACAATCTGTAATCTCGAGAATCAGCTCTTTCTCCAGTTCAGGGATTATAATTTGTCCCATGACTTCAATTCCGTCACAGAGCCAAGAATAGTCATTGATTTTTAATCTGTTCACATCTTTTCTTCTGAGGGTGGGAAATGATGACTTGCAAGCTCTTACTGGAGTGGAATCTTTCATTTAGATTTTAGACATTGTTTTTCTTTAGCTCTTTGGATACATCAGTGCTTCCCTTGTGGCTCAGCTGGTAAAGAATCCGCCTGCAATGCGGGAGACCGGGGTTCGATCCAGGTTGGGAAGATTCTCTGGAGAAGGAAAAGGCCACCCACTCCAGTATTCTTGGCCTGGATAATTCCATGCACTGTATAGTCCATGGGTTTGCAAGGAGTTGGACACGACTGAGCAACTTTCACTTATCCACGCTTGGATACGTTAAAATATCTGAAAAAAGTCCACTAAAAGACATGAAGAACCTTAAATGCATTATTACTAAGTGAAAGAAGCAAGTTTCAAAAGGCTACGTGCTCTATGAGTCCATTCATATGCCATTGTGGGAAAGGCAGAAGTATGGAGACAGACAAAAAACAGAAAAGAGATCAGTGGTGCCAGGAGTCAGGAGGAGGAGGAAGAACACAGAGGATTGGGGGGCGGTGAAAAGACTCTGATAGTATAATGATGGATGCTGCTGCTGCTGCTGCTAAGTCACTTCAGTCGTGTCCGACTCTGTGTGACCCCATAGACGGAAGCCCACCAGGCTCCCCCATCCCTGAGATTCTCCAGGCAAGAACACTGGAGTGGGTTGCCATTTCCTTCTCCAATGTGTGAAAGTGAAAAGTGAAAGTGAAGTCGCTCAGTCGTGTCTGACCCCCAGCGACCCCACGGACTGCAGCCCACCAGGCTCCTCCATCCATGGGATTTTCTAGGCAAGAGTACTGGAGTGGCTTGCCATTGCCTTCTCCGATAATGATGGATACACGTCATTAATACATTTGTCCAAATCCAAAGAACATACAGCACCAAGGGTCTGCCCCCTGGTTACTTCTCCAGACTCCTTTGGAGCCTCTCTCCTCCTCACTGCTGGTATCTATCTAGCCACGCCCGGGCCTTTCCTAGAGCATATGCTGCTACTGCTACTGCTAAGTCACTTCAGTCGTGTCCGACTCTGTGTGACCCCATAGACGGAAGCCCACCAGGCTCCCCCGTCCCTGGGATTCTCCAGGCAAGAACAGTGGAGTGGGTTGCCATTTCCTTCTCCAACGTGTGAAAGTGAAGTCGCTCAGTCGTGTCCGACCTTTAGCGACCCCACGGACTGCAGCCTACCAGGCTCCTCCATCCATGGGATTTTCTAGGCAAGAGTACTGGAGTGGCTTGCCATTGCCTTCTCCGTTAGAGCATATGAAGCCTTCCCAATTCAGGATTTTTGCCCAACAACTTTCACCCGGCTTAGGTATCCTTCAGGTTAAGCTTTTGTGTCCCTTCCTGGAGTGGCCTTCCTTGACCTTACAACCCAAGTCAGAATCCATTTATTCTCTCTCCCTGTACCACGTTCCTCACAGGGACACATCACCATTTGTGTATTTATTGGTTGACTGCCTGGGTCCCTAGTTGGGAGGCAAATTTCATGACAGGAAGGAAAGCATCTGTCTTCCTCCCTGAGGTCTTCCCAGCACCTGGCCCAGGGCCCAAATGGGGAGTAGGTGCCTGGTTGACACAGATGGAGTGAGTGAATAAAGGAGGTTTGTTGGTCCACTCTGTAGAGGTTGATGCTGTTAGCTCAGAGCAGTGACGGACCTGCTGCCACGCAACTAGCAAGTGGACATAAATGGGTGAGATCTCAGAATTACAGTTCTCAGGTGAATAGGCATCTAGGAAAGTATTTGCTAAGGGGATGGAAAGTAGGGGTGGGGGAGAAGTGGGGTGTGGAGCAAGTCCGTGTGGAAGCTTCCCGACCACGGACTCTCAGGGAAATAGTCCCCGGCGGAGGACCTGCAAGACATAGTTTCAGCATTTACAGTTGTTGACAAACGTCCTCCGTTTTCATAACACCGATGGCTGACAGACGGCCCTGCGGGAAGGCTAAGAGAAACTTACTGCACTTTCCCTGTAAGGGCAGGCTTTGCAGTTTATGGGAAGGAGGCAGGCTTAACAGGCTGCAGGGAAGCTGCCCCTCGCCCCCGCTTTCTGCCACTTTCCTAAGCAGAGCAAAGGGCTGCGGGGCGCGGGAGACGCCGCGGGTGGTGCCAGGGCCACACTCGCGCAGCGGCAAGTAGAGCTCGGTGACCCTGCATCCCGCAGGCTGCGCATCGCTCTCCGCCCCCCAGGCTCCCACGCCGCCCTCAGTCTGCGCCTCACTTCCCAGACGCCACACGTCCCCACTGCAGCCCCCAGTACTCTCCCGTTGCCCGCTCGTCACCTAGCAATCTCACAGCACCGCGCGAAGGGCGAGAAGCCTGCAGCGGAGGCCGAGTGCGGAGACCAGCGTGGAGCCAAGCGCCCAGCAGAGCGCGCGGGAGAGTCGAGGCCGCCGCCGGCCCCCGCCGGCCCCCGCCTTCCAAGAAACAGACCAGCTCTGCGGGGCGCTGAGTTCCCCTATGCCTGTGTGCTCGGGCGCTAAGTCGTGTCCGATTCTTTGCGAGTCCGTGGACTGCACCCCGCCAGGCTTCTCTGACCACGGAATTTCCCAGGCAAGAATACTGGAGCGGATTGCCATTTCCTACCCCAGGGGGTCTTTCCGGTCCGGGGCTCGACCCGTGTCTCTTCTGTCTCCAGCACTGGCAGGCGGATTCCTTACCGCTGAGCTCCCTGGGCAGCCCTAAATGGCCCTATGGATAGGCGAGAAATAAAGGTTAGTTGTTATTATTATTATCACTGATCTGATGTATAGGTAACAGGTGATCTTAAGACGGAAACCAAGCGTCTGTGGACTGAGAACGGGACCGGGGATTGTGTCTGGCCAGTTTGATTTTTGTTTCTTTTTTGGCTTGGGTTGCCGGGTGTGTTGTTTCGGCATCCAGTGTGTTTTGTTTGTCTGCTAATGTGTAGGTTAAAAATCGTGTTTCTCGGGAGATTGGGGTTGTCATACACACCCCAATATATATGAAATAGATAACAAAGAAGGACCTACGGTGTAGCAAGGGAACTCAATACTCTGTATTGGGGAACGAATCTTAAAAAAGAGTGGATACTGCTGTATGTTATGTGGCAGCCTGGATGGGAGGGCCATTTGGAGGAGAATGGATACATGTGTATGTATGGCTGAGGCCCTTTGGCTGTTCACCTGAAACTGTCACAACATTGTTAATTGGCCACACCCCAATACAAAATAAAAAAAAATTTAAGCCAACAAGAGAAAATTAAAAAATACATTATCTGGAATAAAGTATCTTAAAAGTGTTTGCAGAACATTTTTTTTTTTAAATAGAGGGGATATGTGTATATGTCTAACTGATTCACTTTGCTGTATGCCTGAAACTAGCACAACATTGTGTATCAACTGTATGCCAATAACAATCAATTTAAAAAAATGGGCTTTTTGGGAAAAGACTTATTTTTCTAGAGTGATTTAACACATTTCTCGGGAAATGCGTTAACCTTTCCTTTACCAAGGACTGTTGGGAAGGGAATAATGGGAACAACAACATCACATGCCCAGGGCAGTCGGTTTCCAGTCTGGAGCTCAAGCTGGAAGCAGTATGTCTCAGGGAAAGGGAGTAGTGTGATGTTTAAAGGTTTTATTCCATTCTTTATTAGATAATTATTGTAGGAAAAGTTGGAAGCTCATGTGTTCATTTACCTTGGATCTTACCACTTCGAAATGATTGTTGTGTTGTTCTGTATAACTTTCCAGACGTTTTTGTATATGTAAATAAACTGGTAAAATGCTGTCTCAACTAAGACTGAATCATCTTATCCATACTTCCTTGCAATATAGATCCTAACAGATGCATAAACCTGTTGGATGGAGGGACCTTCATTAATTTAATCAGTTCCTTACGATAAACAAGCTTTCTTCAAATGTTAGACTTTTATAAAAGATGCTGCACTCAGCATTCCTGTTTATACATCTTTTGCCAAAGTATTGTCTACCTCTTGATCAGTGTGAATTTTTTTAAATCTCAATTTTTAAAAATATTTCAGCTAATTTATTTGGCTGCACTGGGTCTTAGTTGCTGCATGTGAACACTTCGGTGTGGCATGTAGGATTTAGATCCCTGACCGGGGATTGAACCTGGGCCCCCTGCACTGGGAACTCGGAATCTTAGCCACTGGACCACCAGGAAAGTCCCCAGTGTGAAGTTTTGTAGGAATGTCGGGCAACTGGGTTTGGACTCTGGCTCTGGAGCTCACTGTGTGTCTTTACACAAATCACAACCTTTCTAGGCTCCAATTTCCTCATCTTCAAGTGGAAGCAATCAGATTGCTTACAGGTATGGGGGAGGACTAGATGAGATAATACATGAAAAATAATTGGTTAGTGCCTAGCACATAGCAAGTCCTAAATCACTATTAGCCGTTAGTGTTGTTACTATTGTTATTACCACCATGACCCCGGAAGAAAACTGGTTCTTCAAAACAACACCCATAGTTTCTATTACTCTTTAAAAGAGAGTAATCAGAATTTGCTGAGGAAATGCTTAGATGGAAAACTTTAGGAGCTGAATTAATATTTTCTATTTCTAACTTTGTTTATCCAGAGAATAAACAATAAGTTTAAATGAAGTGTGGGCTGTGAAGCTATTTACCATGCTCTGCTTATATAGCTTTCTGAAGCCAGTCAAACCAGGAAAGCAGAGCCTTTCTTTGGACGTTCTTATGTTAAAATCAACTATTTTGTGATGAATAAAGCCACTTCCGATTCTTCCTCCTTTGGAAAATGCTCCAAGCCCATCTTATCCCATAAAATCAGCAGAATAGCTGTGCTCTCGTCTTTGCAACTTCCCCGTATCTTCAAGCTGTTCTCCTGTGATTTTCTCTTGTATCCATGGGCCCACTATTTCTTATTCCTAGTAGATGTGGGATAGAGCACAGAATCAGAAGTTGTTGCCTCTCAAACTTTGCTTTTAAATCCGGGAAGATATCCGAGGGTCACACTGAGACAGATTTCAGGTTCCTATTCCCACCTGAAGCTTTGGAAACTAGTCACCATTCCGACCAAAGTCTATACAGGGTCACCCTTATTTGTCTAAGCGTCATCAAAATAAGGAAACACTTTGTTTTATTGGTTGATTTTGTTTCTTTGTATTTACACATTTTTAATTGAGTTATAGTTGACGTACAATATCACGCAAGTTTCAGGTGTACACCATAGTGATTCAGTTATTAAAGGTTATACTCTGTTTATACTTATTATGAAATATTGCTATATTCCATGTGCTGCACAATATGTCCTTGTTTTTTTATTTTATACAAAGTATAAAATACTTGTAGCTTATTAATTTTATACACAGTAGTTTGTACCTATCAATCCCTTATTCCTATCTTGTCTTCTCCACTTTGTCTCCCCATTGGTAGTCACTAGTTTGTTCTCTATATCGGTGAGTTTAGTTTCTTTCTTTGGGTCATAGTCACTAGCTTGTTTTATTTTTTAGGTTCCACATACAAGTGATATCATACAGTGTTTGTCTTTCTCTGACTTATTTCACTAAGCATAATACTCTCCAACTCCATCCATGCTGTTGCAAATGACAAAATTTCCTTCACTTTATGGCTGAGTAGTATTCCATTGTGTGTGTGTGTGTGTGTGTATATATATATATACCACATCTTCTGTATCTATTCCTCTGTTGATGGACGCTTGGGTACCTTCCATATCTTGGTTATTGCAAATAGTACTGCAATGAATGCTGTGGTGCATGTATCTTTCAAATTAGTGTTTTCTTTCTTTTTATTTTTTGATATCTGCCCAGGAATACTCATCCTGTTTGAGAAGGTGGTGGAATGTCCAGAGGTTGATGGCCTAGCTCAGAAGTCAGCGGTCAGTGACCAAAAGTCATGGTGACCGGTTTTCCGAAATGCTGCCAGTAACTCCACACTTGCTTACGGTAGCTTCCTCTCCTGCTCCACCGAGCATTGTGGACAGAGACACTCGACAGGATGGGTGGCATAAATGTGGTGGTTACATGCGTCCTTTGTGGACACAGCTTTTGTGGAATCTGAGCACCAAATGCTGGGACATCCTTGTCTGTAACAGAGGCCCGGAAGGAGCCCCACCCGTGTGTCATGTGCCATGCTGTGTCATCCTTCCCTGCAGTAATGACCAGGGCCACTCTACTGTGGTGTCTGTCTCCGCATGTTGTCGTGGCTTTGTCAATTGAGCTAGGCTAGAGCTTCGTTTCCTGGGATTGCCTTCCCTGTCCTGAGTGAAGGTTGGCCGGAGGAAAAGCTGGGGCAAGATCTGGCAGGTGGGAGTGAAGCCACGGCCATCATGTTCTGAAGTTGGGTGTAAGCAGGTGCGATCGCCACTTGTATGCATTGGCACTGACTCCTGGGCACCCCTTGTTGCCGGGGACCAGCAGGGGGCCCGCAGCAACTCCAGCCACAGGGTTTTCTCCACAACAGCTCCAGACCCCGGGCCGTGTGCACGTGCAGCTCTGTGTCAAAGGATGCCTGTTCCTTCTCTAGATTGGAGACGGTAAGAGGCAGATGTCTGGTTCACAGGATTTTGTGCTTTCATGGGTTTTAGTTTGTCCTTCTGGGTTGCAGGGAATCCTTGCAGCTTCCAGTTGGTCTTTGCTCTTCCCCGCTTCATATGCACCTGTCTGCCCAGCTGTTGGCCTTGGATATCTTCAGTGACTTCAGGCCACCCTAAAATGTGAAGGCGATAGCCTTTCTTTCATAGACTTGTTCCTCAGCTCCCACCAGTGCATGACATCTAGTCTCTATAATATATCCCTCATGGCCTTTCACTCTGCTTCTCTCATCAAACCCTATGACTGTTTTTCTGTTGTTGTTGTTTAGTCGCTAAGTCATTTCCAACTCTTTGCCATCCCATGGACTGTAGACCTCCAGGCTCCCCTGTCCGTGGAATTTTCCAGGCAAGAGTACTGGAGTGGGTTGCCAATTCCTTCTCCAGGGGATCTTCCTGACCCAGGGATCGAACCCAAGTCTCCTGGTTGCCAGGTGGATTCTTTACCACTGAGCCACCACGGAAGCCGAGTGTGTGTGTGTGTGTGTGTGACCACGGAAGCCGAGTGTGTGTGGGGGGGTGTGTGTGTGTGTCACCACGGAAGCCGAGTGTGTGTGTGTGTGTGTGTGTGTGTGTGTGTGTGTGTGTTTCCATTTGGGGCCATGCTGCATGGCTTGTGGGATCTTAGTTCCAAATTAGGGATTGAACTCGGGCCCTCAGCAGTGAGTGAGGAGTGCTAACCACTGTACTTCCAGGCAATTCCCTATATTTTGGATATTAACCCCTTCTGAGTTGCATCCTTTAAAAATATTTTCTCCTATTCAGTAGGTTGTCTTTTAGTTTTGTCGATGGTTTCCTTTGCTGTGCATAATAAGCTTTTCAGTTTGATTAGGTCCCATTTGTTTACTTCTGCTTTGATTGATATTTCTTTTGCCTTGGGTGATTGATTTAAGAAAATGTCACTATGATTTATGTCACAGAATGTTTCGCCTATGTTTTTCCTAGGAGTTGAACAGTGTCTTGTTTTACATTTAGGTTTTTAAACCATTGTGAGTTTGTTTTTGTGTATGGTGTGAAGAAACGTGCTAATTTCACTCTTTCACGTGTAGCATCCAGTTTTCCCAGCACCGCTTGCTGAAGAGACTGTCTAATCCACTGTATAGTTTTGCCTCTTGTGGCATGGACTAATTGACGGGTGTGTGGGTTTATCTGGGGGGTCTCTATTCTGTTCCTTTGATCTATATGTCTGTTTTTGTTCCAGTACCATGGTGGTTTGATTACTGTGGCTGACGAAAGCATTTTTGATTTCTCAAAAAAACAGAAATGTACATGACAATTAACTAAGGCTCTATTACCCTTGCTTTCTCTTTTTAGTGTTAATTGTGGATTACTTCTTCTTAAATATTTTTATTTATTTCTTTATTTGGCGGCACTGGGTGTTTGTTGTGGCACGTGGGATCTTAGTTCCATGACCAGGGATTGAACCCACGTCCCCTGTAGTCAGAGTACAGAGTCTTAGCCATGGGACCATCAGAGAAGTGCCACCTTGCTTTCTTTTTAGAAACGTTTATTTATTTACCTTTGACCGCACTGGGCCTTTGCTGCTGCGTGTGAGCTTTCTCTGGCTGTGGTGAGTGGGCGCTGCTCTCCAGCTGCACTGCATGGGCTTCTCACTGCAGGGGCTTCTCTTGCTGTGGCGCTCGGAATCTAGGGTGCTTGCGCTTCAGTAGTTGCAGCTCGTGGGCTCAGTGGTTGCGCTTCCTAGGATTTGGAGCACAGGTTCAGTAGTTGTGGCACACAAGATTATCTGCCCCATGGCACGTGGGAACTTCCTGTACCAGGGATCGAACCTGTGTCTCCTGCAATGGCAGGCGGATTCTTTACCACGGAGCCACGTGGGAAGCCCTGCAAGGCAGATTCTTAACCCCTCAACCACCAGGGAAGCCTCCTTTCTTTCTTCTTTATGTCAAACTCTTTTCAACTGTACCCTGCTTTTCTTGCCAGCTTATTTTTCTTCCTCTCGTTGTCTCTGCAATCCCCTGAATGTGACTGCTGCCTTACAAATCACTTGTTTAGTTCAGTGGGGACTTAGCGACAGCACATCCAGGTCGCGGTCTCCTTTATTTCTGTGCATGTCTCTCCGCAGCTGGCTACGTTCTCTTTCTTGAATTGCTCTCCTCTCTGGTTCCCGTGACCTGCTCTCTGGGATTCCATCCTATCTCTCCAGCTGCTCCTTGTCTGCCTTCTTTGCTGACTTTTCTTCTCCCCACTCCTCAAGGTGCGGTTGCCGCCCACAGCCCAGTTCTTAGCACTCTTGAATTCTCACTTTTCCCTCTATGATCTCCGCTGCTCTCTTGGATTCCACCATCGTCCCTTCACCCTCATGATTTGATCATACACATAATATGCCTTTATCTCTGCTCTCTATCCTGAATGCCAGGATTGTTTCTGACAGTTCATTGAGTTGCACGTGAATCTCAGATTCAAGGTGTATAACCCTCACTGTTGCTTTACCACCACAGGCAGTGTTCCCTAAATTGCATAATGACACCACCACCCTCCGATCATCTTGCTCACAACTTCAGAGCCATTCAACACTCTTCCCCCTGATTATCTCCAAATCCCTGAGTTCTCTGATTCTTCCCTTTTCCCATTCCCATCACCAGGCCCTCATTGGGCTTACTTTAACAACAAACTCCTACTTGATGCCTAACTCTAGCTTCTCCACCTCTCCTTTCCGACTTCCTGCAGCCTGTGTTACTTTCTCAAAATATGAATGGGCTTATGGAACTCATTTGCTGGAAATATCTCCTGGTTCTCCCTTATCGTTCAGTTGCTCACTCATGTCTGACTCTTTGCGTCCCCATGGACCATAGCCTGTCAGGTTCCTCTGTTCATGGGATTCCCCAGGCAAGAAGACGGGAGTGGGTTGCCATGCCCTTCTCTAGGGGATCTTCCCAACCCAGGGTTCGGACCCGCGGCTCCTGCCTGGCAGGCCGATTCTTTACCACAGAGCCACCTCTGAAGCCTAGTTCCCCCTTACATACAGAATAAAAACAGGTTTGCACCCTTTTTTTCCCACATCGTGATTTCCTCCCTTTCAACATTATGTCCTGTGATACCCCAGATCCCCTTCCAACATGCACTGTCTATGGATCCCTGGAATTCCTCCATCTCCTGGACATACCTGCATGCTCCTAACCTAGGCCTTTGGCTCAAGCCTTTTCTGCTTGAGCTCTGTACGCTGTTGGATCCCTAACCATCCCCTCTTTCCAGACTCAGCTCTCACACCCAGCTAATGACTTAGGTTAGAGTCTCTGAATTAGTAATTTTCATCAATAACATGAAAGTGACAATATCAATACTAGCAATAGCAATACGAATAATACCAATAAATCACACGGATCAAGCCCTTACCCACCGTGCCAGGCACTGTTCTGTGTGTTTTCAACATAGAAATTCTTCTGTTCTTGCCAATAACTCCTCACCTGACATCTTCAGTGTCGGTCTGGACAAGGATACGGACTGACCACAGTCTTGAGCCCTTCACTCCAGCACCAGCTGATGCTCCCCACGGGCCTATCTTTATTACTTTACTTGAACCTCAAAACAGCGTAAGGCGCGTACCATCATGAGACCCATTCTATAGACGTGACAGTTGAGGCAGAGAGAGAGGTCAGCCAACTTGCCCAGGGTCACAGAGCGAGGAGATGGTGGGGCTCTGCAATCCGCCTCCATAGTCTGTGGCCTCTTTCTCTGGTGTGGGCTGATCGTCCTCTGGAGACACTGAGAACCCACCGCACAATGGCTGGGTCGCGTGTTGTGACCTTCGCACACCGCCCAGCACAGGGCCTGTATACCGCACCCAAGATAGCTTGCTGACGCTCACAGGTACAAAAACGCGCAGGGCAGATGTCATTTTCACAGGAAACCATCCTGTCCTCACTGGGACTCATCAGAGGATAAATATCTCCCTTCTCACAGACGCTCATGAATAAACGAATAAAGAGAAAGCGACTGGAGTGGTGAATATAAAGCGGTGTGGTGTGGTCCTCTGCAAAGTTTTATTGGAAATCTTCCATGCCAAAGTGTTACTGCCCACGATGTAAGGAACGTCCTAAACACAAGCTTCCAAGGAGCACGTTAGTGATGGGCGCACAAATGTCACCACCTCTTCTCCACACCTGCTCTAAGGTGTCCTCAACAATGACACACTTGAGGGACTTCCTTGGCAGTCCAGTAGTTGACCCTGTGCTTCCACTGCAGGGAAGACCGGTTCAATCCCTGGGGGGCGGGGGGCGGGAACTAAGATCCCACATGCCATGGGGCATGGAAAAAGAGAGAGAGGTTTAAAGAGTTTATCAACACAATTATTTGATGTAAAAATGACTAAAGTCCTCCAGGATAAAGGTACCTAAGTGACTGTCTGATCAAATCCCCGTGCCCGTCAAAGGCAGGTTGGCGAATCCAGCAGCCGGGCTCTGTCTCCCTGCTCCTGCTTCTCTATTCCAACCCACTGGGAGAAGAGGGGCCACATGTGAACGTGCAGTGCGTGGATCAGGGCAGCCCAGAGCTTGTCAGGCAGTGACTCTGAGCAGTAACTCTCTGGTTTGACTTCTTTTAAAAGGGGGATGATGATTATGATGAGGGAGCAGGTAGAAACAGGATAAATCAAGTACAATCAAGTCAAGGACGGGACTCATGGTTAGAAGCTATCCTTAACATTCAGGATATTCCCAGGCCCCAAGGCACCTGTAAATACCTCTTGAACAAGCACAGAACCCTCAGCGTGGCCTGGCTTTCATTTGGCACTTCTCACTGCAGAAACAGAATTCTGGAAGTGAGAGGAGAAACAGAGGGGAGGGGAGGGGGAGGGTGGGGAGGGGAGGGTGGGTTGGGGAGGGGTGAGGGTGGAGGGAGAGGAAGGAACTGAGGTGCAGGAGAGAAGGGCAGCGATGGGGAAGATGGAAACAAACTCTTCCTGACCTAGAGCACAGGCGACGGTGTTGTAGGGTCCCTGCAGCCAGCGGTGGCGAGTTGAGTCCAGCCCTGCATGCGCAGCTCCACAGTTACCTGCAAAATTGAAGGAAAGGCCCCGAAGGAAGGGCCACTTTCACTGTAAGCTTTCTGGAGAGCACTCAGCACCGGCCAGGGTCTACACGTGCCCTCTGACGTGGGTTAGCACAAATCTGTAGTACTTGTGGCTTCATAAGGGGCAGGTTGGGTTTCTTGCAGCCAGCTTCTGAGCACACTATGTGCCCTGAAATAGAGCCCCCCGGAGCCAGAGCAAGCAACCCCCTAGCTAATCATTTCATCTGAATCACTAGTCCCATTCGTGGACTTGGGGGTGAAAGAAACAGAACCAGAGCCCCATCCATTAGTTACAGAGTTGGAGCGGTGGAGGGGGCTGGGGGTGGAGACGTGCTCAGAGCCCACAGGACAAGGGCGTCCACTGGGCTGTGACTTTCCCCAGCCCCATCTTTGCATCCCTCGCTCCAGGGGAACTGTGGGCTAGGAGCCTGCATCCCTGGAGGGATGTTCTTGCGTTTCTCCAGGGCTCTGGCTCCAGGGGCCAGTGGGGTCTCATTTCCCTGCCCCTCCCCACCCCAAGTTGGCACGCCTCCCCTTTATGGCCATGCCCTGGCCTCAAGTGCCCCCAGAGAGTCCCAGCTTCCTCAGTCAAGGGGTAGGGCGGGAGGGAGAGGGGGGCCAAGGAGGGAGGGAGGGCGCCTAAGCAGGAGCAGGTACACATTGGACCAGGAACACAAGCTATAACCCGGACCAGGCGCCCAGAAGAGGAGTGACCCGGCAGTTAGCTCCAGGTCTATCCCCGACAAGGACATCTGCACAGATCCTGGCACAGAGGCTGATTCGTCCACAGCGCTCCAGACTGGAGCCTCCGCTGGGGGCGGGTGGGATGGGGTGGCGGCCTGGATGATGCTGGTGCAGCCTGCAAGACCGGGAAGGACCGCGTGGTCAGAGCCCGGGCCGGGCAGGTGCTTTGGCGAAGCCCAGGAAACGCCCTTTCCCTGGGAGAGGCCACTGGACCGGACTCAGCTGCCGCACAGCCACAGCCCTCGGCCTCCCTATAGCCTCTCTCTCGGCCTTTCGCCTTTTCCAGATATGAAGCCTCCCGTGGTCTCAGCGATGGTAGTGGGAGGAGAAGAGGGCCAAGTGCGGTCTGAACGGGGCTGGGGGAGGACGAGGAGGCGGCCGGGAGCCCAGGAGGAAGCGGCAGCAGCAGCTGGAGCTGACCGCCCGCCCGGGCCCGGAGAGGAGGGGTGGGGGCGGGGAACCTGCAGAGGCGCCTCCAGCCCGTCAGTTCACCCTCTGAGCCCATGGATGGAGAGCCTTTCCCACCACGCCAGATGCCTCGCCCGGTTCCCGAGTACACAGCTAACCCTGGAGCTGCCTGGTTCTCCAGGGGGCTCGGTTGTCCCTGGGTGCCTCTGGTTCTCTTCTGCAGGCCCTTTTCACAGCCAAAAGCCACCTGGATGGCCCAAGGCCAACAGGGACACCTCCCTCCAGACTCTGGGGGTGGAGGCGGTACCTACTGAGCATCCTGCGGTATTTCAATCCATCAAGTAGGGAAACTGGCAACTGACCTGGTTTGTTAATAATGTTTTGCTGGAACCGCCCACGAGGTACAGTGGAGCAAGTGCAGGGTCTCAACTACCTTTAAATTTTAGTAATCTTTTCATCGTGTGCTATTTCTGCACTCATTTTGATATTTGTTAAATACTGCATTAAAATATTTTTGTTTTGATTACTGATTTTTTTTTTGATGCCACATAATATTTTGCACAGAAAGGAATACCATTCCCTAAGGCAAGCCTGCTGTTGCTGCTGCCAATTCACTTCAGTCGTGTCCGACTCTGTGCAACCCCATAGACGGCAGCCCACCAGGCTCCCCCGTCCCTGGGATTCTCCAGGCAAGAACACTGCAGTGGGTTGCCATTTCCTGCTCCAATGCATGAAAGTGAAAAGTGAAAGGGAAGTCACTCGGTTGTGTCCGACTCTTCACGACCCCAAGGACTGTAGCCTACCAGGCTCCTCCGTCCATGGGACTTTCCAGGCAAGAGTACTGGAGTGGGGTGCCATTTCCTTCTTCAAAAGCAAGCCTGCTGCTGCTGCTGCTTAGTCACTTCAGTCGTGTCCGACTCTGTGTGACCCCATAGACGGAAGCCCACCAGGCTCCCCCGTCCCTGGGATTCTCCAGGCAAGAACACTGGAGTGGGGTGCCATTTCCTTCTTCAAAAGCAAGCCTAGAGCTGCGTATTACAGAAACGTGTACTTGGGTCGGGGGCATGAAGGGGATGGAAATTTTTAAATCAAGCATGAAATAACATCCATATATTTAATTTCATCCACATCTCCAAATGCTGAACATTTTGATTTCATTCTCGAAGGAAGGCGCTTGCAAGGCACATGGATGAGACTGCAGTCAGGGTGCACGTGAGTAAACCTGAAAAAAATCTGGCAGATCAGCCATCCTAAAACCTGCTTCCGGGCTTGGACACTTTTGTCCTGGACATTCTCACGTTGATTTGTGCTTATGGCCATTTCCATGATTGGAAAATAAGATGGGAACTTTAGGGACTCTGAAAGTGACAGTGAAAGTTGTTCAGTCCTGTCTGACTCTTTGACACCCCATGGACTTATACAGTGCATAGAATTCTCCAGGCCAGCATACTGGACTGGGTAGCCATTCCTTTCTCTAGGGGATCTTCCCAACCCAGGGATCGAACCCAGGTCTCCTTCATTGCAGGCAGATTCTTTACTAGGGAAGCCCTTAGGGGCTCTAAGGGGTAGTAAATGGGATCAGTAAATTCAAGCTCACGGAAATAGCCCATTACCAGTGAGAACATAGTTCCCGAAGGAAAAAAATAAGAGTCACTTTTCCTACACCTGCGGTACCTACCTATCTACCATCTGTCTATCCGTATATATATATATATAGATACAGTCTCTTCCAATAAAGTTCAGGTCCTCCTAACACAAATATCCTTTAGGGAGGAAGTTAGCCCTCCTAAACGCAATACTTCCATCTTGTGAGTAGTTCGTATTGGGACTCAATATGACCTGAAAGTACTTAATGCACTGAGGAGCTGGGTTATAAGAGGGTTCAATTGTACTATTTGAAATATGCAAAACCAAGCATAATCTCTGAGGTAAAATGAGTGATTCGGTGACTATTACAGCGCTGGTACAAGGGAGTAATTGGGTCAGAAAACACACTATAGGAGTAACTAGCATCCGTTTAGTTGCACTGAGATGATGGGATTGAAAGCTTCAAGTCCACGTCCTGCTGTTGTTTTTCAGCATTTGGTAATGCAAGGTAGGGAGTGGCAACGCTAAATTTGTCAATGAAAACAAAACCAAAAATGAACAATTACGGACAATTTCCAGTGACCCAAAAAGAGTAAAACATAGAATTTTAATATATAGTCTACTTACTTATGCCCTGAAGATCTCACACAGATTCAATGTTATGAAACTATCAAATGCACAAATGAATATCCTCTTGAGGAATTTCTAATCTAGGGATTTTTTAACCCCTGTTTGCGGTACAATTAGGAACAAGTGGGTTTTGTGGAATTTGTTTGGTGATGGTGGGGTAGCTGTCAATTCAGGGTATATTTGGACCTGTGTTAATTTGAAGTACTTTTTCATCTCCTCAAGTAGTGATGACTTCTGTCTAGGTCATGGGATCAAGAGGTGAATACTTGAGACCATAGAAAACCTTCAGTTGTATCAAAGCAGCATTGGTAGGAGGAAAAATCAGGAAAGTTTTTTCATTAGCTTTGCTGCAGAGACTCTGTGTGAGGGTTGTGATGGACCTGGGCTGCAGACCCGGTGGCGGCTGACGTGAAGGGTCTGGAAGGCAGGGCTGGGAGGGAGCCTAAGGCCAGGGGCTGGGCTCACAGTCAGGTCTGGCCAGGGCTTGGGAGGCCCAGACCTCTGCTCTGTCACACAGGCAAAGCAAGCTCACAGGGAAAGAAAACCTGATGTTTTGGTGCCTTGCTTCACCTCGGTTTCCATCGTGCTCTCTTAGTGGAGTTCTGAAGGGCGAAAGAGCATACATTACAAAATGATTCCCACAAGTGTAGGTAACGGCCATCACCACATAGTTACAGACGATTATTTCTACTGATGAGGAGAAACTCATTTTTTTGTTACTGTTGGTTTTTTTTTTTTTTGTCTACACTTTATGCTTTTTAGGATCTCAGTTCCCTGACCAGGTATTGAAATTGAGTCATGGCAGTGAAAGCTCAGAATCCTAGCCACTAGACCACCAGGGAACTCCCAAGGAGAAACACTTAATATATGCTTTTCCCTTTCTCTTTTACCAATATAACAGACTTGCTTTCTCTAACCACTATGGGTAATCGAGATCTAATGCTAGCCCACTGTGTTGTTTAGGGAGGTACCTTTTGGTAAGTACTACTTGTCCATTTGAATCCTCCCAAAATGGACATGGAGGCCTGGTATGCTGCAGTCCATGGGGTCACAAGGAGTCGGACACAACTGAGCGAATGAACTGAACTGAAAATGAGCTCAACTGGGCTTTCCTGTTGGCTCAGATGATAAAGAATCTGCCTGCAGTGCAGGAGTCCTGGGTGCTATCCCTGGGTTGGCAAGATCCCCTGGAGGAGAAAATGGCACCCCACTCCACTATTCTTGCCTAAAAAATGCCATGGACAGAGGACCCTGGTGGGCTACAGTCCACGGCATTGCAAAGAGTTCGACACGACTGAGCGACTAACACTTTCACTTTCAAAATGAGCTCTACTACACTGGTCTTCTTTATGTACTCCTGTAGAGAAAGGATCCTAAATCCTAACATTACAGAGCAAAACTGAGGAGTCAGGCAAGGAGAGGTGGCTATACTGTCACAATTTGTAGTCTGGAAACTTCCAAAATGATTAAATGCAATGTAAATACCATTATCTAAGATCCTCAGTGGATGGTGTGGTTTAATTGACATGGTTTTGTTAATAGTTGCTGACCAAGATCCGTCTAGTCAAAGCTATGGTTTTTCCAGTAGTCATGTACGGATGTGAGAGTTGGACCATAAGGAAAGCAGAATGCAGAAGGATTAATCCTTTTGAACTGTGGTGTTGGAGAAGACTCTTGAGAGTCTCTTGGGGTGCAAGGAGATCAAACCAGTCAGTCCTAAGGAAATCAGTACTGAATATCCATTGGCAGTATTGATGCTGAAGCTGAAGCTCCAATACTTTGGCCACCTGAAGCAAAGAACTGACTCATTGGAAAAGACCCTGATGATGGGGAGGATTGAAGGCAGGAGGAGAAGTAGACGACAGAGGATGAAATGGTTGGATGGCATCACCAACTCAATGGACTGAGTTTGAGCAAGCTTCGGGAGCTGGTGATGGACAGGGAAGCCTGGCGTGCTGCAGTCCATGGGTCACAAAAGTCGGACACGCCTGAGCGACTGTAATGAATGGAACTGACACACATTATAATAATTTCAGGTGTATAACACAGTGATTTAGTTATCTTATACACTGCGAAATGATCACAATAAGTTTAGTTAACATCGTCACCACACCAAAATTTTTCTTATAATGAGAACTTTTAATAGCTACTCGCTTAGGAACTTTCAAATAGAAAATACAAATATTATTAACTATAGTTACACACTGTACATTAGACACCCCCCTATGACTTGAGTTTGAACATTTGAACCCCTTCACCATCTCTCCCACCTCCGGCAACCACCCATCTGTTCTTTTGTGTGAGTATTTTTTTTTTGGCAGATTGTTTTCAGAGTCCTCCATGTAATAGTGAGATCACACAGAATCTATGACTTATTTCACCTAGCATAATGTCCTCAACTTTCTTCCATGTTGTAGCATATTCAAGATATCTTTTTTATCGGTGGATATATTCCATTGCATATACAGGCATATTTCACTTATTGTGCTTGACTTTACTGCACTTTGCAGATGCTGTGTTTCTTTTTTACACATTGAGGTTTGTGGCCACCTTGCATCTAGCGACTCTAGTGGTGCCATTTGTCCAAAAGCATTTGCTTACTTCTTGCCTCTGTCACATTTTGGCAATTTTGGCAATATTTCAAGCTTTTTCATCATTGTTATATTTGTTATGGTGACCTGTGATCAGTGATCTGTTACTATTACAAATATTTTTACAAGTTGCTGAAGGCTGAGATGATGGTTAACATTTTTTAGCAGTATTTTTCAATTAGGGTATTTATGCTATTTTCTAAGACATAATGCTGCTGCTGCTAAATTGCTTCAGTCGTGTCCAACTCTGTGCGACCCCATAGATGGCAGCCCACCAGGCTCCTCTGTCCATGGAATTTTCCAGGCAAGAGTACTGGAGTGGGTTGCCATTGCCTTCTCCAAGACATAATGCTATCACACACCTAAGAGACTAAAAATACAGTGGAAAAATAACTTTTATATGTATTGGGAAAACAAGGAATTCGTGTGGTTGACTTTGTAGTGCTGTTTCCCTCGTTGCTATGTTCTGGAACCAAAGCCACAGTGTCTCCAAGCCCTGTCTGTATACAGGTGTTCTTTGTCCACGCATCCGTGGATAGACAGTGAGGTTGTTTCCTTACCTGGCTATTGCACGTAATGCTGCAGGGAACACGGGGGTGCCACACTGTGGATGACCTTGTTCTAAAATGCAGAGTTCCACTCTCCTGCCGTAGATCACTTGATGGTGTTGGGATCTCCGAGGTGAGAAGGGCTGGTAGGAATATGGTGTTTCACCACTCCAGGCAACATCACCGTCCATCTAGAATCCTGAACCTGAGGGTAGAACTCAATCAGCTGACAGTGTCCTGAGCCCACAAAAGCTGGAGGGTGGGGACAGGTTGGCGTATGCAGAAATGAGGGTGGTCTGCCTCTTTCCCACCAAATCATTGGCTGGGCAGAAACCGAGTTAGAATGGACTTGAACCTAGTTAGGTGAACTTTCCTTAGCATTCAAGACTAAAATATTAAGGCAGTATCCAGACTTCAGCAACTCCCATGTCTTAGTAAGACAAGTCCCAAGCCCCTGAGCCCCCTTGCCAGACCACCTTTCTACCTCTCAAGAGGTTAGACGGATAAAAGCCCCGCTCAGTCATCGTTCTGTCAAAAAGGCCAACATGTTCCTTCCTATTAATTAGTTCAGACTGAAGACGGCCTTTTAAAATTGGTGCTGTTTCCCTCATTTGACTTTGAAGGGGTTGAGTTTTTATCCTGCTCAGTTCAGTTCAGTTCAATTCAGTTCAGTTGCTCAGTCGTGTCTGACTCTTTGCGACCCCATGAATCACAGCACGCCAGGCCCCCCTGTTCATAACCAGCTCCTGGAGTTCACTCAAACTCATGTCCATCGAGTTGGTGATGCCATCCATCCATCTCATTCTCTGTCGTCCCCGTCTTCTCTCGCCCCCAATCCCTCCCAGCATCAGAGTCTTTTCCAGTGAGTCAACTCGTCGCATGAGGTGGCCAAAGTATTGGAGTTTCAGCTTTAGCATCAGTCCTTCCAATGAACACCCAGGACTGATCTCCTCTAGAATGGACTGGTTGGATCTCCTTGCAGTTCAAGGGACTCTCAAGAGTCTTCTCCAGCACCACAGTTCAAAAGCATCAATTCTTCGGCGATCAGCTTTCTTTACAGTCCAACTCTCACATCCATACATGACCACGGGAAAAACCATAGCCTTGACTAGACGGACCTTGGTTGGCAAAGTAATGTCTCTGCTTTTTAATATGCTACCTAGGTTGGTCATAACTTTCCTTCCAAGGAGTAAGCGTCTTTTAATTTCATGGCTGCAATCAGCATCTGCAGTGATTTTGGAGCCCCCAAAAATAAAGTCTGACACTCTTTCCACTGTTTCCCCGTCTATTTCCCATGAAGTGATGGGACCACATGCCATGATCTTCGTTTTCTGAATGTTGAGCTTCAAGCCGACCTTTTCACTCTCCTCTTTCACTTTCATCAAGAGGCTTTTTAGTTCCTCTTCACTTTCTGCCATAAGGGTGGTGTCATCTGCATATCTGAGGTTACTGATATTTCTCCCGGCAATCTTGATTCCAGCTTGTGCTTCTTCCAGCCCAGCGTTATCCTGCTCAGCTCCCCCCAAAGACCAGGGTGACACTGTCCCTAGTGCGGAGGGGCAGAACAGCTGGACTGCTGTCAGAGCACTAACATTTCTTTATCCTGTTACCAGGCAAAGCATTGCCAGCAGGGACACCGTACTGTTCACCAGCGGGCTGACATGTACGCAGTGGAAAATAACCCAAGAACGCTAAAAGTGAGAGGACAGGAGCAAACCAGTAAGCCTAGACCAGAGCCTGGCACATAGAGTCTACCATCCCTAAGGATGGGCTGGAGGGAGGGATGCAGCGTTAACCTTCCTATGATGCTTTAGCAATGAAATAGTTTCTTCCAGTTCATCACTAGCATACAGATTTGCATGTTATGTTTTTCTCTTAAGACCTTAACTGCCCAAGGCTTATGAATGGGAGGGCCAAGTGTTGGTGATATCAGAGGGCTGTAATTCTCAGACATATGTCCCCTGTGGCCATGGGTCACCCTCTCGTCATAATCCTGTATGGACCCCAGAGGGCCACATTGTTTGCGGGCCCAACTGGAGTTGGGTGCCTCTGCTGCCACTGCAGCCCCAAACACCCTGGCCCCCCATGCCATCCTTGCCTCCTCCACTTGTGCCTTCCTTTGTATTAGCTTGGTTTGGCCTGGCAAGGGCCCCTGTCTACAGCATTCATTTTGTAGCCCCTGTCTTGTAAGACCTGTTTGCTATGACGGTTTTTCTAGAATGTTTTTCTGCCAGATTCAAATTTTTCATAGCACCTCAGCAAGAGCACGTCACTGAATGCCTGATAGATGAACTGAAAAAATGAAAACAGAACACTGTGTTTATAGAGGGTGTCTGGGGGTATTTTCAGGAAAGATGTGAATTCTCTTGCATACTTGTTTTTATATGCCAAATGGGGTTAGTACTGTATGGATAAGAATTTCTGAGGGCTTCCCCGGTGGTCCAGTGGTTAAGAATTGACCCGACAATGCAGGGTACATGGGTTCGATCCCTCGTCTGGGAAGACCCCACATGCCACAGAGTAACAAGTCCCATGAGCTGCAACGACCGAGCCTGAGGGCTGCAACTACTGAAGCCTGCATGCCCTAGAGCCCGTGTGCCACAATTAGAAGCCACCATATGAGAAGCCTCCACACCACAACTAGAGAGCAGCCCCTGCTAGCTGCACCTAGAGAAAGTCCATGGGAAGTAAGGAAGAGCAAGCCCAGGCAAAAGTAAATAAAAAAAAAAAAAAAGGAATTGGTAAGGAATGTCAAGCTGGTCCCTTTTCATGAGGTGACATCCCTGAGTCACTGTCACTAGGCCCTGCACTTCTCAGGCACACACAGGTGAAAGATGGGGTGGGGAACGTCTCGAGTGAGAGAACGCGGTGCCTCAAAACGGGGCCGAGCTCCATTCAGGATGAGGAGTTCAGGCACGAGCCCGAACTCTAAAGGAGTCTTCCTAAGAAACTACTGTTCATGGACTTTCTGGGAAGGCAGCATCCAAACATTCCCCTACTTTTGTTCTAGAAGCTCCAAATTCTGTTCACTGCTCTCCCTTTTTGAGGAGCATAGAGGGGAACAAACCATTCTGACCCAAAGGAAACACAGGAGACTCCACAAGTCCAGAAAGGCTCTTCTCCCTTTTCTCCCCTGCCCCCACCACAGGAGCCATATTATTGTCATCCCCGGCTCAGGAGTGACAATCATGCCTTCAAATGTATTCTGTCTCGTTCAGAATCACTGAGAGGACCCCAGTTCCTGATGATCAAACACTAAAAGGAAACCTTTCTGGTTAGTGCTGATGGAAGCAAGAGGGAGGCCTTGCTTAATATTCCAGATGAATGGATCACTGAAAAGAAGCAGTGAGACCCTGGCTTTCTTCATGCTGTCTTCCTCATGTGACACTGCCAGGCTAGAAACAAAAAGAAAAGTGAACAGAGGAATTCCTGTCAAATTTTTGGGCACAGTAATGGTAATACGGTTATGTTGAAAAAAGAATGTCTCTCTTTTAGAGAAACGTGCTGATTTGTTTATACATGAAATGGCATCTGGGTTTTGTTTCAAAATAAATGGGGGTGGTGACAACTTCCCGTAAGTTGCTGATTCTTCAAGTCGGTACGTAAATGGAAGATCAATAGGCTGTTCTCTATACTCTGTATATATTTGACCTTCTCCGTAATAAAAATGAAAGAAAAACACCCGGTCATTTGTGTTTCCTTTCCTTCTGCTGGGCTTGTTTTTTGCCTTCCTTTTGTTATCTTCATATGAAAAGTAAAACACATTAAAATTGATAAAATGTTTACCTCTAAAACATTAATATCTTTGACCAGGTAGAAATGCTTTTGCTGTCCCATTTGTTATATTGCAGAGATTTATTCATTCAACATTTGTGCCATGAACCGTGCTAGGCACTGCAAGCATAGACATTACAGTTACACTGGGTATTAGATGATATAAGGAATTATTAACTTATTGGGTGAGATAACGGTATTGAATTTAAGAAAATGTCCTTTTTTCAATGACTTGCATAGACAAATACTTAGTGTATTTTACCTGGAATAGCTCAATGACAACAAAAAATCCCCATCTGAAGCAAATGTCAAAATGCTAACAGGGGTTATACCTGAGTGAGTGACAGGCACTGTCTATGGCATTAATGACACTACTCCCTTCACTTTTCTGGATGTCTGAGGATCTTCGTGATGTGTGTGTTTGCGGGGATGCTTTCCAGGAGCCCAGTCTAGTGGAGGAGACAGAGGGAAGGGGGTCAGTAGAATCTGAGTGACAGGGAAGTGGGGACAGAGGGGGTCCTCTGGACACAGAGGAGTCTCACCATCAGGCTGATTTCGGGAGGGTAGGTGAGGAATGCTTGACCATGAAAAGGTGACTCTTAAGCCAGTTCCTACTAAAGTCAGCTTTATTACAAGAGGAACGCACGTCAATCTATGCAGCGAGTAGGCCAAGCCACGTGCAAGGAGAGACTGGCATTGGAGGCAGCCGAATTCTGTGCCACAAGGCAAAGTCGGGAGAAAGGACGTGCAGTGTGTGGAGATGAAAGTCATTCTGAGGCCGCACAGGACGCTGCAGGAGAGCGACAGGGCACCTGTGATGAGAGAGCCACAGAAATGTGTCCCCAGAGGAGGCACCCTCTGTCAATCAGCAGCCAGGGGAGGACATAAAAAGGGGGCTCTGGTGTGATGCAGCCCACAGGAAGTGTCTTCTAGAAATCAACTGCTGGCCTGAAGGGTCCCCTATGTTGTGCCTCTTTGAGGATCACACAAAGCTGCCCACTGAGTGTGAGAATCTCACGAAAAAGCCACTCCACTGGGCTGATGCAATCCCTATGGCCTGGTTTGGCGGCACACTTGCCTCACAGACTGACCCCAACTTGGTTCTCTGCCGCAGGCCTTGTGCAGCTGCACACAACCACTCTGGAGTCACACCACTTAGCTCTGAATCCCCCCTGTGTGACCTTGGGTGCGGGCGGTACTTATAACCTGCTCGGGTCCTCCGTCTCCCCAGCTCGAAGATGCGTCCCGCAGTGACTGTGTGGATTAAACAGCGATAGTGCCTACCAGGCACCTAGCAGGGTCCTGACACAAAGTCAGTGAGTGTTCAAAACTCTTGGCTATGAAGAAATACTTTTGGCTATTATCAAGTACCTTCTTCTAGTATCAGCTTTCAAGAAGTAAAACTAGAAAGCAAGGCGGGCAGAATGATCTTGGCTTTCTTACCACTGGAGTCTGTGTCAGAATCAGAGTCGCTGTCACTATCGTCAGAGTGCTTCTTGTGTTTTCTCTCAGATGACTTTTTCTTCCTCCTTTCCTTGGATCTTTCTTTTGAATGACCAGACTTTTTTTTCTTGTTTTCTTCTGCATAAAATATAAATAAAGTTTTATTGGAACTCTTCAATGCCAAAGTGTTACTGCCCACAATATAAGCAACTACTCCTCCCAAAGACAAGCCTCCAAAGAGCACATTTGTGATGCGCACGCAAATGTCACCTCCTCTCCTCCACACCTGCACTAAAGTGTCATTAAGAATGAAACAGTTGAGGGACTTCCTTGGCAGTCCAGCGGTTAAGCTCTGCACTTCCGCTGCAGGGAACACTGGTTGAATCCCTGTTGGGAGACAACTGAGATCCCACATGCCATGCAGCATGGCAAAGAAAAAAAAAAGAGAAAGAGAGGTTTAAAGAATTTATCAACAGAATTAATGACAGCAATGATTAATGTCCTCCAGGATAAAGGTACCTAAGAGGCTGTCTGATCAAATCCCCGTCCCCCTCAAAGGCAGGCTGGCTGAGAGAGCAGCCGGGCTCGGTGCCTGCTCCTGCTTCTCTATTCCAGCCCACTGGGAGAAGAGGGGCCACATGTGAAAGCGCAGCGAGTGGAACCACTTCATCATCAGGGCAGCGCAGAGCTTGTCACGGAGTGACACTGAGCAATTCCACCCTGGTTTGACTTCTTTTAAAAGGGGGATGATGATAATGATGAGGGAGCAGGGAGAAACAGGATAAATCAAGTACAGTGTCAAGCGCAGGTCTCATAGTTAGGAGCCATTCTTAATATTCAGGATATTCCCATGCCCCAAGACACACGTAAACACCTCCTGTACAACCATAACAGCCTCAGTCTGGCCTGGCTTTCATTTGGCACTTCTCAGTGGAGACAGGGAATTCCAGAAGTTAGAGCTGAGACAGAGGGGGAGGGGAGGGGAGGGAGATGAGGTGCAGGACAGAAGGGCAGCGATGGGGAAGATGGAAACCCTTCCTGATCTACAACACAGGCCCAATGAAGGGCAAACATGCCCCAGTGCAGGGTGCCCGCAGCCAGAGGTGGGAGCTGAGTCCAGTTGTGATTCAGAGGTCCACAGTTAACTTCACAGGCCAAGGAATGGCCCCTGGCCCCACTCTTCAAGGTTGAGTTGCCGATCTAGATTGCTGGGGATAAAAACTCGATTTCAATTCTATCTATTAAGAAAGAATTAAGTATTTCACTTAGATCTGCTAAGCAATGTCATGGGTGTTTTATATGCTCTGCTTCATTTAATTAAAAAAAGAAGATCTACGAGGAAGGTGTTATCAACATTCCCATTTTACAAAAGAGGAAACTGAAGAACAGGCATTATTAAAGTTACAAGTCGGTGAAAGAGATGCTTTTTGGAAAGAGTATTAATCTATACGTAGTAAACATTGTGGGAAAGGGAATTATCTACCTAGATTCTTGGGGGAAAACTCATTTTCAGTATTTTGTGTTGAAAAAAACAACACAATTAAGTGTTACTTAGATCAAAGCAAATTCCTTAGTGTTTTACATGATTGGGTCCATTTAATAGAAAAGAAACTCTACGAAGAAGGTGTTATCAACATTCCCATTGTATAGATAAGAAAACTGAGGCGCAGAAGTATTAAAAAGTTAATAGTAAGTGAAGGAGATACTTTTTGGCTAGCAAATTTATGTATACTTAATAAACTTTGTGGAATGGGCATTGGTACATAGATTGTCAGGGAATAAAACTCGATTTCCAAACTATTTAAAAAAACAGAATTAAGTATGTTACTTAGATCTATGAAGCAATGTACTCAGTGTTTTACATGCTCTGCTTCATGTAAAAATCTACGGGGAAAGTGTTATCAACATTCCCGTATTACAGATGAGGAAACACAGGCTCTGAGGCATTAATGAAGTAACTAGTAAGTGAAAGAGATGCTTTTGGGTGAGCCCGTTCATGTATCCTTAGCACACTTTGCGGGAAAGGGCATTAGCTGTCGAGATTGTTGGGGGAAAAACCGACATCCATACTCTCTATTAAACTTGGTCGGAAAGGGAACTCTGTATCAAGTTGGTTGGGGAAAAAGACTCGATTTCAGTTCTATATTAAAAAAAAATCAAAACTAAGTATGTTACTTAGATCTGCTAAGCATTTCCTGGTGTGTTATATGTTCTGCTTCATTAAAAAAAATGACTTGAAAGTGTTAACAATATTCCCATTTTATAGATAAGGAAACAGAGGCACAGAGGCATTAATGATGTTACTAGGAATTGGAAGCAGAGAAGGCAATGGCACCCCACTCCAGTACTCTCGCCTGGAAAATCCCATGGGCGGAAGAGCCTGGTGGGCTGCAGTCCATGGGGTCGGTAAGAGTCGGACACGACTGAGCGACTTCACTTTCACTTTTCACTTGCATGCATTGGAGAAGGAAATGGCAACCCACTCCAGTGTTCTTGCCTGGAGAATCGCAGGGACGGGGGAGCTTGGTGGGCTGCCGTCTATAGGGTCGCACAGAGTCGGACACGACTGAAGCGACTTAGCAGCAGTAGCAGCAGTAATTGAGAAAGATGCGTTTTGGTAAGCGTGTTTATCTATACAAGTAAACATTGTCAGAAGTGGTTTGTCCACCTAGACTGTTGGGGAAAAAAAATCGACTTCTGTTCTCTCTCTTGAAGAAAAAGAAAATTAAATCTGCTCCTTAGTTCTAACAAGCAATGTCCTGGGTCTTTAACATGCTCTGCTTTAATTAATTATATAGAAAATCTACAAGTAGCTGTTATGAACAATTCCCAATTTATAGATGAAGAAATTGAGGCACTGAGACATTAATGAAGTTACCAGTAACTGAAAGAGATGCTTTTGGGTGAACGTATTTTATCTATATTTATTAAACTTTGTGGGAAACGGCATTGAGTATCTAGATTTCTGGGGAAAGTTACTCGATTTCAATTCCATACTGAAAAAAAATCAGATTAAGTACGCTATTTAGATCTACTAAGCAATGTGCTGTGTGTTTTACATGCTCTGGTTCAGTCAATTAAATAAAAATAGACAAGGAAGGTATATCAAAATTCCCATTTCATAGATGAGGAAACTGAGGCACAGAGGCATTAATGAAGTTACCAAAGTGAATGAGATGCTTTTGATGAGTGTATTTATCAGAACTTTGGAAACTTTGCTATAAAGGGTATTTACTGTCTAGATTGTAGGCTACATAAGACTCAGTTTGAATTCCCTCTATTTAAAAAAACCCAAAATTAAGTATGTTACTTAGATCTGCTAAACGATAATCTCAGTGTTTTACATGCTCTGTTTCATTTAATTAAAAAATCAACTAGGACGGTGTTATCAACATTCCCAAATTACAGATGAGGAATTTGAGGCAAAAGGGCATTAATGAATTTACTAATAAGTGAAAGAGACGCTATTTGATATATTTATGGACATTTAGGGAAATTTTCACAAAAGGTTATTGACTATCTAGATTGTTTGCAAAAGAAACTCAATTTTAATTCAATATAAAATAAGTATGTTACTTAGATATACTATTCAATGTACTCAGTGTTTCACATGATTGGGTCCATTTAATTAAAAAATATATATGAGGAAGGTGTATTTCCATTTTATATATGAGGAAACGGAGGCACAGATGGATTAAAAAGTTAATAAGTGAAAGAGATTCTTTTTGGTCAGCGAATTTATGTACACATTTTAAAGTTTGTGGAAAGCGCATTGTTTATCTAGATTGTCAGTGGGAAAATACTCGATTTCCAATCCGTCTATTAAAACAAAAAGTATTAAGTATGTTACTTAGATCTACGAAGCATGTCCTGGGTGCTTTCCACGCTCTGTTTAATTTACTTTAAAAAATCTATGAGGAAGCTGTTATCAACATTCCCATTTTATACTTGAGGAAACTGAGGAACAGAGGCATTAATACATTTAGTAGTAAGTGACAGACATGGTTCTTGATGAGCATACTTATCTGTACTTAGTAAACTTTGTAAGAAAGAGCATTGTCTATCTGGATTGTTGGGTAAATATACTTGATTTCAATTCTATATTTTTTAAAAAATCAAAATTCAATATGTTACTTAGATCTATGAAGCAGTGTTCTGTGTGTTTTACGTGCTCTGGTTCATAAAATTAAATAAATATCAACAAGGAAGATACTATCAACATTCCCATTCCATAGATGAGCAAACTGAGGCACAGAGGCATTCATGAAGTTACTAAAGTGAATGAGAAGCTTT
Source organism: Moschus berezovskii (assembly GCF_049115385.1). NCBI lineage: Eukaryota > Metazoa > Chordata > Mammalia > Artiodactyla > Moschidae > Moschus > Moschus berezovskii. Next base: position 110,962,758 of record NC_142488.1, read on the forward strand.
TAGGTGAGTGTATTTATTGGAACTTTGTGGTAAAGGACATTAACTATCTAGATTGTGGGCAAAAAAACTCGATTGTAAACTTTGTGGTAAAGGGCATTAACTATACAATGGGCGAAAAATCTCGATTTCAATTCTACTAAAAAGAAAACAAAATTATGTTACTTAGATCTACTAAACAATGTCCTGAGTGTTTTACATACTCAGCTTCATTTAATTAAAAAGAAAATCTACGAGGAAGGTGTTCTCAACATTCCCATTTGATAGATGAGGAACCTGAGGCACTGAGGCATTAGTGAAGTTACCAATAAGTGAAAGAGATACTTTTTGGGGAGCGTTTTTATCTATACTTTGTAAACTTGTGGGAAAGGGCATTCTGCATCTAGATTATTGTGGAAAGTTACTCAATTTCAATTCTGTATTTAACAAAATCAAAATTAAGTGCGGTATCTAGATCTATGAAGCAATGTCCTGTGTTTTTTACATGCTCTGGTTCAGTCAATTAAATAAAAATAGATGAGGAAAATGTTATCAACATTCCCAGTTCATAGATGAGGAAACTGAGGCATAGAGGCATTAATGAAGTTGCCAAAGTGAATGAGATGCTTTTTGGTGAGCATATTTATTGGAACTTTGTAGACTTTGTCAGAAAAGGTATTAACTATTTAGACTGTGGGGGATATAAAACTCGATTTCAATTCTCTGTTAAAAAAAAACAAACTAGATCCAGCAATCACACTCCTGGGCATACACACTGAGGAAACCAGAATTGAAAGAGACACATGTACTCCAATGTTCACAGCAGCACTGTTTATAATAGACAGGACATGGAAACAACCTAGATGTCCATCTGCAGACGAATGGATAAGAAAGCCTTGGTACATATACACAATGGAGTATTACTCAGCCATTAAAAAGAATGCATTTGAGGTGGATGAAACTAGAGCCTATTATACAGAGTGAAGTAAGCCAGAAAGTAAAACACCAGTACAATATAGTAACGCATATATATGGAATTTAGAAACATGCAAATGATAACCCTGTATATGAGACAGCAAAAGAGACACAGATGTATAGAACAGTCTTTGGGACTCTGTGGGAGAGGGTGAGGGTGGGATGATTTGGGAGAATGGCATTGAAACATGTATATTATCATATGTGAAACAAATCACCAGTTCAGGGTCGATGCATGTTACAGGATGCTCGGGGCTGGTATGTGGGGATGACCCAGAGGGTGGATAAGGGGAGGAGGGAGGTGGGAGGGGGGTTCAGGAGGGGGAACTCATGTACACCCGGGGCGGATTCATGTCAAAGTATGGCAAAACCAACCAATATAATATTGTAAAATAATTTGCCTCCAATAAAAAATAAATTAATTACAAAAAACAAAACAAAACAAAAAAACCAAAGTATGGCAAAACCAACCAATATAATATTGTAAAATAATTAGCCTCCAATAAAAATAAAAATAACAATTAAAAAAAAACTAAATGAAATATACTGCTTAGCTCTACTAAGCAATGTCCTGGATGTTTTACATGGTCTGCTTCATTTAATTAAAAAAAAATCAACTAGGAATGTGTTATCAACATTCCCAAATTACAGTTGAGAAAACTGAGGCAAAGGGGCATTAATGAATATATTAATAAGTGAAAGAGATGCTATTTCAGTTTAGTTCAGTTCAGTTCAGTTGCTCAGTCGTGTCCAACTCTTTGCAACCCCATGAATCACAGCATGCCAGGCCTCCCTGTCCATCACCAACTCCCGGAGTTCACTCAAACTTATGTCCATCGAGTCTGTGATGCCATCCAGCCATCTCATCCTCTGTTGTCCCCTTCTCCTCCCGCCCCCAATCCCTCCCGGCATCAGAGTCTTTTCCAGTGAATCACACTTTGCATGAGGTGGCCAAAGTATTGGAGCTTCAGCTTCAGCATCAGTCTTTCCAATGAACACCCAGGACTGATCTCCTTTAGAATGGACTGGTTGGATCTCCTTGCATACAAGGGACTCTCAAGAGTCTTCTCCAACACCACAGTTCAAAAGCATCAATTCTTCGGCGATCAGCTTTCTTCACAGTCCAACTCTCACATCCATACATGACCACTTGAAAAACCATAGTTTTGCATTCAAGAATATATTAATAAGTGAAAGAGATACTATTTCAGTTCAGTTCAGTCGCTCAGTCGTGTCCGACTCTCCGCGACCCCATGAATCACAGCACGCCAGGCCTCCCTGTCCATCACCAACTCCCTGAGTTCACTCAAAGTATTGCAGTTTCAGCCTCAGCATCAGTCCTTCCAATGAACACCCAGGATTGATCTCCTTTAGAATGGACTGGTTGGATCTCCTTGCAGTCCAAGGGACTCTCAAGAGTCTTCTCCAACACCACAGTTCAAAAGCATCAATTCTTCGGCGATCAGCTTTCTTCACAGTCCAACTCTCACATCCATACATGACCACGGGAAAAACCATAGCCTTGACTAGACAGACCTTTGTTGGCAAAGTAATGTCTCTGCTTTTTAATATGTTATCTAGGTTGGTCATAACTTACTGAATGTATTTATGGATATTTAGTAAAATTTTCACAAAATGTCACTGACTGGATTGTTGATGAAAAAAACAAAATTTCAGTTCAATGTAACAAAAATAAATATGCTACATAGATTTACTATGCAATGTCCTTAGTGTTTCACATGATTGGGTCCATTTAATTTAAAAATATATATGAGGAAGGTGTTATCAACAGTCTCACTTTATAGATGAGGAAACTGAGGCACTGAGGGATTAAAAAGTTAATAAGTGAAAGAGGTTCTTTCGGTCAGCAACATTTATGTATACATTGTAAAGATTGTGGAAAGGGCATTGTCTATCTAGATGATCAGGGAAAAAAGCTCAATTTCCCATCTGCCTATTAAAATAGAACAGAATTAAGCATGTTACTTAGATCTACAAAGCAATGTCCTGGGTGTTTTCCATGCTCTGCTTAACTTAGTTTAAAAATTCTATGAGGAAGGTGCCATCAACATTCCCAATTTATAGATGAGAAAACTGAGGCACAAATGCATGAATGAAGTTACTAGTAAGTGAAAGAGATACGTTTTGGTGAGAATACTCATATATACAAGTAAATGTTATGGGAAGAGCATTATCTATCTACGTTGTTGGGAAAAAAAAAATTGACTTCAATACTCTCTATTAAAAAAGCAAAAATTAAGTACGTTACTTAGTTCTACTAATCCATGTCCTGGGTGTGGTACATGCTCTGCTTCACTTAATTAAGAAGAAAACGATGAACATGTTCTCAACACTCCCATTTTATAGATTAGGAAACAGAAGCACAGAGGCATTCATGAACTTACTAGTTAGTGAAAGAGATGTTTTTTGGTGAGTGTATTTATCTAGACTTAGTAAACTTTGTGGGAAAGGGCACTGTGTATCTAGTTTGGAAAAAATACTCAATTTCAGTTCTATATTTAAAAATAATCAAAACTAAAAATTCTTAGAAAAGTACAACTTTCCAAAACTGAACCAGGAAGAAATAGAAAATCTTAACAGACCCATCACAAGCATGGAAATTGAAACTGTAATCAGAAATCTTCCAGCAAACAAAAGCCCAGGTCCAGACGGCTTCATAGCTGAATTCTACCAAAAATTTAGAGAAGAGCTAACACCTATCCTACTCAAACTCTTCCAGAAAATTGCAGAGGAAGGTAAGCTTCCAAACTCAGTCTATGAGGCCACCATCACCCTAATACCAAAACCGGACAAAGATGCCACAAAAAAAGAGAAGTACAGGCCAATATCACTGATGAACATAGATGCAAAAATCCTTAACAAAATTCTAGCAATCAGAATCCAACAACATATTGAAAAGATCATACATCATGACCAAGTGGGCTTTGTCCCAGGGATGCAAGGATTCTTCAACATCTGCAAATCAATCAATGTAATATAACACATTAACAAAATGAAAAATAAAAACCATATGATTATCTCAATAGATGCAAAGAAAGCCTTTGACAAAATTCAATATCCATTTATGATAAAAACCCTCCAGAAGGCGGGAATAGAAGGAACATTCCTCAACATAATGAAAGCTATATATGACAAACCCATAGCAAACATTATCCTCAATGGTGAAAAATTGAAAGCGTTTCCCCTAAAGTCAGGAACAAGGCAAGGGTGCCTACTCTCACCACTACTATTCAACATGGTTTTGGAAGTTTTGGCCACAGCAATCAGAGCAGAAAAAGACATCAAAGGAATCCAAATTGGAAAAGAAGTAAAACTCTCACTGTTTGCAGATGACATGATCCTCTACACAGAAAACCCTAAAGACTCTACCAGAAAATTACTAGAGCTAATCAATGAATATAGTAAAGTTGCAGGATATAAAATCAACATACAGAAATCCCTTGCATTCCTATACACTAACAATGAGAAAACAGAAAGAGAAATTAAGGAAACAATTCCATTCACTGTTGCAATGAAAAGAATAAAATATTTAGGAATATATCTACCTAAAGAAACAAAAGACCTATATATAGAAAACTGTAAAACACTGGTGAAAGAAATCAGAGGACACTAACAGATGGAGAAATATACCATGTTCATGGATTGGAAGAATAAATACTGTGAAAATGAATATATTACCCAAAGTAATTTATAGATTCAATGCAATCCCTATCAAGCTACCAATGGTATTTTTCACAGAGCTAGAACAAATAATATCACAATTTGTATGGAAATACAAAAAACCTCAACTAGCCAAAGCAATCTTGAGAAAGAAGAATGAAACTAGGGAATTAACCTGCCAGACTTCAGGCTCTACTACAAAGCCACAGTCATCAAGACAGTATGGTACTGGCATAAAGACAGAAATATAGATCAATGGAACAAAATAGAAAGCCCAGAGATAAATCCATGCACCTATGGACACCTTTTCTTTGACAAGGGAGGCAAGAATACAAGAATATTCAATGGAGAAAAGACAATCTCTTTAACAAGCGGTGCTGGGAAAACTAGTCAACCACTTGTAAAAGAATGAAACTAGAACACTCCCTAATACCATACACAGAAATAAACTCAAAATGGATTAAAGATCTAAATGTAAGACCAGAAACTATAAAACTCCTAGAGGAGAATGTAGGCAAAACACTCTCTGACATAAATCACAGCAGGATCCTCCATGACCCACCTCCCAGAATATTGGAAATAAAAGCAAAAATAAACAAATGGGACCTAATTAAAATTAAAAGCTTCTGCACAGCAAAGGAACCTATAAGCAAGGTCAAAGACAGCCTTCAGAATGGGAGAAAATAATAGCAAACGAAGCAACTGACAAAGGATTAATCTCAAAAATATACAAGCAACTCCTGCAGCTCAATTCCAGAAAAATAAATGACCCAATCAAAAAATGGGCCAAAGAACTAAACAGACATTTCTCCAAAGAAGACATACAGATGGCTAACAAAGACATGAAAAGATGCTCAACATCACTCATAATCAGAGAAACGCAAATCAAAACCACAATGAGATACCATCTCACGCCAGTCAGAATGGCTGCTATCCAAAAGTCTACAAGCAATAAATGCTGCAGAGGGTGTGGAGAAAAGGGAACCCTCTTACACTGTTGGTGGGAATGCAAACTAGTACAACCACTATGGAGAACAGTGTGGAGATTCCTTAAAAAACTGGAAATAGAACTGCCATATGATCCAGCAATCCCACTGCTGGACATACACACCGAGGAAACCAGAAATGAAAGAGACTCATGGCTGACACATTTTATAAAGCCAGCTACAGTGACTGCTGGGGATGGATTGGGGGCGGGAGGAGAAGGGGATGACAGAGAATGAGATGGCTGGATGGCATCACCGACTCGATGGAGATGAGTTTGAGTGAACTCCACGAGTTGGTGATGGACAGGGAGGCCTGGCATGCTGTGATTCATGGGGTCGCAGAGAGTCGGACACGACTGAGCGACTGAACTGAACTGAACTGAACAGTGACTGCAGCCACGAAATTAAAAGATTCTTGCTGCTTGGAAGAAAAGCTGTGACAAACTTGGCATATTAAAAAGCAGAGACATCATTTTGCCAACAAAGCTATAGTCAAAGCTATGGTTTTTCTGGTAGTCATGTACAAATATGAGAGTTGGACCATAAGACAGCTGAGTGCCAAAGAATCTATGTTTCTGAACTAAGGTGTTGGAGAAGACTCCTGAGAGTCCTTTGGACAGCAAAGAGATCAAACCAGTCAATCCTAAAGGAAATCAATCCTGAATATTCATTGGAAGGACTGATGCTGAAGCTGAAACTCCAATACTTCGGCCACCTGATGTGAAGAACTGATTCATTTGAAAAGACCCTGATGCTGGGAAAGACTGAAGGCAGGAGGAGAAGGGGACGACAGAGGATGAGATGGCTGGATGACATCATAAATTCAATGGACATGAGTTTGAATAAAGTCTCAGAGATAGTGAAGGACAAGGAAGCCTGGCATGCTACAGTCCATGGAGGCATAAAGAGTCAGACACAACTGAGCGACTGAACAATGGTGGGGTTATATGGTAGATGGAAAGTCCAAGGAATTTCTTGGGCTTCTGCTCACTCTTATCTTTCATGTCCAGTCACCTGACCTCTGCCAATTTGGGCTGGTGTTCCACACATAACTTCCAATTTTGATAGTTTGACAGTTTTGCCTTTGATTGTATTAATGGCAGTCTGACTGGCTTTCCTACTAGCAAAGGCTAGCACCAACCCAGAGGCTGTGTCAGCACAGGTAAGGGCATATTTATACCCTTCTCACTGGAGAAGGAAATGGCAACCCACTCCAGTGTTCTTGCCTGGAGAATCCCAGGGACAGGGGAGCCTGGTAGGCTGCCGTCTATGGGGTCACACAGAGTCGGACACGACTGAAGTGACTTAGCAGCAGCAGCAGCATGTACTCCAATGTTCATCGCGGCACTGCTTATAATAGCCAGGACATGGAAGCAACTTAGATGTCCATCGGCAGACGAATGGATAAGAAAGCTGTGGCACATATACACAATGGAGTATTACTCAGCAATTAAAAAGAATACATTTGAATCAGTTCTAATGAGGTGGAGGAAACTGGAGCCTATTATACAGAGTGACGTAAGCCAGAAAGAAAAACATCAATACAGTATACTAACGCATATATATGGAATTTAGAAAGATGATAACCCTGTATACGAGACAGCAAAAGAGACACAGATGTATAGAACAGTCTTTTGGACTCTGTGGGAGAGGGCGAGGGTGGGATGATTTGGGAGAATGGCATTGAAACTGGTATATTATCATATGTGAAACGAATCACCAGTCCAGGTTCGATGCATGATACAGGATGCTCGGGGCTGGTGTACTGGGATGAACCAGAGGGATGGGATGGGGAGGGAGGTGGGAAGGGGGTTCAAGATGGGGAACACATGTACACCCGGGGCGGATTCATGTCAACGTATGGCAAAACCAATACAATAATGTAAAGTAATTAGCCTCCAATTAAAACAAATAAATTAAAAAAGAATAATCAAAACTAAGTATGTTACTTAGATTTATTAAGTTTGCCCTGGATGTTTTACACGCTCTGATTCATTTAATTAAATAAATATCAACAAGGAAGGTCCTATCAACATTCCCATTTCATAGATGAGGAAACTGAGGCACAGAGGCATTAATGAAGTTATCAAAGGAAATGAGAAGCTTTTGGTGAGTGTATTTATACGAATTTTGTATATTTTGTGGTAAAGGGTATTAACTATCTAGATTGCAGGCTATATAAAACTGGATTTCAATTCTCTTTATTAAAAACAAAAACAAAATTAAGTATGTCACTTAGATCTACTAAACATGTCATGAGTGTTTTACCTGCAATACTTCATTTAATTAAAAAGAAAATCCACAAAAAAGGTGTTATCAAGATTCCCATTTTACAGATGATGATACTGAGTACAGAGGCCTTAATGAAGTTACTAGTAACTGAAAGAGATGCGTTTTGGTGAGCATATGCATGGATACTAGTAAACTTTGTGGGAAACGGCATTGTCTATCTAGATTAATGGGGAAAAACAGCTCTATTTCAATTCTATTAAAAAAAATAAGTATGCTACTTACATCTAGTAAGCAATGCCCTGGGTGTTTTACATGTTCTGTTTCTTTTAATTAAATAGAAAATCTACGAGGAAGGTGTTATCAACATTCCCATTTTATAGAAGAGGAAACTGAGGCAGAGTTGTTAATGAAGTTACTAGTTAGTGAAAGAGGTGCTTTTTGCTGAGCGTAGTTATCTTTATTTAATAAACTTTCTTGGAAAGGGCAGTGTCTATATAGGTTGTTCAGGGAAAGAACATCATTTCAACTCTCTCTTATAAAAGAAAAATTCAGTGTGTTTGTAAAATCTACTAAGCAATGGACTGTGGTTTACGAGCTCTGCTTCATTCAATTAAAATGAAACTCCCAGTTATAGATGAGGAAACTGAGGCACAGAGGCATTAATAAAGTTACTAGTGAAAGAGATGTTTTTGGTGAGTGCATTTATTTATACTTAGTAAAATTTGTGGGATCAAGATTGCTGGGAGAAATATCAATAACCTCAGATATGCAGATGACACTACCCTTATGGCAGAAAGTGAAGAGGAACTCAAAAGCCTCTTGATGAAAGTGAAAGAGGAGAGTGAAAAGGTTGGCTTGAAGCTCAACATTCAGAAAACAAAGATCATGGCATCTGGTCCCATCACTTCATGGGAAATAGATGGAAAAACAGTGGAAACAGTGTCAGACTTTATTTTTGGGGGCTCCAAAATCACTGCAGATGCTGATTGCAGCCATGAAATTAAAAGACGCTTACTCCTTGGAAGGAAAGTTATGACCAACCTTGATAATATATTAAAAAGCAGAGACATTACTTTGCCAACAAAGGTCCATCTAGTCAAGGCTATGGTTTTTCCAGTGGTCATATATGGATGTGAGAGTTGGACTGTGAAGAAAGCTGATCGCCGGAGAATTGATGCTTTTGAACTGTGGTGCTGGAGAAGACTCTTGAGAGTCCCTTGGACTGCAAGGAGATCCAACCAGTCCATTCTAAGGGAGATCGATCCTGGGTGTTCATTGGAAGGACTGATGCTAAAGCTGAAACTGCAATACTTTGGCCACCTCATGCGACGAGTTGACTCACTGGAAAAGACTCTGATGCTGGGAAGGGTTGGGGGCGGGAGGAGAAGGGGACGACGGAGAATGAGATGGCTGGATGGCATCACCGACTCTGTGGACATGAGTTTGAGTGAACTCCGGGAGTTGGTGATGGACACGGAGGCCTGGCGTGCTGTGATTCATGGGGTCGCGGAGAGTCGGACACGACTGAGCGACTGAACTGAACTGAACTGAAAATTTGTGGGAGAGGGCATTCTGTATTTAGTTTTTGTCAGAAAAACACTCGATTTCAGGTCTATATTAAAAGAAATCAAAATAAAGTATGTTACTTTGATCTACTAAGCCATGTACTGGGTGTTTTACATGCTCTGTTTCGTTTAATTTTAAAAAATCGACTAGGAAGTTGTCATCAACATTCCCATTATATAGATGAGAATACTGAGGCACAGAGGGAGTAGTGACCTTAGTAGTAAGTGACAGAGATGCTTCTTGGTGAGCGTATTCATCTATACTTTGTAAACCTTGCAGGAAAGGGCCTTGTCTATCTAGATTGTTGCGGAAAAAAAATGTCAACTTCAATTCTATCTATTTAAAAAATTAAATATGTTACTATATCTACTAAGCAATGTTCGTGGTGTACACATGCTCTGCTTCATTTAATTAAAAAGAAAATCTACGAGGAAGGTTTGATCAACATTCCTATTTTATAAATGAGGAAACTGAGGCACAGAGACATTATTAAAGCTACAAGTTACTGAAAGATGCTTTTTGGACAGTCTATTTGTCTATACTCAGTAAATTTTGTGGGAAAGGGCATTATCTATCTAGATTATTGGTGCCGGGGAACTTGCTTTCAATTCTTTGTACAAAAAAAAATTATGTATGTTACCTAGATCTAAGCAAAGTGCAGGTGTTTTACATGCTCATCTTCATTTAAAAGAAAATCTACATTCTCATTTATGGATGAGGAAACTAAACACAGGGGCATTAATGAAATTACTAGTAACTGAAAGAGATGCTTTTTGGTGAACATATTTATACTTAGTAAACTTTGTGGGAAAGGGCATTGTGTATCTAGTTTGTTGGGGAAAACTACTTGATTTCAGGTCTATATTTTTAAAAAATCAAAACTAAGTATGTTACTTATATCTACTAAGCTTACCCTGGGTGTTTTATATGCTCTGCTTCGTTTAATTAAAAAAAAAATCTACTAGAAGGTGTTATCAACATTCCCATCTTAGAGATGAGGAAACTGAGCCACAGAGGCATTAGTGAATTCACTAGTAAGTGACAGACATGCTTCTTGGTGAGCGTATTTATCTATACTTAGTAAACTTTGTAGGAAAAACCATTGCTCACTTAGATTGTTGGGGAAAAATACTCGATTTCAAATTTATCTAATAAAAAGAAAAAACAATTCTTTTAAATCTAGTAAGCAATGTCCTGGGTATTTTACATGCTCAATTCAGTTCAAATGCTCAGTCGTGTCCAATTCTTTGCGACCCCATGGACTGCAGCACGCCAGGCCTCCCTGTCCATCACCAACTCCCAGAGCTTGCTCAAATTCATGTCCCATCGAGTCGGTGATGCTATCCAACCATCTCATCCTCTATGGTCCCCTTCTCCTCCTGCCTTCAATCATTCCCAGCATCAGGGTCTTTTCCAAAGAGGCATTTCTTTGCATCAGGTGCCAAAGTATCGGAGTTTCAACTTCAGCATCAGTCCTTCCAAAGAATATTCAGCACTGATTTCCTTTAGGATGGACTGGTTGGATGCTATGCTACATTTAATATTTTAAAAAACCTATGAAGAATGTGTTATCAACATTCCCATTTTATAGACGAGGAAACTGAGGCACAGAGGCATTAATGATTTCCTAGTAAGTGCCAGAGATGCTTCTTGGTGATGCTTCTATACTTAGTAAACCTTGTAGGAAAAGAGCATTGTCAATCTAGACTGTTGGGTAAATACACTTGATTTCAATTCTATATGAAAAAAAGAAAAATTCAGTATGTTACTTAGATTTATGAAGCAATGCCCTGGATGTTTCACATGCTTTGCTTCATTTAATTAAATAAATATATACAAGGAAGGTGCTATCAACATTCCCATTTCATAGATGAGGAAACTGAGGCACAGAGGCATTAATGAAGTTACCAAAGTGAATTAGAAACTTTTAGGTGAGCATATTTATCGAAACTTGGTAAATCTGTGGTAAAGGGAATTAACTATCTAGATTGAGGGCGATATAAAACTTGATTTCAATTCACTCTTTTAAAAAAAAAAAAACAAAATTAAGTATGCTACTCAGATCCCCTAAACAATGTCCTGGGTGTTTTACATGCTCTGCTTCAGTTAATCGAACAGAAAATAAACGAGGAAGGTGTTGTCAACATTCCCAATTTAAAGATGAGGAAACTGAGGCACAGAGGCATTAATGAGTTAATAGCAAGTGAAAGAGATGCTTTTTGTTGAGTCTATTTGTCTATATGTAGAAAACTGTGGGAAAGGGCATTTTCTATCTAGATTTTTTTGGGAATAAACCTGCTTTCATATCTATTTGAAAAAATAAATATTTATTTAGATCTACTAAGCAATGTCGTGGGTTTTTACATGCTCTGCTTCATTTAACCAAAAAAAAAAATCAACTAGGAAGGTGTTGTCAACATTCCTGTTTTATAGACGGGGAAACTGAGGCTAGAGGCCTTAATGAAGTTACTACTAAGGGAAAGAGATGCTTTTTGGTGAGCGTTTTTATCAATCAGTTCAGTTCAGTTCAGTGGCTCAGTCGTGTCTGACTCTGCGACCCCATGGACTGTAGCACGCCAGGCCTCCCTGTCCATCACCAACTCCCAGAGTTCACTCAAACTCATGTCCACTGGGTCGGTGATGCCATCCAACCATCTCATCCTCTGTCGTCCCCTTCTCCTCCTGCCTTCAATCTTTCCCAGCATCAGGGTCTTTTCAAATGAGTCAGCTCTTTGCATCAGGTGGCCAAAGAATTGGAGCTTCACCTTCAACATCAGTCCTTCCAATGAACACCCAGGACTAATCTCCTTTAGGATGGACTGGTTGGATCTCCTTGCAGTCCAAGGGACTCTCAAGAGTCTTCTCCAACACCACAGTTCAAAAGCATTAATTCTTTGACACTCAACTTTCTTTATAGTCAAACTCTCACATCCATACATGACCACGGGAAAAACCATAGCCTTGACTAGACAGACCTTTGTTGACAAAGTAATGTCTCTGCATTTAAATATGCTATCTAGGTTGGTCACAACTTTTCTTCCAAGGAGTAAGCGTCCTTTTATTACATGGCTGCAGTCACCATCTGCAGTGATTCTGGAGCTCAGAAAAAGAAAGTCTGCCACTGTTTCCACTGTTTCTCCATCTATTTCCCATGAAGTGATGGGACCAGATGCCATAATCTTTGTTTTCTGAATGTTGAGCTTTAAGCCAACTTTTTCACTCTCCTCTTTCACTTTCATCAAGAAGCTCTTTAGTTCTTCTTCACTTTCTGCCATAAGGGTGGTGTCATCTGCATATCTGAGGTTATTGATATTTCTCCTGGCAATCTTGATTCCAGCTTGTGCTTCTTCCAGCCCAGCGTTTCCCATGATGTACTCTGCATATAAGTTAAATAAGCAGGGTGACAATATACAACCTTGATGTACTCCTTTTCCTATTTGGAACCAGTCTGTTGTTCCATGTCCAGTTCTAACTGTTGTTTCCTGACCTGCATACAGGTTTCTCAAGAGGGAGGTCAGGTGGTCTGGTATTCCCATCTCTTTCAGAATGTTCCACAGTTTATTGTGATCCACACAGTCAAAGGCTTTGGCATAGTCAATAAAGCAGAAATAGATGTTTTACTGGAACTCTCTTGCTTTTTTGATGATCCAGCGCATGTTGGCAATTTGATCTCTGCTTCCTAAGTATTTACTAAGTATTTATCAATACTTAGTAAAATTCATGGGACGGGGCTTTGACTATCTATATTGTGAGCAAAATAAATCATGGTTTCAATTCTCTCCATTTAAAAACAAAATTAAGTATGTTAGTCAGATCTAAGAGGCAGTGTCCTGGGTATTCTACATGCTCTGCTTCATTTAAATGAAAAAAAAAATCTACAAGTAAGGAGTTTTCAACATTCCTGTTTTAAAGATGAGGAAACTGAAGCACAGAGGCTTTAATGAAGAAACAGCAAGTGAACAAGATGCTCTTTGGTGAGCGTATTTATCTATATTTAGAAAACTTCATTGGAAAGAGCATTTTCTATCTAGAGTGTTGGGGAAAATAACCCGCTTTCAATTCTCTCTCTCTTTTTTTTTTTTTTAGGTCCTAGCTAACCCTCTGATTTTATCTACTATTTCTTCATTCCGTTCAGCCTAAGCTGGCTTCTTTACTATACTTCAGACACACTAAGCCCCCTTGCCATCTTAAGCCTTGCTGTGCACATTGACTTAACTCTGTTTCCTTTTGTTTTTAGTTTTCCAGTTGAAGGATAAATTTTTTACAGGATTTTCTATTTCAATGCTGTCTATTAAAAAAATTAAATATGTTACTTAGATCGACTAAGAAATGTCCCAGGTGTTTTACATGCTCTGGTTCATTTAATTAAAAAAAATTAAACTAGGAAGGTATTATCAACATTCCCATTTTATAGATTAAAAAACTGAGACACAGAGGAATTAAAAAGTTAATCATAAGTGAATGAGATTCTTTTTGGTCAGAGAATTTATGTATACTTAGTAAAGCTTGTGGAAAGGGCATTGTCTATCTACATTGTTGGGGGGAAAAAACTCGATTTCCAAACTGTCAATTAAAAAAACCTGAATTAAGTATGTTACTTAGATCTATGAAGCAAGGTCCTGGGTGTTTTGCATGCTCTGCTTAATTTAGTTTGAAACATACTACAAGGAAGGTGTATATCAACATTCCCATTTTATAGATGTAGACACTGAGGCACAGATGCATGAAGTTACAAGTAAGTGAGAGAGACACATTTTGGTCAGCAAATTCATATATACAAGTAAACATTGTGGGAAAAGCATTATCTATCTAGACTGTTGGGGGAAAAATTTATCTTTATACTCTGTATTAAAAAAAAGCAAAATTAGTATCTTTCTTAGTTCTACTAATCAATGTCCTGCATGTTTTACATGCTCTGCTTTACTTACTTAAAAAGAAAATCTACCAGGAAGGTATTATCAACATTCCCATTTTATAGACAAGGAAAGTTAGGCACAGAGGCATTAATGAAGTTACTACAATTTGAAGAGATGCTTTTTTTGTGTGAGCCTATTCATCTATACTTAGTAAACTATCCAAATTGTTGGGGAAAAAAACCCATTTTCAATTCTAGTAACAAAAATGAAGTATGTTTGGTTCACTCGCTCAGTCGTGGCCGACTCTTTGTGACCCCATAGACTCAAGAGTCTTCTCCAAGACCACAGTTTAAAAGCATCAATTCTTCAGCGCTCAGCTTTCTTTATAGTCCAACTCTCACATCCATACATTACCACTGGAAAAACCATAGCCTTGACTAGATGGACCTTTGTTGGCAAAGTAATGTCTCTGCTTTCTAATATGCTATCTAGGTTGGTCATAACTTTCCTGCCAATTTCATGGCTGCAGTCACCATCTGCAGTTATTTTGGAGCCCCAAAAAATAAAGTCTGCAAATTGGAAGTGATCAAACAGGAGATGGCAAGAGTGCTTGCTTTTAGTAAGCGTATTTAACTATGAAAGGGTAGGTCTGTCTAGATTGTTGGGGGGAAAAACTCGATTTCAATTCTCTCTATTAAAACAAAAAATTAAGTTATGTTACTTAGATCTACTAAGCTACTAACCTACATGCTCTTCTTCATTTAATCAAAAAGAAAATCTACAAGGAAGGTGTTATCAACATTCCCATTTTATAGATGAGGAAACTGAGGTACAGAGGCTTTATTAAATTTACTAGTAATTGAAAGAAATTATCTTGGTGAGCGTATTTATCTATATTCAGTAAACGTTGTGTGAAAGGGCATTGTCTATCTAGATTTTTTGGGGGAAATTACTCTATTTCAATTCTATTTTAAAAAATTAAGTATGCTACTTAGATCTACTAAGAAATGTCCTGGGTGTTTTACATGCTCTGCTTCGTTAAATTAAAAAGAAAATCTACAAGGAAGATGTTAGCAGCATTCCCATTTTACAGATGAGGAAACTGAGGCACAGAGGCAGTAATGAAGTTATAAGAAGTGAAACAGATGATTTCTTTGAGAGCGTATTTATCTACACTCAGTAAACTCTGTGGAAAAGGGCATTGTCTATCTAGATTGTTGGAGAAAAAACGCAATTTCAACTCTCTTATAAAAAAAAGAAATTAAGTATTTTTCTTAGATCTACTAAGTAACATCCTGGATGTGTCATATGCTCTGCTTCATTTAATTTAAAAAAAAATCAAAGAGGAAGGTGTTATCAACACTCCCATTTTATAGATGAGTAAACTGAGGCACAGAGGCATTAATGAAGTTACTAATAAGTGAAAGAGATGCTTTATGGTGAGTGTATTTATGGACACAGTAAAATTTGCAGAAATGGCACTGTCTCTAGATTGTTGGTGAAAAAAGCTCAATGTCAACTCCATCTATTAGAAAAAAACAAAATTAAGTATGATACTTAGATCTACTAAGCAAAGTCTGTCTTGTTTTACCTGCTTGCCTGCACTTAATTAAAAAGAAAAACTACACAGAAGGTGTTATCAATGTTCCCATTTTATAGATGAGGAAACTGAGGCCCAGAGGTATTAATGAAGTTACTAGAAAGTAAAAGATGCTTTCTGTTGAGTGTATGGATCTATACTTAGTAAACTTTGTGGAAAAGTGCATTGTCAGTCCAGATTATTGGGGGAAAAAACTCGATTTCAACTCTTTCTTCTAAAAAATAAAATAAAATTAAGTATGTTACTTACATTTCTAAGCATGTCCTTGTTGTTTTACAGTCTCTCCTTCATTTAATTAAAAAAAATCTACAAGGAAGGTGTTTTCAACATTCCCATTTTAAACATGAGGAAACTGAGGCACAGAGGCATTAGTGAACTTAATAGTAGGTGGTGAAAGATGCTTTTTGGTGAGCGTATTTATCCATAATCAGAAAACTTCGTGGAAAAGGGCTTTTTCTATCTAGATTGTTGGGGGAAAATCCCACTTTCAAATCTACCTATTAAAAAACATTAAATATGTTATTTAGATCTACTAAGCAATACCCTGTGTGTTTTACACACACTGCTTCATTTAATTAAAAAAATCTACTAGAAAGGTGTTATCAACATTCCCAATTTATAGATGAGGAAACTGAGGCAAAGGGGCATTAATGATTTAACTAGTAAGTGGAAGAGATGTTATTTGGTGAACGTGTTTATGGACATTTAGTAAAATTTTCACAAAAGGTCACTAGCTATCTAGATTGTTGGCAAATAAAACTCAATTTCAATTCTGTCTTAAAAAAACTGAACTAAGTATGTTACTTAGATCTAATAAGCAACGTCTTTGGTGTTTTACGTGATTAACTCCATCTAATTAAAACCAAAATCTATGAGGAATGTGTTATCAACATTCCCATTTTATAGATGAGGAACCTGAGGCACAGAGGGATTAAAAAGTTAATAATAAGTGAAAGAGTTTCTTTTTGGTCAGCGATTTTTATGTATACTTAGTAAAGTTTGTGGAAAGGTCAAAGTCTGTCTAGACTGTCAGGAAAAAAACTCGATTTCCAATCTGTCTATTAAAAAAAACTAGAATTAAGTATACTACTTAGATCTACGAATCAATCTCCTGGGTGTTTTTCATGCTCTGCTTAATTTACTTTAAAAAAGCTACGAGGAAGGTGTTATCAACATTCCCATTTTATACATGAGGACACTGAAGCACAGAGGTATTAATAAAGTTACTAGTAAGTGAAAGAGATGCTTTTTGGTGAGCATATTTATCTATAGTTAGTAAACTTTTTGGGAAAAGACTATCCAGATTGTTGGGGGAAAATACTCGTTTTCAATTCCATCTATTAAAATTAAAAAAGTAAACAAAATTAAGTATGTTACTTAGATCTACTAAGCAATGTCCTGGGTGTTTTACATGCTCTGCTTCATTTAATTAAAAATAAAATCTACAAGGAAGGTGTTAGTAACTCCCATTTTACAGATGGGGAAACAGGCTAGAGGCATTAATGAAGTTATTAGTGAGTGAAAGAGATACGTTTTGGTGAGGTATTTATTGACACTTTGCAAAATTCATGAGAATGGGCTTTGACTATCTAGATTGTGAGGAAATAAATCTAGATTTCAATTCTATTAAAAAAAACAAAATTAATCGCTTCTCGGCCTTTTGGCTAAGATCAAGTGTAAAAAAAACAAAATTAAGTATGTTACTTAGATCTACTAAGCAATGTCCTAGGTATTTTACATGCTCTTCTTCATTTAATTAAAAAGAAAATCTACAAGGAATATGTTATCAACATTCCCATTTTAAGATGAGGAAACTGAGGTACAGAGGCATCAGTGAAGTTACTAGTGAGTGAAAGCAGAGAAGGCAGTGGCACCCCACTCCAGTACTCTTGCCTGGAAAATCCCATGGACGGAGGAGCCTGGTGGGCTGCGGTCCATGGGCTCGCTAAGAGTTGGACACGACTGAGCGACTTCACGTTCACTTTTCACTTCCATGCATTGGAGAAGGAAATGACAACCCACTCCAGTGTTCTTGCCTGGGGGATCCCAGGGATGGGGGGGCCTGGTGGGCTGCCGTCTATGGGGTTGCACAGAGTCGGACACGACTGAAGTGACTTAGCAGCAGCAGCAGCAGTGAGTGAAAGAGATCCTTTTTTGGAAAGCATATTTATCTACACTCAGTAAACTCTGGGGAAAGTGCACTGTCTATCTAGAATGTTGCGGGTGAAAAAATCAATTTCAGTTATCTCTATTAAAATGAAAAAACAAAAGTATGTTACTTAGACTACTAAGCAATGTCCTCAGTGTCTCACAGGGTCTGCTTCATTTAATTGAAAACAAAATCTACGAGGCAATTGTTATCAGTATTCCCATTTATACTTCAGGAAACTGAGGCATTAATGAAGTTGCTAGTAAGTGAAGAGATGCTTTTGCTAACCGTATTTATCTATGCTTAGTATCCTTTGTGGGAAAGGGCATCGTCTATCTAGAATGTTTGGGGAAAAAAACTTGATTTCAATTCTATTAAAAAAAACAAAATTAAGTATGTTACTTAATTCTACTAAGCATGTCCTCAGTGTTTTACATGCTCTGCTTCATTTAATTACAAATAAAATGTACAAGGAAGGTGTTATCAACATTCCCATTTTATAGATGAGGAAACTGAGACACAGAGACATTAATGGCGTTACTAGTTAGGGAAATACATGCTTTTGAGTGAGCGTATTTATCTATTTAGTAAACTTTGTGGCTTACTCCTTGGAAGGAAAGTTATGACCAACCTAGATAGTATATTAAAAAGCAGAGACATTACTTTGCCAACAAAGGTCCGTCTAGTTAAGGCTATGGTTTTTCCCGTGGTCATGTATGGATGTGAGAGTTGGACTGTGAAGAAAGCTGATCGCCGAAGAATTGATGCTTTTGAACTGTGGTGCTGGAGAAGACTCTTGAGAGTCCCTTGGACTGCAAGGAGATCCAACCAGTCCACTCTAAAGGAGATCAATCCTGGGTGTTCATTGGAAGGACTGATGCTGAAGCTGAAACTGCAATACTTTGGCCACCTCATGCGGCGAGTTGACTCACTGGAAAAGACTCTGATGCTGGGAAAGGTTGGGGGCGGGAGGAGAAGGGGACGACAGAGAATGAGATGGCTGGATGGCATCACCGACTCTGTGGACGTGAGTTTGAGTGAACTCCGGGAGTTGGTGATAGACAGGGAGGCCTGGGGTCGCAGAGAGTCGGACACGACTGAGCGACTGAACTGAACTGAACTGAAACTTTGTGGGAAAGGGCATTGTCTGGCTAGACTGTTGGGGAAAAAAAACCAATTTCAATTCTCTCTATTAAAAAAAAATTAAGTGTGTTGCTTAGATCTTCTAAGCAATGTCCTGGTTGTTTTACACACTCTTCTTCATTTAATCAAAAAGAAAATCTACGAGTAAGGTGTTATCAACATTCCCATTTTATATATGAGGAAACTGAGGCACAGAGTCATTAAGAAACATATTAGTAAGTGAAAGATGATGTATTGGTGAGCATCTTTATCTATACTAAATAAACTTTGTTGGTAAGCACACTGTCTATTAGATTCTTGGGGAAAAAACTCAATTTCTATTCTATTGAAAAAATTAAGTGTGTTACTTAACTCTAAGCATGTCCTGGGTATTTTACATGCTCTGTTTCATTTAATTAAAAATAAAAATCAGTAAGGTAAAAGAAAATCTACAAGGCTGTGGGGCAAAAATAAAGATTTTAACACCCTTTAAAAAAAAGTATTATGTATGTTAGTTAGATCTCCTAAGCAATGGTGGCTGTTTTACATGTTAAGCTTCATTTAATTAAAAAGAAAATCTATGAGGAAGATGCTGTCAATATTCCCATTTTATAGATGAGGAAACTGAGGCACAGAGACTTAATGAAGTCACAAGTAAATTAAAGTTATTTTGGTTGGTGTATTTATTGACAGTTAACTTTTGGGGAAAGGGCATCATCTATCTAGATTATTGAGATAGGGAACTTGATTTCATTTCTATCTACTAAAAAAAAGTATGTCACTTAAATCTACTAAGTGATGTCCCGGGTGTTTTATATGCTCTGCTTCATTTAATTAAATTGAAAATCCATGAGGAAAGTGTTATCAATGTTCCCATTTTATAGATGAGGAAACTGAGGTGCAGAGGCATTTAATGAAGTTACAAGTAAGTGAAAAAGATGGGTTTTTTGTGAGAGTATTTATCTATACCTAGAAAACTTGTGGGAAAGGGGTTTGTCTATCTAGATTGTTGGGGTAAAAAAACTTGATTTCAATATTATTTTTAAAAAAAACAAAAATAAGTATGTTACTTAGATCTACTAAGAAATGTTCTCAGTGTTTTACAGGCTCTGCTTCATTTAATTAAAAAGAAAATCTACGAGGATGGTATTATCAACATTCCCATTTTATAGATGAGGAAAGTGAGGCACAGTGGCATTAATGAAATTAACTAGTAATTGAAAGAGATGCTTTTTGGTGAGTGTATTTATCTATACCTAGTAAAGCTTGTGGGAGTGGGCATTGTCTAGCTAGATTGTTGGGAGAAAAAAACTCCATTTCAAGTTTCTCTATTACAAAACACAACTTAAGTTTCTGAATTTTCCAAAATCAAAATTTGTCTTACTCTATTTCTTCCCTATATTTTAAAGCATTTTCACTGCTTTGTCACGTAGGCAAAATAAGCACACTCTACTCTTCTCATTCTGTCGCTTTCAGCATGTTATTCCTCCACCATAATCACAGCCCTAGAAAGGAGGCTAATTTGGCCTATCATAAAGGGGGCAGAAGAAAGCCTTGAACTCACTCAATTTTTGTGCAGAGAGCAAGTGAAGTAGGCACTCTGCCCCCTTAAATAGTTCCCTTATTAAAGTTTTGATCACAGAATTGGGCTCAATATTCTCTCTCTCCTAATTCTGTATTAATAATCATTCTGGTCAACTTTGCCAACAAAGGACCGTCTAGTCAAAGCTATGGTTTTCCCAGTAGTCATGTATGGAGTTGGACTATAAAGAAAGCTGAGCACCGAAGAATTGATGCTTTTGAACTGTGGTGTTAGAGAAGACTCTTAAGAGTCCCTTGGATTGCAAGGAGATCCAACCAGTCCATCCTAAAGGAGCTCAGTCCTGGGCATTCATTGGAAGGACTGATGTTGAAGCTGAAACTCCAATACTTTGGCCACCAGATGCAAAGAGCTGACTCATGTGAAAAGACCCTAATGCTGTGAAAGACTGAGGGCAGGAGAAGGGGACGACAGAGGATGAGATGGTTGGATGGCATCACCGACTTGACGGACATGGGTTTGGGTGGACTCCAGGAGTTGGTGATAGACAGGGAGGCCTGGCGTGCTGCGGTTCATGGGATAGCAAAGAGTCGGACACAATTAAGCGACTGAACTGAACTGAGACATCTCCCAGCTGTTGTCTTGTCAATCTGCCCCTTGATGCCTGTAACGTTTGTAAATTTCTCATTTTCAACACATTCAAGGCACCTAGAAGGTATGAATACTTACAGAGCAATAATTAGAACTTTTCCTTCTTAAATTGGGATGGGTCAATCCTTATCCCAATTCCCAAGAAGGGCAGTACTGAAGAATGTGATAACCATCGGACAATTGCACTCATCTCCCATGCTAGTAAGGTCATGCTTAAAATCTTGCATGCTAAATTTCAGCATTGTGTGAACCAAGAACTACTAGATATCCAAGCTGGATTTAGAAAAGGAAGAGGAACCAGAGATCAAATTGCCAACATATGCTGGATCATAGAGAAAGCTAGGGAATTTCAGATAAACATCTACCTCTGTTTCATCAACTACGGTAAAGCCTTTGACTGTGTGGACCATAATAAACTGTGGAAAGCTCTTAAAGACATGGGAATCTCAGACCATCTTACTGAGAAAACTGGATGAGGGCCGAGAGGCAACAGTTAGAACGTGTATGGAACTGGTTCAAGACTGAGAAAGGAGTATGACAGGGCTGTCTGCTGTCACCCTGTTTAATCTATACGTGGAGCACATCATGAGAAATGCCGGGCTGGATGAGTTATAAGCTGGAATCAATATAGGCGGGAGAAACATTTACAACCTCAGATATGTGGATCATACCACTCTAAAGGCAGCAAGCAAAGAGGAACTAAAGAGGTGACAGAGGAGAGTGAAAGAGCCGGCTTAAAACTAAATATTAAAAAACCTAAAATCATGGCATCCGGCCCCACCTCTTCATGGCAAATAAAGGGAGAAAAGGTGGAAGTAGTGACAGATTTTCTCTCCCTGGGCTCTAAAATCACTGCGGATGGTGACTGCAGCCATGAAATCAGAAGACGTTTGCTTCTTGGCAGGAAAACAATGACAAACCTAGACAGTGTGTTGAAAAGCAGAGACATTACTCTGCTGACAAAGGTCCCTATAGTCAAGGCAATGGTTTTCCCAGTGGTCACACACAGTTGTGAGAGCTGGACTGTAAAGAAGGCAGAAAGCCAAAGAATTGATGCCTTTGAACTATGGTGCTGAAGAAGACTCCTGAGAGCAAGGGGATCAAACCAGCCAATCTTAAGGGAAATGAGCCCTGAATACTCATTGGAAGGACTGATGCTGAAGCTGAAACTCCAGTATTTTGGTCATCTGATGCTAACAGCTGACTCATTGGAAAAGTCCCTGATGCTGGGAAAGGTTGAGAACAGAAGGAAAAGAGGGAGTCAGAGGTTGAGATGGCTGGATGGCATTACTGATGCAATGGACATGAACTTGGGCAAACTTACTGAGATGGTGAGGGACGGGCAGGCCTGGAGGGCTGCAGTCCATGCAGTTAGAGTCAGACGTGACTGGGCGACTGAACAACTTCTTAAACTATTTTCCCACTTCAATACTCACTTTCATTAGAGGAAAACTGATCTCACTCTCCCCTCATTCCTCAAGGTTAAGATTGAGATCACCTCACAAAAAAGTGGTCTCAATCAGCATCATCTGCTGTTACACACATCACTTTTCCTACATTCACCCAATCGTGTCTTCGGAGAAAGTTTTCTCTTTTCCAATTTAAACTCTTTCATTTCAACCCTTTCCAACTCCCTACAAAGAATTTCCACTTACACATCCTGTTATCTCAAACTGATCATTCAGCACACAATGGTTGAGCTCTTACAAAGCGCTATGCATTGCAAATCCTGTGATGAATAAAATCGGGCTCCTCCTTTCCAGGAATTCAGTCTAGTGGAGAATAAAAACTTGCTCACAAATGACAAAGTAAATAAACACTATAAATCGATCTGGGACCCTTGGTCATGTCTGCTGCCAGACCAGAGCTGGCAGCGGGTGGAAGGGTCAGGGGCCCACATGAAGGGGCCCAAGTATGAGTGAGAATTAAGGGAGAAAACGGGCGAATAAGGAGCTGTCAAGGACCGAAGCAAAAGATGGAGATGGGTGCAAGGAAAGTAGAAATGCTTAACTGAGACCGTTCAGAAGCGAGACGAGAGATGAAGCGGGCTCTGAAGGCAGGTGGGCTCCTCAGAGCGAAGGTGCGGCCGTATCACTCACCTCCTCCTGGTCCTTGTCCAGGAGATCGTCCCGGCTCGTTGCTCCCGCAGCGGCGATCCTGGCTGCCGCGCTCGGCGGACTAGGAAGCAGAAGCGGAGGAGGGTCCGCCCCGAGGAGCCGAGGGCGACTCTCGCGAACGGGCTGGGTTCGGGGGCCTCGGCTGAGGACACCCAGCTGACGCCCGAGGCCATTCCGGTCCCCGGGCTGAGAGTAGGCGAGAGCGCCGGCTCCGCGGGGTCGGGGCTCTTCCAGGACCTGCGATGCGTCCCACCCCGGGCTGCGCGGGCCAGCCACCAGAGCCATCGCTGCCACGAAAGAGGGCACACTCACGAGCCGGGGAAGATCTCGGTCTCCCAGAACTCGCCGCTGCACAAGCCCTCCAACGCCGAAGAAACGGCGGAAGCCTTCCGGGTACGCCGGCAAAACCCTTCCCCAGGCCTGCGTGGCGGCCGGCTGCAGTGAAACGACGCGGACATCCGTGTAAAACAGCCGCCGCTGCAACCGGTTCCGCGCGTTCTTCCGGTGCCTCAGGAGGCTCGCCAGGCCTAAGTTGCATCAGTGACCGTGTTTTCCTCAGCCTTGTCCTTGAAATGACTGAAAGGAAGGATGACACACCACAAGGTACATTGCAGAGTGGCCGTATCACCAACACAGCCAGTTCTGCTTGTGTTTCAGGTGCTTTCTATGCCTGTGTGTTACGTTATCCTCTATACTATTGGGTGCTTACTGTTTCTCGTGTGTGTGTGTGTACATATACATAGTATATGCAGGTGCGTGCTAAGTCGCTCAGTCGTGTCCAACTCTTTGCGACCCCATGGACTGTAGCCTGCCAGGCTCCTCTGTCCATGGGATTCTCCAGGCAAGAAGACTGGAGTGGGTTGCCATTCTCTTCTTCAGGGGATCTTCCTGACCCAGGGACGCAAACCGGGTCTCTTATGTCTCCTGAATTGGCAAGCGGGTTCTTTACCACTAGTGCCACTTGGGAAGCCCAATATATGCACAGATATGCGTATATATGTGCATACAGAATATATAGGAATGTCCCAAATCGAGTTACCTTATTTTTTTTTAGTCTATCTTGATTTAAAATAAAAATCTAAGTGGGAAGAAAAGAAAAGGCATAAAGTATTCAAAGTATTTCCTATGCAACTGACTGTGCATTTATTTTAGTGCTGTCAGATTTAGCAGGAAAAAAAATACAGTAGGCTTGACTACATTTGAATTTCACTAAACAATGAATAATGTTTTAGTATAAGTATGTCCTGGACTTTCCAGGTGGTGCTAGTGGTAAAGAACTTGCCTGTGGATGCAGAGACTTGGATTCCATCCCCGAGTCAGGAAGATCCCCTGGAGGAGGACTCAGCAACTCACCCCACTATTTTTGCTTGGAGAATTCCATGGACTGAGGAGCTTGGCGAGCTACACAGTCCATAGCGTAGCAAAGGCTGGGACCCGACTGAAGCGACTTAGCACGCAGGCATAAGTATGTCCCGTACTATAATAATGCACTATCAACTATTTTCTAGTAAAGATAAGGAAATGGCCACTATTATACCTCCTCTCCCACCACCTCTAAAGTTGATTCCTGATATTCCAAGGTTTTTCACTTGCTGTTAGAGAAAGTGGGTTGGAAAGCAGCCCCTGATATCTGGAAGCCGGCTAGCACTCAGGCTATGTTCTTCTGTTGGACATAAACTTACAGAACACCAGTCTAGATGTCAGTCATCATGACTGACAACGTGAGACAAAACGAAACCACTTCATTATTTTTTCTAAGCACAGACCAAAAAAAAGGTTGCTCTACTACCCACAAAACACCCAACACCCCCTCTCTTCACCAACATGGGTGACTGCTTCTTTATCCATTACAGCTTTATCCTTGCCCTCGTCTGTCCTCCCTACAGATGAGATCATTGAGATGCCCGATGCCCTAAATCATCCAAATACTACAGTAGGTTCTTGCTAACATTCTCTTACTGAAACACCTCTAGTTTCCTATAGTGTTCGTTCTTCCTCCCTGCAAAAAAAATTTAACCCAACTTGTCAGCTGTGAGTATATCCCTGGTGGTCTTTGGTTGAAGGGCATTGCCATGCTCCACTGCCTAGAATGCTTCCCCTGATGTCTGCATGACTCTTTCATTCTGTTCGTTGCTCATGCGTCATCTTTTCAGAGAGGTCGTCCCTGAGAAGATTTACAGGACCACCCTCATCATTCTCTCTCCCTTCATGCTGGGCATTTTTCTTCATAGCACTCATTGCTATCTGATATTATATTATATATTTAGATAATATGTTTATTGCATGTCTCACCCATTAGAATCTAAATTTCCTGAAGAGTAGGACTTCACCTTTTTTTTTTTTTTTAAATGTGGCCATGCAACATGGCATGCAGGATCTTAGTTCTCCAACCAGGGATCAAACCCATGTCCCCTGCCTTGGGAGGGCGGAATCTTAACCTCTGGACCACCAGGGAAATCCCACTAGGACTTCATCTTGATGATGACTGTATCTACAGTGTGTAGAGCATTTCCTGGCACAGCGTAGATACTAAGTGCTATGAATTTAATGAACACATGAATGGATTTTTATTGTGTCAGGGTGTATATAATATTAATAGTTTCTTCTATCACATATTCATAATCAACCTTGTTGTTTGGTCTTAGTCCTCCATTTAAGTAGATTGGCTCATTACAAAATGTCCATTCTTAAATCTTTATTTTGACTCATTTCTTATCGGATTTGATTTCATGTTGCCCAGTAGTTTTTCACAAAGGATGCCTGGGTAGTGCATTCCCTCAACTTTTTTCATATTTGAAATAGGCTACCTGTTGCTTTTGGGGGAGTAGATTGTATTATTGTCAGCAACATCCACTTCCTCTTTCCCAGTAGGAGGGTTATATATCCCTATGCAATTGCCTTTGGGAGGTTTTAAGAAGAAAAAGAGAATCAGCAGTTATCAAGCAAGTCACTTAAAGAGAATTGTTGGGATAAAGCAGAAAAGGGGAGAGCGATGAAAAAGCAAACATATTTAGCACTTATAAGGTTCCAGACACCCATTCACTCAATAATTCAAGTAACCATATCAGTCTACCATCTATTTGGTCAAGGCAGGCCTCACAAGTGGAAATCGTAAGCAGTTTGACACTATCCCTAGTTAATTCATTTAATCCTCTAAACAACTCTATGGGGAGGTATTATTATCTTTATTTTACAGATGAAGAATCAGGCTCAGGGTCACACAGCTAAGTGGAAGTACCAGAATCCCAGTGCTTTCACTGCTGCCCAAGTCTTTGTTTTTTCCATGATACCTTACTGTGGTTTCTTCTTATACTCATGCAGTGACCTTTCTAAATTTGTGTAGCTAAGTGCAACTCAGGGGAAGGGCTATAGGACTGAATAAATGTCATTTTTTCTCTTTTATCATCATCTATTAATATATATTAAGCACCCACAAGGTCCTTTGTGTTTTAACATAGGAGAGGACAGTTGCTGGATTCATGGAATTCATAATCAAGTTCAAAAAAGGTAAAGGTAAACAAACACGGACACACAGTTTTAAAACCTGACTCCATTATCAGCCAATCAAAAATCTCTCTAGACTGTGAAACAATTGATACCTCCAAGTCCATTTGATAAAGGTTCTTGTCTTTAAAAACTACACCAAATAAATAACTTTTTTTAAAAAAAGCTACTAGGTTATTTGAAGTAAGGTTATGCCTGGAGATAAAAAGAAAGTGAAAGGTGAAATAACTTGTTGAGAAACAGAAAATTAGTGAAACTTTCCAAATATCTTGTCTCCAAATCAACTGTTTAGGTCACTCACATTTCTTGGTCTGATCTGCTTTTCCTATCAAAAAAGTCCTTTCCAGATTATTATTGTTGTTTAGTTGTTAGGTCGTGTCTGACTCTTTTGGGACCCTATGGACTGTAGCCTGCCAGGCTCCTCTGTCCATGGTATTTCTCAAGCAAGAATACTGAAGTGGGCTGCCATTTCTTTCTCCAGGGGATCTTCCCAACCCAGGGATAAAACTCGTTTCAAGATTATTCGATCCCCTTTGATTACAGCTAACTTTTTTCTTTTACAATTCTTTTTTTAAAAAGATTTTATTTATCTATTTATTTCTGGCTGTGCTGGGTCTTCACTGCTGCATGGACTTCCTCTAGTTGTAGCATGATGCACCGTGGTGGCTTCTCTTGTTGCTGAGCACAGGCTCTGGGGTGCTCAGCCTTCAATAGTTGTGGCTCCCCGGCTCTAGAACACAGGCTCAGTGGTTGTGGCACATGGACCCAGTTGCTCTGTGGCACGTGTGATCTTTCTGGGACAGGGATCAAACCCGTGTCTCCTGCAGTGATAGGTGGATCCTTTACCATTGAGTCACCAGGGAAGCCCTTAAATTCTTTTTTTAATTGAAGTGTAGTTGATTTAGGGCTTCCCTGGAGGCTCAGAGTTAAAAAATCCACCTGCAATGCAGGAGACATGGATTCAGTCCCTGGGTGGAGATGATCCCCTGGAGAAGGGAATGGCAACTCACTCCAGTATTCTTGCCTGGAGAATCCCATGGACAAAGGAGCCTGGCAGGCTACAAGTTCATGGGGTTGCAAAAGAGTCAGACACAACTTACCGACTAAACAATAATAGTTGATTTACAATATTGTGTTAGTTTCAGGTGTACAACAAAGTGTTCAGTTATATATATTATTTTTTCAGATTATTTTCCATTATAAGTTATTATAAGATATTGAATATTGTTCCCGGTGTTATACAGTAAATCTTTGTTGCTTATCTTTTATATATAATAATTTGTTTCCAACTTGTCCCTCCCTCTCTCCCTCTCCCCTTTGGTAACCATGAGCTTGTTTTCTATGTCTGTAATTCTGTTTCTGTTTTGTATACAGATTCATCTGTATTACTTTTTAGATTCCATATATAAATGACATCATATAGTATCTGTCTTTCTCTTTCTGACTTCGCTAAGCAAAATACTCTGTAGGTCCATCCATGTTGCTACAAATGGCAATATTGCATTCTTTTTTATGGCTGAGTAATAACATTCCATTGTATATATGTACCACATCTCTTTATGTCAATAGTCTGTTGATGGATACTTGGATTGTTTCCATGTCTTGGCTTTTGTAAATAGTGCTGCTACGAACATTAACGTGTATGTATCTTTCTGAATTAAAGTTTGTGTTTTTTCCAGATATATACCTAGGAGTGGAATTGCTGTATCATATGGTAGTTCTATTTTTAGTTGTTTTTATTTTTGCTAGGGTGTAATTGTGCTTTAATGTTTCTGTGTAATGTTATGATCCAATAGTTCTCAGGTTTACATATTTTATTATTTATACAATGATTTTCTGGTCACAAATGATAGCATAAGTGTTGTTTTTTTAAATCTACTTTTTAATTGAAGGATAGTTGCTTTACAGAATTTTGTTGTTCAGGAACCTCTATACTGTTTTTCATAGTGGCTGCACCAACTTACATTCCCAGCAACAGTGTGTGAGGATTCCCTTTTCTCCACACCCTCTCCAACATTTATTATGTAGACTTTTTGATGATAGCTATTCTGACTGGTTTTGATTTGCATTTCTCTATTTATTAGTGAATAATTGTTATGTGCCTGTTGGCCATCTGTATGTGTCTATTTAGGTATTCTGCCCAGTTTTTGATTGAATTGTTTGGATATTGAGTTGTATGAGCTGTTTTTGTATTTTGGATATTAACCCTTTGTCAGTTGCATCCTTTGAAAACATTTTCTCCTATTCCATAGGTCGTCTTTTCGTTTTGTTGATGGTTTCTTTTGCTGTGCATAAGCTTTTAAGTTTGATTAGGTCCCTTTTGTTTCTTTTCGCTTTTATTTCTTTTACCTTGGGAGGCTGAGCTAAGAAAATATTGCAATGATTTATGTCAAAGAATGTTTTCCCTATATTCCTTTCTAGGATTTTTATGGTGTCATGTCTTACATTTAGGTTTTTAAACCAGTTTGAGTTGATTTTTGTATATGGTGTGAGGGAGTATTCTAATTTCATTGATTTACATGTAGCAAGCTTTCTCAGCACCACTTGTTGAAGAGACTGTCTTTTCTCCATTGTATATTCTTGCCTCGTATGTCGTAGATTAATTGACATTAGGTGTGTGGGTTATAGGCAGTTTCTTAATTTTAGCTTAGTTTTTGCTAAGTTAGGGAGTAAGCCATGTGGACAGAAGGGAAGAGGCAGTTTTCTACACTTTAAAGTAACAGGCCTTCATCATACCTCAGCTGAGGTTCCACACTTTGAAAGCCCTTTCAGGAAAGGGACAAAGGCTAGGCAATTTGGTTGGCGGTCTTGGTGCTGTTGGTGCTGATGTAAAAGAAATTGTATTGCATCTTACAGTTTACTGAGAGGTAACCAACACCTATTTGATATCAAGAGTGGCAGTTACTATGATTTATATTTCAAAGAAATATCTTGTTTTAGTTTTTGTCAACTAAGCTACTGAAAGATAAATAGATCCTAAACTTTCAAGATGTACTTTGTCCTATTTCCTAAATATTTTTTTGCTACTAAATATTGTGAGAGGATGACTCAGAAAAATGGTCATTAATGTTCTAAGTAGTTTTGTGCTCAGTTGCCAGGAAAACACTACCATCTGTCTTAGTTTCTTTTACAACAGCACACTTCTATTTTCCATGAAATGTGTTTATAATAATAATGCAGTGATTCCCACATAGATTTTTTTTTTACCACAATACAAAACCTTGGAGAAACGCCTAGGGAATTTCGTATGGGTTTCTTATCTCCATGTGAAAATACAGCTTTTTTATACTACTTTGATATTTTACTATGTGACTTGACTTTATTGAGGAGAATGTAGAATAGATTAGAGGTCGATAGATGATGACATCCTCGTCTGCTTTTATGTTGAAGAAAATTAAATATAGTTAGTAGATCTGTTTTTATTCTGGAATATCCTGATGGACATTTTCTCCAGGATTTTTATAGGAAGGAAGTGGAAGGATTCCAACTGAATGATAAATAAGTGCCAATTCAAGTTTTTGGAAACTGATGCAATATTATCCTGTATATATTTTTATTTTTTAAAAAAGAAAATGAACATAGTGAATGGCTCTAATTGTTGAAGAAAATGCTACTATTTTGGTTCCTTAGTTGAATATGATCAATAACCAACCTGAAGGGAAATATTTGGCTCTTCAAACACCCATCCTGTCACTTCATTAATCATGGTACTCAGTCAGAAGTGGATTACCAGAGGGGTTTTTCAAATTACCACAACTCATTCATGCATTCATTCATTTAACAATTATTGAATACCTACTATGTGTGGATAGTAAAGCCCTCTGTGCAAGAAATGCTATGTAAATAAAAGTAATAAACACACACAATGCAAGTGTTACTATTTATCTTTCAAGATGCAGCTCTAATTCAGTTTGCTAGTTCCTTCTCTGTGTTCTGTATTTTGTTGATGTTTGCATACCTATCTACTGAGCTCTTTGAAAAGGTAGAGACCTTGGCTTATTCATTTTTTATTCCACACAGTCTAACATAAGATTTGGTACAGATCAAACAGGTTGTCAGAAAAGAATAGTTGCAATGAAGGAATTAACAATATTGCATCATTTAGTATTCAGTTGAGAAGACAGTACTTACCCTAAAAACTGATTCTTCAAAGTAGGTGTTAGAATGTGCTTGTTATCCTACAACTTGAATTATAAATCATGACTTGATTCATTACGTTTGATTATATTCATTCTGATTATATGTCAAGGTGGTTTCAGTTCAGTTTAGTCGCTCAGTCGTGTCCGACTCTTTGCGACCCCATGGACTGCAGCACGCCAGGCTTCCCTGTCCATCCCCAACTCCCGGAGCTTGCTCAAACTCGTGTCCATCGAGTCAGTGATGCCATCCAACCGTCTCATCCTCTCTCATCCGGTTCTCCTCCCGCCTTCCATCTTTCCCACAATCAGGGTGTTTTCCAATGAGTCAGTTCCTCGCATCAGGTGGCCAAAATATTGGAGCTTCAGCTTCAGCATCGGTCATTCCAGTGAATATTCAGGACTGATTTCCTTTGGGATTGGTTTATCATCTAACAAACAAGCTATTAAATAGGGCAGTCTCGAGCTTTCAAGAGAAATGAAACCTTATTAGTCTCTCGAAGTTTTTACGCCCAAGAAGCTTACACGGAACGTAGAGAAAAGGGACTAGTATCCCTCGCATCCCAACCGTTATTGTCGCGATGCCCCATCTTTCCCTTTCCTTTTTCCCACCCTTTCGCCCTCCGGAAGGGGCCGAGAGCTCCCGGCACTTCCCAGTCTTCCTCCGCCCCTTGCGGAAGGAGCCGAAGGCGGAGCGGGGCGCCGAAGTGGGACGGCCTAGCGCTCGGGCGTCTCCGGAAAGAGCCGAACCGCGCTCGGAAGAGGAGGGCTCCTTCGTCTTCGGCGTCTCGCCCCCGCGCGGTGCCCTCTGTCGGCGGCGTGAGGCAGCTGTGGCAGCGGTGGCGGCGGGAGGCGGTAGCCGCGTCGACGTTGACCAAGACTGGAGCGACGTTTAAAGAAGGAGCCGAATCGCCGCAGAGTCCGGCTTCTGACTGTTGGAGGATTCCCACCCTTCCGCGCGGGCCGACGACGAGAAGCGGCGGCGCCGGGAAGCAGGTGAGGACCCGGCTGCGACCCGGGAGGGGGCGAGGGAGCGCGTTGGCTTCCTCCGTCTCTGGGCCGCGCCTGCCTTCGCTTTCTCCTCACTTGAACCAGGAAGCGGCGGAGTCGGAGGCTCCGCTCCTCCGGCCCTTTTCTTTGTGTGGGCTCGGGAGCGAAGGAGGGGAAGAACCGGGAGGGCCGCGGCGCGGTCCCCTCCGCCGTCAGGGGCCGTCAGGGCCCGGGGTAGGCCGAGAGCTTGGGGAGCCCACCACGGAGGGCCACTCGGCGTTTTCCACGGCCCTCGCCTGCCTTTTTGCGCCAGTTCCCCCTCCTCACCCCGACTTTGATTTAGAGCTTTTCGGCCAGGCCCATCCTCCCCTTCCCAGGGCATAACAATGCCGCCTGCTTGGCCACATCCCCTCCCAACACCCCACCCTCCGCTTCGCCACCTTCTACTTTCCCTGGCCGACCGCCTCGCCCGACTACCCCCGCCCTGACCGTGCTGGCTGGCCTTCCATCTGTATTTGCAAGAAACTGCTTTTCCACGTGAATCCGGGTTGAAAACCTCGGTTGTAGCCGGCCGGGTGCGAATGGGGAAGAAGGGGTGGACAGAGGGAGACGGGGTTCAGCTGCCGCGTGTAGGTTGTTTCACTCTCGCGGGTGGCGTCTCTCTTTTCCAGCGTCACCTGCCCTCGGTCAAGGATTTGTCTCACGGGCGTGGAGAATGGCTTTTCCACGATCAGGTCGCGGATCTGGGGTTGGGATGGGTTCAGACCGATTTGTGCTGATCCTGGGTCCACCTGGACGGGAAAGACAAAATGAAACAACAAAATGAAACCAAGTCCTGGTGTCACCTGGACGCATACATTGAAATCCTTGCCCCGTTGGGAAAACCCATTTGCAAAGGACAAAAATAGTGGGACTGTATTCAGAAAACCTGTCTATCCACTGAAAAGTGACTTGTGTCGAAATGCCCATATTTCGGAAGCGCTGGTAGCTGACTTGCTGTCCAAAGGTCACCCTTTCTGATGAATGCCTTTATGGTAACCTGGAATTCCCTGGTACTGTTAACAAGCAATGCCTTATAACATGATGTTTTAAATCCTTGATTTCTAGACTTTTTTCCTATTTTTTTTGTTTTTAAGCTATAATTTTAAAAAATTTAGAAGATATTTGAGACGCCCTGCCTTCCACATGTGTATAACTTAAGCACTGTGACAGTTGTACTATTTTGGTAACTCTAAAGGGAAAGAATATATACTAGCAATAGTGTCTCTTTACCAAAAGTACTTATCAACTAATTTTTAATTGTATATATATGTATAATTTTGTGTATTTAAATTGTTACCAGAAATATCTTCTGTGAAGTGCTGAAAATTGTTTAGAGGGTGGTACACAGCAATACTATTTGTTGACATTCCCTCTCCTCGTTTTCTAGAGTGATGTCTGGTCTGTTCCAGTAAGTTTATATCTTCATTTTCACTAATTCATTCTGTGTGAAGAAAATTCTCATATCAGTGCTCATAATTTCATTCCCAAAATGAAATGTTTTTGTGTTTTCACTCAATCGAGCTTTTAAGAAATGGTAAACGTTTCCCTTGTTTTGTTTTTCGCAATAGCATTTGTCGACTTCATTTGGCGTTCTAACATTCCATCTCTGGAGATTGGGGGGTGGGGTAGACAGGTGAGGGGAAGAAGAAAACAGGAGAGGGTAAGAAAGTTGTTTCCTACTTTATCCAGATGAAGCATCCCCGTTAGAATAAGAACATAAAAACTTTAGAGGTAATAGTCGCCAGTGTTTATGAATGCTGGTTCAGTCTGGCTGCAGGGAGTAGCTGTTGAATATGTTGTTAAAGATAAGTTAAACGTTTAGGAAGACTACCTATTTTGGACTTAGTATTGCACACATCAAGCTTTCCTGACACATCATTCATTTACAGGTGAAATAACTTTTTATGTGTTCACAGTGAGGACTTTTCTTAAAGTGTTCACTTAAAAATTAACTCTAAACTCTTGAGAAAATCCAAAATTGGAACAAAAAAATTAACTTTAGTCTTTAAAAATTGCTTAGTGTTGATGCATGTATCTAAGATTCAAAGGAAGAGATTAGTGTTCAAATCTGTAGATCAGTTTAAAACTTGCTTGTCTCTTCTCAGGGGAAAGTCATGAGATTTAACATGTGGTCCAAAGAACAGTTATATATAAAAACCTGTAAGAACAGTTTATATAAAAACCAAAAAGTTACAGCAAACTTCCGTTAAAACTCCAATAAACTATTTAATGATGCTGTAGCTAAAATTCTAAATAATGAAGTACTTGTGTTTTTCTTTCCTAATCACGTATCTCCCCTTCTCCCTTCTCTTACAGGCATGGAGAGTAGAAAACTGATTTCTGCTACAGACATTCAATATTCTGGCAGTCTGCTGAACTCCTTGAATGAGCAACGTGGCCATGGACTCTTCTGTGATGTTACTGTTATTGTGGAAGACCGAAAATTCCGAGCCCATAGGAACATTCTTTCAGCTTCTAGTACTTACTTCCATCAGCTCTTCTCAGTTGCTGGGCAAGTTGTTGAACTGAGCTTTATAAGAGCAGAGATCTTTGCAGAAATTCTCAATTATATCTATAGTTCTAAAATTGTTCGTGTTAGATCAGATTTACTTGATGAGTTAATTAAATCAGGGCAGTTATTAGGAGTTAAGTTTATAGCAGAGCTTGGTGTCCCGTTGTCACAGGTTAAAAGCATCTCAGGTACAGCTCAGGATGGTAATGCAGAAAACTCACCTCCTGAAATACAAAAATCGAAAGATGAATCCCAAGAAAATGGGGCCACTATAATGCCAATTATAACAGAATCTTTTTCCTTGTCTGCTGAAGATTATGAGACAAAAAAGATCATTGTTACTGATTCAGATGATGACGACGATGATGTCATTTTCTGCTCTGAGATTCTGCCTGCAAAGGAGACTTTGCCAAGTGCCAACACAGTGGCAGAGGTCCAGCCTAACCCAGGCTCTGTTGCTATTTCAGATGATGCACCTTGTGTGAGCAATAGCTCTCCCCCTTTAACAAACATCACACCTACTCAGAAACTTCCTACTTCTGTGAATCAGGCAACTCTGAGCCAGACACAGGGAAGTGAAAAATTGTTGGTGTCTTCGGCCCCAACACATCTGACTCCCAACATCATTTTGTTAAATCAGACACCACTTACTACACCACCAAATGTCAGTTCTTCACTTCCGAATCATATGTCTCCTTCAATCAATTTACTTGTACAGAATCAACAGCCACCAAACAGTGCTGTTTTACCAGGAAACAAGGCCAATGACGAGGAGGAGGAGGAAATTATAGATGATGATGATGACACTATTAGCTCCAGTCCAGATTCCGCTGTCAGTAATACATCTTTGGTCCCACAGGCTGAGATCCCCCCAAATACCACTTTTGATGGATCGTTGATACAGAAGATGCAGATTCCTACACTTCTGCAAGAGCCAGTTTCCAATTCTTTAAAAATTTCAGATATAATTACGAGAAACACTAATGATCCAGGTTTAGGATCCAAACATCTAATGGAGGGTCAGAAGATTATTACTTTAGATACAGCTACTGAAATTGAAGGCTTGTCAACGGGTTGCAAGGTTTATGCAAATATTGGTGAAGATACATATGATATAGTTATCCCTGTCAAAGATGACCCTGACGAAGGGGAGGCCAGACTTGGGAACGAGATACCAAAAACACCTAGCAGTGAGACGGCAAATAAACGTATGAAAGTTAAACATGATGATCACTATGAGTTAATAGTAGATGGAAGGGTCTATTATATCTGTATTGTATGCAAAAGGTCATATGTCTGCCTGACAAGCTTGCGGAGACATTTTAACATTCATTCTTGGGAGAAGAAGTATCCTTGCCGTTACTGTGAGAAGGTCTTTCCTCTTGCAGAATATCGCACAAAGCATGAAATTCATCACACAGGAGAGAGAAGGTATCAGTGTTTGGCCTGTGGCAAGTCTTTCATCAACTATCAGTTTATGTCTTCACACATAAAGTCCGTTCATAGTCAAGATCCTTCTGGAGACTCGAAGCTTTATCGTTTACATCCATGCAGGTCTTTACAGATCAGACAATATGCATACCTCTCTGATAGGTCAGGCACTATGCCTGTAATGAAGGATGACGGTATTGGGTATAAGGTTGATACTGGGAAAGAACCTCCAGTAGGGACCACATCTGCTCCTCAGAACAAGCCCATGACCTGGGAAGATATTTTTATTCAGCAGGAAAATGATTCCATTTTTAAGCAGAATGTAACAGATGGCAGTACTGAGTTTGAATTTATAATACCAGAATCTTACTGAACTCCTTTGAAGTATCAGAAAGTTTTGGTTTGGATTTAAGGGGCAGGGCTTTCAGAAGACCTGTAAAACAAAGGTGAAAACAAGTTCATTTGATCTGCCATGTCATCTGAAGGTAGTCTAGTTGGATTATTTGTTCATAATTTTTAGAAGCAAATTCTGAAAGTTTGAATAGAGGTTGAGAACTTCCCCCTCCCCCAAGTATCTGTTTATATAGTTAGCTTTCAGCACATTTAAAAGAGGCAAAAAGAAAAAAAAAAGCTTGGAGAGATAGTTTCCTGAATAGAATTTGAATCAGTTTGAATGTTCTTTGAAAATAACTGGAGTTATTAGCATACCCTAGTATATCTTGCAACTTTCCCCTTCTGTGTTAGCACTTTACTGCTGAATTCTCAGTTTTCTTATTATTGAGACTATAAATGTGTGTTGTGTCTTGTATATGGCATAAAGAGTAAATGAGAACTTCTAAAGTTGTCCTGGAAATTTTCAGAGTAAGTCTCTGCTTGGTTGTGTATTTTGCTAACCCAAATGGATAGCAGCCACTTGCCTCCCACCCCTCATGAAAATAGCCATGCAGACAAGTTTCTCATTTGAAGAATGAACAAGTTTTAGCTAATTAGAATTAAACTTCACTTTTATCACCATAGTCTCGAAAAGACTTTGGTGCCTGGACTACTGTATATATACCTTTGCAGTGTGGTTTCTATGGGCAAAAAAGAAATCTCTGTAATGCAGACAGGAAGAGGTTAAAAGTTTTTTATATTTGCTTTAAATTCTGTGCTCTTATAGAGACAGAGAATGGAAGTGAATGGAGATTTCTTTTTTGCTCATTATGGTTAAAAAATATTCCCATGAAATTTTTCAAATTTTGAATCTAAACACCACCAAACTAATCTTTATGTATGCATCTTTATAAATGACAAATTTCATAAATGAGACTCCTACATATTTTGGGTGGAAGGCTACTGGCATGTATTTTTAAATGTTCATATTACTTAGAATTTCTAATAGCAAGTTTTTATTTGACATAGCTGAATCAGATATCTAGTATTTTCCTTTCAGCAAGACCTTTTAGGTTTTTACTCCTAAAATAAGTTCCATTCCATCTGCAAATTGCTGCAGTATTATAGCAATCAGAAGCTATACAAGGAAGTTAAATAGGCTTGTTGATTCCCATTTATCTTGAGAACAATGAATACCACCTTTCTCCCTTTTAAAATGACACATGTTTAAACACTTAGAAAATAAAGTCAAAACTTATTGAAGTGCCAGTACTAAAAGGGAAGCAGGTTGGAACAAATATATAGCCTAGCGTTTATAACAGGATTGACTTGTTGAACTTCTGTAAATTTTTGCAAAGGAAAGAAAATATGATTAGATACTGAAAAAGATTGTTGTGCATAGTTATTAGTCCTTTGTAACCTTGCTTAAGTATTTCTTAATTCAACATAGATATTTTCTTTCTCCTTAATGATGTATTTTTGAAAATAGTCTATTTCTTGACTTCGAACTTAAAGCTTTAATCAGTTTCTCATGTATACATCATCCTTCTGACAGTAAGCTAGACTTGAAGATAATGATTTCAGTATTTCTTAAGATGGTAACTGAGGGTATCAGGCATCAGTGTTTGCAGTAATACAAGGAGAAAGAAAAATAATACAATCCTTTGTTTACCGAGGGTTAGAATGATGTGCATCTTTTATGTTTTCCGTTCTGTGAGTTGAGACCTTAAGACCATTTTGTAAACTAATCCTTGGAAAATTTTTAAATTACCATACAGCTTAAGAGTCTGATCTCTGGAATTACAATATCTGTTTCCTTTCTGTATATGTATTGATAACATTACTCTTTGACTATAGGCTACACTCTGAAATGTTTTCAGTGGAAATTTGTTTGTTTCATTTATGCTGTTTCACCAGTTAGACATAATTCAACAAGTGTGAATGATACTTTCAGTCCTTTCAGACTTAACTGCTAACTTCCTGGATGGCTCAGATGGAAAAGAGTCCGCCTGCAGTGCGGAAGACCTGGGTTCTATCCCTGAGTCAGGAAGATCCTCTGGAAAGGGAATGGCTACCCATTTCAGTATTCTTGCCTGGGAAAGTCCATGGACAGAGGAGCCTGGCAGGCTACAGTCCATGGGGTTGCATAGAGTCAGTTATGACTGAGCGAAAAACACTTTCACTTTTTCAATAAAACTTGTTTTCTATAAGGCCATTATGACAAACTAGGAATTCTATAATGGAAAACTATCCATTCTGAATTATGTTGATATAATTATTTGCTGCTGCTGTGCTCTATCTAAGTTCT
This sequence comes from Moschus berezovskii, assembly GCF_049115385.1. NCBI lineage: Eukaryota > Metazoa > Chordata > Mammalia > Artiodactyla > Moschidae > Moschus > Moschus berezovskii. Next base: position 111,001,504 of record NC_142488.1, read on the forward strand.
GAGTCTGAAATTTCAACTTTGCCTACTGAAGGTATTTTCTAGAGTTTTTTGGGAGGAGGAAAACTGGAAAATTCACTTTAAATTGTATTTTTGCCAGAAGACTCTTACTTGAACATATGTCAGGGTCTTCAGTTTTTTTAGAAGTCTCTATATCCAAAGTTCAGAATCCATCCATGTGGAATACTCTCTGGGAATTAAAACCCTTCACTCCCAGTGTTTATGGGGTTGGAAATCTGTAGCAAGATGCTGTTCAAAACCTGTCATGGTGTTTTCCTATTTTATACTTAGTTTTCTGGCAATTGAACTCTCTTTTTCATTCAAGTTGGCTTCAGATTTGCTCCTATGCTAAATTACCTATAAATATTCTGGATAGGAACTGTTTGAAATAGCAATTTGTTCAAAGAGATGACAGAAAATGAAAGTGCTCAAACTAAGCAAAGATTTTTATATGCCATAGCAATCTTGAGAGATTCACTTTGAAATATATTTTATCATTTTGCTGGTAATGATCCCCCACATACAACCACTGTGAGGAATCGATGCTGCCTTTTCCCCATTGTACCAAAAAGATAAAGGTAAAAATGGTAAAAGTTTTTTGTATTGTCAAGGTGTGCATACTCTAAAGAATTAAATACTAATTCAACAGCACTGGCTTTCTCACCTCTGTCAATCATATGAAACTTTTGTTCATTTCCACCCAGTGCTGTATTGTTCATACTTGTACAGTCTTCCCTGTCATGGCTTTAAGTTCTACTTTTCATTAACCGTTACCTGATATTAGTTCGTAGAGCTTCTTATGGCAAAAATAAAATGTTTTAATTCTGATTTTTGAGTGTCTTTTTTTTTTTACAAGATCTTTCATTAATTATATAGACTATTACATTCTGTTGTTTTTCAATTTTTGTAGCAGGAGACTGGAACTATATTTCTGATGACAGTATGACAGAATTTCCTGTCAGGTTTTATATGTTGGTTAATCACATGCCCATTATATCTTGAACCATAATAGTCAGAAGTGAGTCAGCTGCTGTCAGTTGCTTTAGAGCATTTGTGATACTTCTGTTGATTCCATGAAGACACATATAAGTTGATAAGGAGGAGGATAGTTTTATTAATTTGAAACATCACAAAAGCAGTCTGGGTTTCCAACATGGCAGTGATACAGATTTTAAGCAACATCCAGTTTACACAGGTTCTGGATTAATATTTTAATTTTTCATGCCCAGTTCAATACTTTAAAGCAAAATTAGGAATAAAGCAGTAAATATTACAAAATGCAGTCAAGGTATATTTTGGAAATACAAATTCCTTCATTACAGCAAATGTTTTTGCAAAAGAGTAAAGCAGCAAATATTAACTTTTCTAAGGTAACATGCAGTTCTTATAATTCAATGTAATAAAAAAAGAAGCTGCTAAAATTAAGTTACAAAATCTATACTGTTACAAGTTATTTTGTAAAGTAAGAAAAATACATAGAAATGAGTCCTAGAATCTTAACACTTTAAGAAATGTGATAAATGTAGGATATACTGTGTAATGGTGCCTTTTAAAAAATGAAATACTCATACACGTTCATTAAAGCAAAATGTAAAGTGTAAACAGCAAGAAATTTCATTATCACAAGTTGATATTTGTATAGTAAGTCAATTGGTTATTAGTCCCTTTTTGAAATCCAATAGAATTTTAATATGCTCAGAACAGTAGAAAATAATAGTGTTATATAACGCAAAAAGATTATAATTGTTCAGATTTGAAATTCAGATGAGACATCATTTGTGATGTCAAAAGTTAAACTGAATGTTTTGCAAACATTTATTGTGAACAGTGCACTTGTTGTGCCTTGAGAATTCTTGATGGCTGGGTGTCTACAAGGTAGATGGGAGCACCAGCATTTGCCTGCTACCTCTAATCCATCAAGTTGGGAGGTAGCGAAATTGGCTGGAAATTTTTCCTGTATATGTTCTGTCTAAAATACAATAGCCCTGTATTTTTTTTTTTACAAGTGTAGGATTATCGATCTTCCTTTAAATCAATTCTCAGGTTAACATAAATTGCAATGAAAGTGTTCATTCTGAAGTGAAGGCATGGGTGCCAAAGTGTTAAATTCATCAGGTTGAGGTTTAAAGCTATGTATAATTAAAAGAACTGTACAAATACCTACCACAGTGTGCCAGATGGATTTTAAATCTACAATAACACTTAAAGAGTTTGTCAAGTTGGCTACATTTGAGGTTTTGCAGACTTAAAGCGGCATTGTAACACTTCCATAATCTTGAACACTGTCACGATTGGTCTCAACAGAAAAAAGGACCAATTAGAGCAGTGGCATTAAAATACAGATGATTCTTTTGGGGTAGGGTGCAGGATACGTGCGGTTTGCTGGGGTTGAAGCACAATATTTGAAGATTAAATAGTCACAAAGATTAGTAACAGTTCATAACACGACCCAAGAACCTAATCTAGCATTTTTAAAACTCAGTTTTAACCATAAGATTTCTATCTCCCACAGCAAATGCAACATGTAGTAAACCGCTGTTTTCCTAAGTGACCTGATGTATAACTGGGATCTACTTAAAATATCTCACATGCTGCTCTGTGTATGTCAGTGCTTTCTGAATAATCAATCCTGTTCCCTACTACTCGAAGGAATATTGCACTTTTCCCTTTGGGAGGTACCAATCACAAAAGCTGAGCTGAATGATCACAACAGCCATTTTTACAATACAGAGAAGAAAGGAGTAAGGGATATGGCCAGCTTTTTTCAGCATCAGACACAAGCAAACAAAATCTTAGCCAGAACTCTCTGCATTGGAACTACCATGTAGCCCTGTCATCTGGGAAATTTTCCTTAGGGACTGACTTTAGTGGGAGGGAAAGAGAGGGCCTCTAAGCCACGCACTTCAACTGAGGTGCTAGGGTGGCAATCTGCCAACACTCCTTTTACACCAAGTGAAGCAGATGGCAACCATGCTTCTGTGGCCTATAGAGGTTGGGGCCATAGGGTAATGCAGGCCCAGACCAGACACGCTTCTTGCTGAGATGGCTCCCCAGCCTTGCGCTGTCCTGCTCAGAACTGCTGGGCTCATCCTGGCCACCTCTCCTCTACACTAATAACAAATAAACTTCTTCCCTATCTTTCCCTAGCCTGGCAGGCCACTGTCAAACTTTATGTATGAGTCACACTTTAAATTTTGTACCCTACACACTTCCAGTAAAGCAGAAATACAAAAGCCACAATAATCTCAACAGCCAGCGGGCATTCCTCTTTAGGGGCTGTAAGGGGGTGGCTTCTCAAAAGGTGGATAGTAGGGTGGAGAGTAACGGGGTGGAGCGCTCGAGGACCACATGTAGCTGGGCGAAGGCGAGGCAGACTGGGGCTCGTCAGAAAGTCCAGAGGGAGGGGAGGATGGAAAGACGCTGGAATGCTGTGCAATCAAAATAAAACATCAGTTTCCACCATGAGGTTGCAATTCCCCAACATTAGTCATTATTTAAAAATGAATATGGACCCAGTGTGTTCCGGTTTGGAAAAACCAAGAGCCCCTAAACCATGAAGTGGAGCTGATCCCTTTCTCTCTCACTCAGGCTGCAAAGCTCACAGAGATGCCTTGGAATCCTCTTCCCCAGCCCTCTGGACCTCTCAGTCAGTCAGTTATCCTGTTGCTCCTACTTCTGTGTTATTTTGGGGGGCTTCCCAGGTGGTTCAGTGGTAAAGAACCCGCCTGCCAATACAAGAGACATGGGTTCAGTCCCTGCGTTGGGAAGATCTCCTGGAGAAGGAGATGGTGACCTACTCCAGTATTATTGCCTGGGAAATCCCATGGCCAGAGAAGCCTGGTGGGCTACAGTCCATGGGATCATAAGAGTTGGATATGACAGAGCAATGGAGCATGCATGGCACTTTGGGAAGGGAGCGAGATATGGGATAAAAAAGAAAAAATACCCAGTGAATCAGCATGTTAGGAGTCAATCTGCCACTTCTCTTTCCCAGCCAGTGTATACCCTTGACCCTGACTTTCCTGCTCAAGGAGAGTTGACCTGTTTTGTTCACTGCTCTCTCCCCCAGAGCTCAAAACAGTGATTGGCAAGTAGAAGCTGCTCAATGTTGGATGAGTGACTAACACTTCAGTCACTCATACAGCACAGAAGATGAACTTGGCATGTTTTTTAGAAATAAAATCTATTTTCAAAGACTACAGTCACATCTTGTGGGTACCGTGGCCTTGCTCCAGGGGTGGAGCATGGCTGAGGCCTGAAGGCTGGAGGGGTATCCAATAAGAGCCAACGAATAGGGCTGTAGAACGGCAATTTTCTGTTGTGCCTCAGCTCTAGGAGGAACTGCTATATTTTTTTTAAAAGACCCACTTATACCAAAATTTCTCAAGAGTTCAAGTGCTATTTGGGGAGGTCAATACCTTTACTTTGTTCTGCTGGCCAAAGTAGTTGGTTGTTTAGTTTTAAGTCATGTCTGACTCTTTGATACCCTAGGAACTGTAGCCCACCAGGCTCCTCTGTCCATGTGATTTCCCAGGCAAGAATACTAGAGTGGGTTGCCATTTCCTTCTCCAGAGGATCTTCCTGGATCAGAAGTCAAACTCACATCCCCTGCTTGGCAGGCGGATTCTTTACCACTGAGCTACCTGGGAAGGCCTGGAGTCTAAGCTGATCATGTCATTTCCAGGCCTAGAACAATCTAGAGTCAGCCTTGTCATGAGGTGTCCGGAGTCTGACACCAGTTGGCTGATTCTCCTTATCCCCAGTCCTGACCTCCGTACTCCTTAGAAAGGGGTATCCTGGTTTCTAGGTCTTTCTTTAGACATTGAAATCTCTGTCTCCTACCACATAATGTCAGGACTGATCCTCCCCCACCCCATCTACCCTTTTTATCTGAGAGAAGGAATGACAGGGTCATAGAAAGCCTTTAAAGACACACACACAAAAAAACTTGAGGGACTTCCCTGATTATGTGGTTAATGCTTACAATGCAGTGGTTAATGCTTCCAATGGGATTAATTCCTGGTTGAGGAACTAAGATCTCACATGCTGCATGGTGCAGCAGAAAAAAAAAAAGCTTGAGGCAGTTGACCTGGGACAAGCCAGATTGCTTCCAAAAATCTCCAAATTTCTTCTCCCTCCAGGAAGAGATATGCTTCCTTTGACATTGGTCTCATGATCTCTCCTCTCTCTCCCTCCTCCTCTGTTGCTTTCACTGTCCTCTTAAACCAGAGAGGAGAGCAAAATCCCACCAGGGACAAGATCTCTGTGTCCAGGGATGTGACACTCTGCCTTTCTAAATCCCGCTCCAGGATAGTCAGGAGGCCAGTTCTCTACCCCCCAGACACAGAAGGGAAGGCAAGTTTCGAAGGTGGAGCTAAAGGCCATTCTGTCCTGAGAGGCAGTAACAGGCTGCTGGGGGCAGTTGTAGACTTTGATCCTAAGAGGGGGTAGTACAGCCACCTTGGGTTTTCACCTCTCAGTTTCCCGTGAAGTGCAAGTCGCTCAGTTGTGTCCGACTCTTTGCAATCCTATAGTCCAATAGAATTCTCCAGGCCAGAATACTGGAGTGGGCAGCCTTTCCCTTCTCCAGAGGATCTTTCCAACCCAGGGATCGAACCCAGGTCTCCCGCACTGCGGACAGATTACCAGCTGAGCCACAAGGGAAGCCCAAGAACACTGGAGTGGGTAGCCTATCCCTTCTCCAGGGGACCTTCCTGATCCAGGAATCAAACCGGGGTCTCCCGCATTGCAGGCAGATTCTTTACCAATTGAGCTACCAGGGAAGTTTCCCGTATAAGAAGGTATTTAGGGGGGTGGGGGTGGGATGCTTCTCACTGCCCTCTGATGATGCTGGAGTCTTAGGGATAAATGGCAGAGCCAGGGAGCTAACTGGCCGTAGTCCACACCCCGCCCTTGGGATAGCGGGGTTGGAGGGGGTGGGCACCAGCATGCAGTTTCCTAGCAACAGGCAGGCACCTTGGGAAAGCTTCGGCTTTGTTGCAGCTGGGGAGCAGGCCCGGTGCATTTTAGTTCCTGCCTAAGACTTGACTAACAGGACAGGACAGCCACTCAGAAGAACAGACCTTTGAATCCTTTTGCACCACAAAGCATGAAAAGCATGAAAAGCATCTAAATAGCCTACTGCTGGGCTCTGAGCTTCCTGAGCTGCTTCTGAGAGGCTGGGGTGGCTTATCAGTGGGAGTACCCTCACAGACACTCCTCTCCCGCCTCAATGTGCCCCTCCCTGCCCCAGGCGGACCCACACTCTGCAAGACCTGTATGCATTTGTGTCACCTGTGCTTCTCTCTTCAGAAGCGCTGGGAGGCAGTGACTCCCTAAAGAGCCCTGGAACTGGCCGGGTGATGAAGGTTACACCAGCAAAAGGTGCTGTGTTCCAAGGGTAAAATCCAGGGTCTCTTGGTTCTTTGCATTCCCCCTCTGTTTCCGGCCCAGAAAGCAAACCCAGGAGAGACAGAGAGAAGAGTGGAGCAAAGGGAGGGATCAGAAACAAGAGAGAGGAGGAGAGGCAAGGAGAAGCTTGAAAGGAGAGGGGAAATAGAAGGCTGAGTGGCAGTGGCAGCCTTCTAAGGTTGTCAATCACCTGCTCCATCTACCACCTCTCCCAAGACGGCCTCCACTCTTTCATTCAGTAGGCCCAATTTATAATGGAACCTTTTCAGTGGCTACATCAAAACCTAGTGTACCTTTCTATGATTTAATAAAGACCATCAACAGAGGCAGTGGCATTTTGCAAAGGCTTTTGTTTTAAGCTAAACTTGGTGATTCACCAAATGGACAGGACAGGGACATAGTTAGAGGGAAGTAGGGGTTCTGGCCCAGTAGGTCAGACTGGAATTGTTAAGGGATTGACCCCAAAGCTTGTTGTTGTTTAGCCGCTAAGTTGGGTCTGACTCTTTTTCAACCCCATGGACTGTAGCACTCCAGGCTCCTCTGTCCATGGGATTTCCCAGGCAAGAATACTGGTGTGGGTAGCCATTTCCTTCTCCAGGGGATCTTCCTGACCCGGGGATTTAACCCACATCTCCTGCATTGGTCAGGTGGATTCTTTACCACTGAGCCCCCAGGGAAGCAGACCCCAAAGCTGCACAGGGTTGAATTTCCCAGCAGAAGTAGAAACTGATGTTTCATACCCTACAGGATATGGACTGCCTGGCTACCTGGAAGTGAGTGCAAGGTACAAGAGAAGTGAGTGCAGGAAGGTGAGCAAGGAGGCACCGACAGCCTTGGCTTCAAGTCCAACGTCTGCAAGAATCCTGTTTCTCCAAGCTCAGCCCTCACGACATCCTCAGGGCCACCTGACCAGACCCACGTCCTCGCTCCCATCTGACCACAAGAAATGCTTCCCAAGCTTCCTGACTGGACAGCTACCCAACAAGGGTATGACTTTGTGGGGTTAAAAGAACACCCTAAAAATCTTATCAGTCTCAGGGGTAAAAAGGGAGAGAGAAGTCTTCAAAGTGACACAAATAGTTCTATTTGGAAATGATCAAATTGGGGAAATCATTCAGAACAAAGCCCAGAAAGGTCCATTCTCCTGTTATTATTTAGGCTCCCAATACAATCTAAGAGAATCAGGGAGCCCTGGCTTTCTGTTGTTGTTGTTAGGTCTGTGTTTCTTCTGCTTTTACTGTCAGAGCTGGTATGCATTTTTCTGACTGCTTTCCGTTTATCTGGGAACACAGCAGATGGCCCTAATCCTCCTGGCTTTCTTGGGTAAAGACTGGTATTTCCTTGTATGACATGATAAGGGACTGGAACGTGATGAACAAAAGCAAGCTCCATTCAAATACTAAAATGAAATGCTGTATAAGTTCCAGAGGGAAACAAATACCACTTAAAAACATATCCCTTAGGGAACTCCCTGGTGGTCCTATGGTTGAGAAACCTCCTTCCAATGCAGGGGACACAGGTTCGATCCCTGGCCAGGGAACTAAATTCCCACATGCCAACATGCCACAGGGCAGTTAAGCCCATGCGACACATCTAGAGAAGCCCACACAGTAACTAGAGAAAGCCCACGCACCTCAATGAAGAGCCTGTGCGCTGCACTGGGGACCCAGCGAAGTCAGATAAATGAATCATATCCCTTAAAACCCACAACTTTAGAAAGTCTCCAAAAAGGAAATATAAAAGACAACCTGAACCTCTGGAAAGAACCGGGAGATGTGTAAGAAGTGGCCCAGCAGTCCTTGGAGTGGGGAGCCATGTAATCACACAGTAAGAGCGAGTCAAGAGAACCTTTCTGAGTAATGATTAGAAAGCCCATAATTTAAAGCAGTAAAACATGGAAATATTCTGAAACTAACTGGCGAAAAGATCGAGACTGTGCTCAGATTTACAGCTTCTCCAAAGAATCCCCCAAGCCAGTCTCTGGCCTCAGACAGACCTGGATATACATCCCTGTCCTCACTGCTGCCCCTGAGCATCCCCACTCAGGTCCTTAGACTGATCTCTTAATGCAGGGCCTAGGTCTCACTCAGTCTCTACATCCATAGCTCCGAGCACATGGGAACACAGAGTAAACACGGACTGAACTGAAACCAACAGTCTGGGCCACCATTGGCATTGGACAACCTTGTTTTCATGCCTGGGATGGTTCTGAATAGGTAATGATGGACAGAAAGATAGCTCCATTACATAAACAGGGACTTCCTATCTCAAGAGTTTGCAGCAGCCATTACTAAGGAGGTTACTGTTCCAACTCCAGAGGTTTGTTATAAAGTGAAAAGTCCCAAAACCAATCTAATCAATATAATTTACTTCCATAAAAAAAAAATGGAAGCAGCCTCTTGGAAGCCATGCGTGGCCCCTCTATCCCAGGATGACTTTTGGTTATGGATGCCTCAAAGAATGGTGACCCTCTCATGCTAGGTTCAATGTCCCTGAATTCTCTTAAAGGATTCCTTTTTGCCCCTGTCACTATTGCAATTATTTATGCCCTTTCAGAGCATATTTGTGTTTTCCAGTCTATATTATCTATCTGGGGAACAAGTTTCCTGAGTTGTCTACCTGTGAATACAGTAGACTTTAAAACAAGTTCTAACACTTTCCCCTAAGCTTTACTGGATGCCTCCTGGTGCTATACTTTATGACAGTGAACAAGTCCACGCTCACACTATAGAGACGTATTCCTACTGCGGTATCGAGTCCTAGACCTGCCCATACAGTGTCTAAATCAAACCAAAGCACACTTTACTCAACTAAATGAGGAGGGTTTTCAGTTTCAATTACTTTGTTAATCAGAGGCAGAAATTAGCTTTTCCAAGGGCTCTGTTTTTCTAAACTGGCTGGTTAATTGGAAGCACCCCCAAACAGTCAGGCTTTTATGTCTCTTTGGAACATTCAGGACTCTTAGTCAATAGAACGAAATCCATTATGGGTTTGCCTCCTTTCAAAGGCATTTCCCTCGTCCCCAAATTTTGAATTAACCAGATTCAAGTGGAATCCCACTCTTCTGTGGTCCGGGGTTTATAATCACTGTAAATGCCTAAAAGACCATTTCATCTGTTTTCCTGAAGTGTCTAGTTCAGCACTCTGCCCACGTACAATGAATTCCCTTTAATGAAGTGCCTTTTGGGTTCTGTTTTTCTGTGCTTCATCTTAGCTCAAAAGGAAAATGGGAAAGTGCAAATTTGGTAACACTATTTCTGACCCACATGATAACAAGGCAAAAAAATTAAAAAGGAAGGGAGAAGGGTGTTATAAAAATATTTTCTCTGTATAGTCCCAGTTAGGAAGTCTAGAAAAAAAGAAGGGACTGATTTCTCATTACAGATTTGAGTCAAACCCTTGTGTGACTCAGCATGTCCCTGTGCTATGAACAGGACTAGACAAGCCTCTTCCTGTGGCAGAGAAATGGAAAAAGCCACCGTTGGACAGGGGTCTGTGGTGACGTACTCATGAGTACCTCAGGGGAGGTCAGCACCACTTGGGCCATCTGAATCCTATCTCCTTCTCTCCCCTTTCGTCTGTCACTCTGTTCTTCTCCTCTTGCATCTTTCCCAGCCTCCACCATCGCTGCCTGCCTCTGCAGTCCTTAAGCTTCACGGGTACCCACAGGCTGCAGGATGGAGAGCCTGGCTGCCTCATATATATTAGGAAGGCTCCATAATTAGGGAGAGAATAAGAGAGGATGAGTGAGAGCAAGGGTAACAGAGAGTTCTTTTTTCTCTGAAAACATACCTGAAAGTCATAAGCAGAATAAGGTGGCAGGTGGGGAGGGCTATGGTAGTAGGTGTTGTAGGATGCCACTTGAGGACGAGCATAGTAAGAGACAGTCGGATGGGCGTTTTCAACAGAACAGTTCAGTGCTGGGAGAGTCGGGTTCTGTAAAATCAAAAACAATATAAATGTTCATCATTAGGGGGATGGTTAAATAAACCATGGGACATCCATACTACAGAATACTATGGGGCTGTTGATAAACGAGGATGTGCACCTATCATTAGTGACGGGGAAGCTGTCCAGGCTATGTTTGTAAATATAAAAACAAAAACAGGGCTTCCACGGTGCTTCAGTGGTTAAGAAGCCGCCTGCCAATGCAGGGGATGCAGGTTCAATGCCTGGTCTGACAGGATCCCACATGCCACGAGATAACTAAGCCCAGCTGCCACAACTGCTGTTCATGCGTATAATCTAGAGCTGTCCACAAAGTCCACGTGTCCTGTTTCTGGTATGTATCTACTTTGCATTAATGGTGAGCAGAAGCTTCCTCTCAAGTGATGAAGATGTGTGGGCAGGCTTTGGCAATGGCACAGGCAACCATGTTGGGGTGTTGGCAGAGGAAACTCCCGTAGAGCAAGTTTCAACACAGTCTGGTGCTCTCTTCCTTGGAGTGGGTTACTGTTTACATCTCTAGGAGGTTTGAAGAGCTACAAACCTCAGTTATTATGATGCTGCTCACAGACAACCACAGAAATGTTTCTCAGCCTCTCTCATGTGTGTGAGAGGGCTGAGGTCTTGACCATTCCAAGGGCTGGCTCGCATTACAGAAGCAGAGGGCTCAGCAATGCCCTTACCTCTCCACCAGGATTCCAAGAAATGTCACGCCTGAGGAAGTCCCAGAAATCATGTTCCCTTGGCCTTGTGCCAGTTAAAACCACACCCTCCAACTCTTGCAAAACGAAACCAGCTCCTCTATGCAAAGAGAGGGCTTTCCAGGTGGCTCAGTGGTAAAGAACCCACCTGCCAGTGCAGGAGACGCAAGGGACGCAGGTTCAATCCCTGGGTCGGGAAGATCCCCTAGAGGAGGAAATGACAACCCACTCCGGTGTTCTTGCCTGGAGAATCCCATAGACAGAGGAGCCTAGAAGGCTACAGTCCGTAGGGTCACAAAGAGTGGGACACGACTGAGCACACACACGCAACCACAGAGAAGCAATCGGGGAATATAAACTATCTAGAAAAAGTTTTGTGTGTGTAGCAAGGCTGGGGGTCCAGGATTCTCTTTGAAAGGAAGTTGAATATTTCCTTTCAAAGAGGAAGAAACACAGGGGGAAGATGAAATAAGCAGAGGAGAGCCACAGATGAGAGGTGCAGAGGATGTAGAGAAAATGGACAAGAAGCCAACAGAGGTTGAGAGTGTCAAGGGGGGTGACACTGGGAGTGGGGCAGGGAAGGAGCAAAAGGGATTGCCCCAGAGCATGGTCTGGTTACAGTTTTAAATCCATAATTCTGATTTTACAATAAATCTGGGCTCTGTTTCTATTCGTGTGTGTATATAGGAATGTGTGTTTCTGTACCAATAATTCTGGGGCTTAAGTTATGAGATCTCTACTTCTGATGAGTACATTCTTAGCTCCAGTGAAACAATCAGTGATTCGCAAGCACAGGAAATGTGTTGTGCTGTGCTAAGCTGCTTCAGTTGTGTCTGACTCTTGGCGACCCCATGGACTGTAGCCCGCCAGGCTCCTCTGTCCATGGGATTCTCCGGACAAGAATACTGGAGTGGGTAGCCATTTCCTCCTCCAGGCACAGGAAATGGTCAAATCCATCTCGCCCAGACAGAACTGAGTCCCTTCGAAGACAATGATTGTGGACTTTGGAAAGAAGACCACTTTGATTTCTCCCTACTTTACACCAGAGACACTAAGTAGAAAAAATGGCAAGATAGTATTACTTCTTATGATTCATCTCAAGTTCTCATATCTTTGAGCTGCAAACACTGTGGTCATCTAACATTTCTTTAAGATCCTTGGCACCAAGCCCCTCTGGTCAGGGAATGAAGACGTCCTTTTTCCTTTCAGGCTCCCACAACTTTGGAAACAGTGCTCCGAGTTGATCCCATTGAAGGCTGCCAGCTCACAGCCTTTGGCTCCTGGCCTCACTCCTCAGGAATGCCTTTTATCAGCCAGCACCCCTGGGCCTCCCTGAGGCCCCCAAGGCATTCTACTCAGGGTGGAGACACAACACCAGGAGGCACCAAGCACGTTTGGACGTAGGCCAAGGATTTTCTGGTTGATGTTCCAGGATTTTCTACACCATGTCTCATTTTCATAAAGCGATCAAAACAATGGTTCCTCTTTGGTACCCTGTCGTAATACATACCTCATACTTGCTCTCTCCTGTCATGAATCACATCTCCTGCCTCTGCTCTTTGCCTTCATCTTTTGTTTTCCCCACTGGCCCTCGATTGGGTTCCCAGGCTTGGCACTGGATGAGGCTCAGGTCTTCCCTCACTCTCCTCCTCATTTCTCAGAGAAGCTCCCAACAGTTGGAAACAACTGGCTTTTAATTTTTAAAATTAAAGAAACTAAACAAAGGAGGTGATGTCTGTTAAAACACCTATGGAACCAGAAAGTGAAAAAGTGAAGTCGCTCAGTTATGTCCGACTCTTTGCGATCCCATGGACTGTAGTCTACCAGGCTTCTCTGTCCATGGGATTTTCCAGGCAAGAGTACTGGAGTGGGTTGCCATTTCCTTCTCCAGAAAGGGCTGGCCAAATGCTCCTCAGGGGCAGCTGGGATGGAGCGGAGGGAGCAAAGGCTCTGGCATTTGCCACACCTGGGCTCCACTCCCAGTTCTGCTATTTAGCCCTGGGCAGGTCACTTGACTTCCTGTGGGCCTGTTTCCTCAACCGTTAATGGTGGGAGTAATACTTCATGAGGCAGTAGTCGTGGGGGAGGAGTGGAGAAAGGAATTGTGCAAAAGCCCTTTATAGAGAGTAAAGGGGCCATTACTGCCACCTCTTGGGACAGACTCTCAACAAACCCCTTACTGCTGTAGAGATCAAAGGCCACAGTGAAATGAACAGTCCACATGGTACACCTGAAACCAATATGCTGTAGTAAAGTCAACTATACCTCAATGATTTTTAAAAAGAGAGTTCAAAAGTAAATCTATACATCAACGGCCAACTGAGTTGTGACAGGGGTCCTTGCAGGAGCCCCACAGAGCCTAGCAGGTGGCCGCCAGTCACTCTGTGCCTCAAGGTGCTTGGCTGTCCACGTCTCAGAGCTCAGAGAAAATTCAGAGAACGCTTAACAGCCATCAGATGTCCCATCTCCACTCGCCAACCCCAACCAGAAGCTTCTCTTCCAGTCAGAGCGGCTCAGAGTCTACACAAGTCCATTGCTTTCATCTGTCCCCTGGGGAAAACGCTACTTGGTGCTCCATGGTGACCTAAATGGGAAGGAAATCCAAAAAAATGAGGGGATATATGTACATGTATAGCTGATTCACTTTGCTGCACAGCAGAAAGTAACACAACCTCGTAAAGCAGCTACACTCCAATACAAGTTTTAAAGAAAAGGACAAAGTGCATTCTTTTCTCCAAAGAAGCCCCAACCCAGAAACAGCTTCTCTGAAGAAGCTTTCTGATGCCAAAGCTCCCTCAGGCTCGAACTGAGAGGACAGCCTTCTTCCTCCAAGCCGCCCCCACCCTAGCCCCATGCCTCCACCAGGCTTAGGGCTTGAGGTCTCCTGAGTGGGAGAAGGGGTGTGGAAATAATAAATGCATGTATGCATGTGTGCTCAGTCACAACTGCTCTTTGCGACCCCATAACTATAGCCTGCCAGGCTCCTCTGTCCATGGCATTCTCCAGGCAAGAATATTGGAGTGGGTTGCTGTGCCCTCCTCCAGGGGATCTTCCCAGCCCAGGGATCGAATCTGCGTTTCTTGCATCTCCTACCTTGGCAGGTGGATTCTTTACCATTGAACCACCTGGGAAGTCTCATGTATGAGGGAGGGGGAAAAGACAGACAGGCTGGATAGGAGCAGGGAAGACTTTCTCTGGCCATAGGGTCAACAGCAGGAACACTCAATACTACCAGTCAGCCCGGCTCTGCTGGGAACTTGTTGCTGCAAACTACAATTTTTTCTCTTCCGTGGTCCTATTCCACCTTTCAGTTTCCATTACTCATCCTTTTGATGATCCAGGCCCAAACTACAAACTGACTTTCAGCCTCCTGTTCCTCAGCCACCTCGCAAATGGGACAGAAACAGCCAAGGGCCTAGGGGTTATCTGTGTCATTTCTGGCGTCAAAGGAAGCCCTTTTTAGGCACAAAATAATTTCCTAGACATGGGTGGGACATTCCTTTAAACCTTGGGGCTTCCCTGGTGACTCAGCAGTAAAGACTCCGTCGGCAATGCAAGAGATGCGCAGGAGACGTGGCTTCCATCCCTGGGTTGGGAAGATCTTCTGGAAGAGGCCATGGCAACCCACTCCAGTATTCTTGCCTGGTGAATCCCACGGACAGAGGAGCCTGGCGGGCTACAGTCCGTGGGGTCACAAAGAGTCAGACATGACTGAGTGACAGAGCATGCACACAGTGTAGCCACAGACTGGAATCACCGGGAGGGCTTTTTTAAAAGTTCTGCTGCCTGAGCTTCAATTTAGACCCATTAAATTGGCATTCTGGAAGAGTGGCCCAGGCCGGCAGGTTTTTTAAAGCACCTCAGGTGATTGTATTCTAATAGGAGGCCAGGTTGAGGACCAGAGCTCTAAAGCTATCATCTCCATAATTAGAGATCAAGGTTTATTAAATAAGCAAACAAAAGCTTTGAAATGCTTTAAAAGCAAAAGAGGGAAGGCCCCCAGGACTATGGAGGACTTTCTGGGTGCTGAGCCCTGAGGTGCATAGTCACACCCACATGAATAAGGACAAGCAGCTCAGCCTGAGGCTGGGCTTTCACTTTCACTCTTTCTGGAGAAACTGCAGGAGGAAATTCCTGGGGAGGGGGAGACAGCCGTACTTCTTACCTGTAGCTAAAAACGTCTTTCCTTCCAGCTCTCTCAAAGTCTGTAACAGGGAAAACTACCCCAAAAGATTTTCTACTAAAAGTGAGTGTGGGTTGAGTGGGGGTAATGACAGGCTATTTTTACATAATCAGCATGAACCCCACCTGTCCCCAGAATGCGCATCGAAAACACAGGCAATGTCTCATGTTAACAAGACATGTTTGCAGGCTGAGGACATGACCTGGCTCCTTCGACTTAAGATGTTTGAAGGCACGTACATTCTTTTTCCTTTGACTGTGCCACATGCCATATAGCTTGTGGAACCTCACTTTCTGGACCAGGGATTGAACCGGCACCCTGGGCAGTGAAAGCGCAGAGGCCTAATCACCGGACCGCCAGGAAATCCCGCCCTCCCCCTGCCCCAAGGCAGCTACATTCTTGAAGCAAAGGTTTCTGTTCCTCCCTTCAAAACGGGGGGCCCCCACCCGCTGAGCCTTGCCCCACCCTTTACAGGAAGAGGGGCCTCTGTGGAAATTCAAAGTCACTTCCTTCCTTACCATGTCCTTAAAGCCCCCCAGGACAGCGGCAGTGATGATGCCCAGGAAGAGGCCAACAATGTTGAGGATGGTGGCAGACCAGAGCAGGTGGTAGAGGTGGATGATATCCTGACAGCTGCTGACGTCGATGTACTCGTAGTAGCCACCGGTGATCTCTACCCGGCTGGAAGGGGAGAAGGGCACCCAGTCAGTCGCCGGGGAGCAGGCTGTCCCCCAGGGCTCTGGCTACCATGCAGCCCAGTGAAAAGACAGGGGGTCACGGGGGGGGGCACCATCGTAATGGACATGGAAGCCAAGAACGCACTTGGGGATCAAGACAGTATAATGAATCAAAGTGTCACTGCTGTTTATCCCCCTCCCCAAAACCCTTCCTATCTGCCAGAGAAATACTTGTTACCATCGCCAATGTTAATCCTAAATGGCAATTATTAATATCTGCTGTGTGCAGGCACGGGGTTAAGCATTTTACAGACAATGGATTCATCACATCTGTGCTACTATGGTGGCTCCTAGTCAACAAGTGTCTATTAAAATTAAGTTAAAAATTCAGTTCTTCCGTTTCACTAGGCACACTTTGAATGCTCAGCAGCCACACTTTTAAGGGTCATGCTAGTGGCTGGCTACTATACTGGACAGAGCATTTCTGTCATCACAGAAAGTTCTATTAGACAGCACTGTGAAGCCTTACAATATTTATGACATAAGTATTAGCCCCCATTCCCATTTTACAGATGAAGAAACTGAAGCCCAGAGAGGTTAGGAACTTCCTCAAATTGTAAGCGGTAGAGCTGGGATCTGAATTCAGGCTTCAATGATTTCAGTATTTCCTTCCTTAAAACGAAATGCCAACAAACAACGTCCCAATAAAGTACTAAAGCTGAGTTCCTGCACAAAATCTGAATAGCGCCTCCTCAGGAGACCCTCCCTGACCACTCTGTCCAAAGATAATCCCCCATCCAGCCCCGTCATTCTCTAGCCCACTACTTGCTATGAACTGAATTGTGTCTCCCTCTGAAACTCACATATTGAAACCCTAACTCCCAAAGTGACTGTATTTGGAGAAGGGCTTTTTAGGAGATAATAAATTCAGGTTAGATCATAAGGTCTAAGGTACAGGATACTGTTAAGTGCTCAATTGTGTCTGTCTCTTTGCAACCCCATGGACTTTAGCCCGCCAGATTCCTCTGTCCATGGAATTCTCCAGGCAAGAATACTGGAGTGGGTTGCCATTCCCTTCTCCAGGGGATTTTCCTGACCCAGGGATCGAATCTGAGTCTCTTGCATCTCCTGCATTGGCAGGTGGGTTCTTTACTACTAGTGCCACCTGGGAAGCCCCTAAAGTCTAAGGGAGGGGCCCTAATCTGATGGGATTGGAGGCTTTTACAAAAAGAGGAAGAGAAATCTCTCCACACATTTGCACACACTGAGGAAAGGTGTTACCTGTTAAATTAATTAAACAAAAGTTCCTGTCTTCCAGGACGTTGCAAATTAGTTTACAACTTGGCCACTGGAATCAATAATGAATCTCAGACACTGTGATTCTTAAACTTACAACCAAACACCCTGGCATCAGGATGGTTGTTACATGCAACTCTCCTGCTATAAGAACACCAAAAATGAAAAAAAAAAAAAGTAAAGGTTAACCTCCAAAATGAATCAGGGAGAAATTATTCACACAAAACTTTTAAACATTAAAACCTGTGTATCTCTAAAGAATTGAAACCAGTGTGGTTATGGGACAGCCTGTGTCAAAATCATTTGTGATTGTATGTCTGTGTGCCAGCCTGTGTGTGTCAGTGTGTTATTCACGGGTGTCTCTCTGCATCTCTCTGTGTGCGTGTGCATCTTTGAGAAAGAGATGGTTAAACATGTAGACTCTGAGGCCCCACCACGGGGGGTGAGGCTCTGGGATTTGTGTTAACTGAGTTCATTGATCTTTGAGACCCACTGTGTTAAATAGTAAGCTTCCACAGTGCAATTTTAACAGTGTTTCAATTCATCAGAATTTGAACTGGATTTCAGGATTTGGGGAAACATAGCTGGATACTGCCTGGAAGCATACACTGAGCGCCTCCTATTAGTAGGCACAGTACTCAGGCCTGGGGATGGGACAAGGAAGATACACAGATGACTGACTGCTCAAAAAGGCACTGCTCTACAAGGATGCGCCCCTGTAAAGGAGAGTCCTGTGTATAATGGTGAGTGTAGGGTTGGAGGGGTGCAGGGGAGGTTTGAGAATCAGCTTCTGACTTCTCCCAAGTTATCTTTGAAAGTAGTGCAGTGCTTGCATCCTAATACACCAGGGCAGGCTGGTAACACCTGTAGATGCACAGATGGGCAGCACAGCTGAGCAGACTCTGGAGTCAGACTGCACTTGAACCCTGGCTCTATC
This sequence comes from Moschus berezovskii, assembly GCF_049115385.1. NCBI lineage: Eukaryota > Metazoa > Chordata > Mammalia > Artiodactyla > Moschidae > Moschus > Moschus berezovskii. The sequence goes on from NC_142488.1 coordinate 111,019,651, forward strand.
ACTTATCTGCTGTCTGACCTTGGGCAACTGTCAGCCTCTCTGAGCCTGGGGGGCTTCACACGTGAACGCGCAAAGGTGGTATTCCAGCACGATGCAAGCACTCTAGCAGTGCTCTGCCACCCGAACACGCAGCTGGTTCTTTTCCCTTCTAAGAGCCAGCCTCTGGCAAAATGATTCAGACCCCTAAATCGTGTTCTTAAAGGTAGTGATGCTTTAGGGACACAGACCACAACACGGGGCTGGGTTAGTAGTTCGCTGAAAAATATTCAATAATTGTAGAGAATATATGTTTGGTTTCAGTTTGAGCGGGTTCAGCAGCTACTATGTTACTTTTACAGAGCCATGAAGCAAAAGAACATTAATACTAGATCTGGTTAATAAGGGTTTAGCAAATTAACGTGGTTTGTTTCTGTTTGAGATTCATGATTCCATTTGGTTCAGTCTCCAGGCAGAACTTCCTCTGAAATTCCATCTTTTGTATTCTCACAGCTCCCACCCTCAAACCTTCATGACTGCAAAGTCTCCTGCCAGAGCCCACCACAGCCTGCTTCAGCTTCCTAACACATTTCAAAAACTAAGTCATTCAGCTAATCAAAACCTTTCCACAGCTCTCCATTACCTTCAGGAAAATGTGCCCCAATTCCTCAGTCTGCCATGATCTGACTCCAAAATGGAACTGACACTCCAGCCAGGCTGGTCCTCAGAAGCACCAAACTAGCCAGGTGGGGTAGTTATTCCAGACCGTTGTTCAGCTTTCTCCCCCTGCATGGGAGGTACTGCCTTCTGTTCTCAGCCTCTCCTGATCTCTCCCACCGCGCAAAGCTTCCACACACTAGCCTCATTCTTCAAGGACTCCAGTGCCCATTCATCACCTTTCTCCCTGGGCTCCCACAGCCTCAGTCTGTTCTTAGCTCGGCACTTTGCATACATCAGTAATGCTGCTATTCATTTGATCCGATGTTTACCTGCAGCCTAATCAGAGCTGAAGCTGCAACCAAGGCCAAGGTGGACATGATAGCTCCATCTAAATTCTAACCTCTGGAGGGCAAGATCATCTCTCACACTTCTGTTGTGTCTCCCTGCCTCCAAGCTCAGTGAGAGAATTGTTGTGGGTCATCAACAGATACTTGGGGAATGAGTAATTGAGTTCAAAGACAGATCATTGCATTGATCGTAAGACTGATTACCCAATCTGGGCTTTCACCCACTTGCTCTTAACTTGCTAGGTATATCTGGAGAAACAGATAACCTCTCTTCGTTTCAGTCCCCACTCAACAAATGAGGCGGCACCGGATCTTGGATAAAGCCGAAGGGCATCCTTCTGCTCTTCCATAAGGGCCTGGAACTATTCATCAACTCTCCATGGACAGATAGAGGCTGTGCACCACGTCTGGACACATTTCTCCACCTCCCCATGATTCCCCTGGTAAACTCAGTTCCTTAAGGGTAAAATGTTATTTTATCAATATGTATTCTTCTAGAACAGTCCCTGGCACATAGTAGGAGCTCAAGAAAAAGCTCGCCAAAGGGAGGAACGGATGAAAGAGAGCTATCGTCTTTCATTTTATTACCAATGGCGGCAGTTCACAAACCACCCCCATTTCCTTTCACTTCCTGTAGGTTACAGGACAGAAACCAGTGATATTGACTTGACCTCTCCAAAGCCAAGGGAAGGCTAGAAGGCAGCCGCTGAGGAGCTGTATCCTAAAGAAACCGCCTTCCTGCACAGGCTGAAATGGAATCATCTAGGTTTGGTGTTAAAACCTCACTGCCCCTGACATCAAAGAAGGTCTGTGGCTTCGAGGGGACAGTAGAAACTCTGTTTCCGTAGCTCCCTACAAATGACTGCCTGATGTTTTTGTTCCCACTTTTTTTTTTCTTGGCCTCCTTTCCAGGAAATGGACTGGAGGAGCTGGCAATTGATTTAAAATAGGCTTCGTGTGAGGAAAACAAATATGCATTCGGCAAAATTAAAGCCTCTGAGCCTTAGAAGGCTTGCAGCTAGCTATATTTAGGCCTGGAGGTTAGGTCTCCTTCGAGCTGGCTGGAAAAAGCCTCAGGTCAAGGAAAATCTTTTCCTTCTATTGTAGGATCATCACCTCTGAAGTCTCACAGCCTTGGTTTTTGATTGCATGGGACGGTTTCCTGATGAAAAGCTCAGGAAGTGCTTTTCTGGTGGCTTTGCCCTTGGAATCTCAACATTACAGACCTGGGCAAGGACTCGACGACCGCCTGAAGCTGGTTTCCAGACATCAGGTGGGTGAGCAGTGTTTCCAGCTCAAAGGTCTTTAGGAGCAGTACCCACACCCTGCACTCCCACTCTCCATCCGTAGCCCTGTTAGTCACCCGGTCCAATACTTTATATTCCTGGAGAAAAGGGTGTTCCTCTTTTTTATCCTTTTCAATACATGTCACTCCCTTGTCATCAGGTTTTTAAATCAAGCCCAGTGCTGTGCTGGGACCTGAGGATACAGATAAGATGAAGTCATGTTTGCTGCCTTTAGGGAGCCCAGAGTTTTAGCAGAGCTCCTCATAAAATTTCTTTAGGGCCTTGAAGACAACCCTGGCATGACGTGCTTTAAGAAAGTCACTTATTATGAAGTTCAGATTGACAGGAAGATATGGGCTTGAGTCTCCACTTAAAAAAAAAGTTCGCCTAAGGGCTCAGCTAAATGGAAATTAAAGTAGGATTTAGTTTATTCAGACCTTTTTCAGAAACACACCTAATTGCAGAGAGAAAGGTGTGCCCGCGAGGAATCACTTGTCAGCCCTCCCAGCCGGCCTCTTCTCACCTCCTGGGAGCTCAGGAGGCCTGGGAAGGGAAATGGATCGGGGAGAGGAGACCTGGCCAGAGGACAGGTTGTCCGAAGGAGCGAAGAGGTAAAAAGAGAGAGGGGTGGACTGAGCAGGGGGAGGGAGGCAGATAAGAGGAGGCAAGAGGAGAGAGAGTAAAACAACCCCAAATCCCCTGGGACCTATTTTACATTTCTTTGATCATTTTTGGAAGGATGGACTCAGGAAGTACAATTATAGCCAGCTCTCCATCACCGCTAAGGAGGGAAGTCCTTTTCAAGTGTTAGTTATTACTACAACATGAATAATTGAACCTCCCAGATAATCCCCAAACCTCATTTGAGTCTTTCAGTTTCTCCTCCTCCACTGCCAAATCTTGTAACGACAGGAGACCAGTGCTAGCAGAGAAAGCAAATGGGCTGGGGTGAATCCCTCTTCTCCTCCTACTCCCTCGTCCCCCTCCGCTGCCTCTGCTGTGTCAGCTCTCAATCCTCAGAGTGAAGAAGCTGGTGCCCCAAAACCAAGAGGAAGGAGTGTGAGTGAGGAGGAGTGCGTCCATCTGACCCCTCTGGCTCTAGCTCCATCCCGGCCCCTTCTGCCAACTCCTCCCTTCCTCCCTTCCCCTCCTGGCCCCCTTTGCGCTGAGAGTTGGAAGAAAACACGCGCATGACGTGCAGGGCCATTTGCTTATGTTCCCCATCACGCGTTCACACACTCCTGTCTACTCCGCCTTCTAAATTCCTCATACAAGTACTCCCTGCTTTCCACCATCCCCACAACAACTTCATTCCCTTTGGCCTGGACTCTGGCAGTGGCTCCCTCGCTGCCTCCGGTCTCTAGCCACTTAAATCCATCTACAATGCTGTGCCCTTCAGTGGCTCCCAGTTGCTTGCAGGGTCAAGTCCAAAAGCATTCCTACGGTCTGGTATGTGACTAGGGCTCTACTCCTCACCTCCTGCTACCTTGTAAAACCACCCCCACAACAGACCCTCCCCATCTCCACCCCTAATTTTGCTCCTGCTGCTGCTGCTGCTAAGTCACTTCAGTCGTGTCCGACTCTGTGTGACCCCATAGACGGAAGCCCACTAGGCTCCCCCGTCCCTGGGATTCTCCAGGCAAGAACACTGGAGTGGGTTGCCATTTCCTTCTCCAATGTGTGAAAGTGGAAAGTGAAAAGGGAAAGTGAAGTCGCTCAGTCGTGTCTGACCCTTAGCGACCCCGCGGACTGCAGCCTACCAGGCTCCTCCGTCCATGGGATTTTCTAGGCAATAGTACTGGAGTGGCTTGCCATTGCCTTCTCCGAATTTTTGCTCCTAACTCCTGCCTTATCCTTTAAGCCTCAGCTCCCACATCCCCTCCTCCTTGACACACCTCCTCCCCCCACCCCCCAGCAACTCTGGCTTCCAGTCTTTTGTGTTGAGAGGTTCCCCAGTACCTCCCCATATCCCCACCACACTTCTCGCACTAGACTGTAATCAATGGCTCATAAGTCTGTCATCCCTGCTGGCCTACAAGCTCCTCAGCAGGACTCTGTATTTCTGGCACCTAAATGTGTTTTCAAAGAGAATAAATGATGTTTTAACATTGAATGGCAGAGCACCAGAGTGATTGTAGCAGAACAAGCACCACCAAGCCTGCTTCTGCCTCAGGGCCTTTGCACTTGCTATTCTGTTTGCTTGGGATACTCTTTTTCCTAAGTATCTAGTTGGTTGACCCTCTGGCATCATTCAGATCTCTTCACAAATTTCACCTCCTCAAAGAGCTCTTCCCTGGCTCCTTTTATCCAACATGGTACTCACACTCCCCACTCTGAAACTATCTACCTTCCTTTCCTGCTTCATTTTTTTTTTCAGGGCTCTGATTGACAGCTGGCATGTTACATATTCATGTGTTCATTGACTATCTTCCCTAATAAAATCTAAGTTCCATGAGGGCAAGGAATTTTTTTTTTTTTTTTTTGCTGCTGATGCTGCTGAATCTCCAACATCTGGAACAAGGCCAGGCACAGAGAAAATGCTCAATAACTGTTTGTTGAATGTTGTTGAACTTGGAGGGTGTGAACTCTCCCTCTACCATTGTCAAATTCTGTGTGACCTTGGATGAGTTGTCTGTTTCCTCTGAGCCTCAGTCTTATCATCTGTAAAATGGGAATAATAATTGTACATAAATCATGGGTAAGAATGAAATGAGATCAGCACTTTGAAAGCACTTACTTAGCATGCTGCCTGGCACAGAGACGGCAGGTAACACCTGTCAGCTGAAATCCATGGACACACCAATGTCTTCTGTTTCTCTGATCCCTACCGTGCACCCTTCCCCCACCTAGTCCTTCTCATGCCCATGGTGGTCACACCATCAGGGGCTTGGCACTCACTTGCCGCAGTTGTACAGGTCACAGCAGAAGCAGGTGTTGCCCCGGATGCGAGGTGTGCAGAATCCACGGCTGAGGTGAGGGCAGTTCACCTGCGGACACACAGCAGTGAGCAGGTGAGCTGGCGCTGGATGGAAGCAGGAGCCTCTGGGATTGGCAGTGCGAGCTAGTGAACTGATGGAGACGGTAAGGATGGCTGTGAAATGAACACACCAGAGCACAGCCGGGATGGGGCTGGGCAGGCGGCTGGCTGATCTCGTGCATGAGGCAAGTCACTGTGGAGCTGGGCTCACATCCAGCCTCAGCCACAGCCCTCAGCGCCCCATCCCTGGAGGGTGGAGATGGAGAGGAGGAAGGACAGACGGAAGGGCGGACAGAAGAACAAATGGACGGTAGGAAATGAGGCTACGAGGGGGAGTCGGGTGCAGGAGGAAAGAGGACCACACTGGGGAAGGGAGACAGAGGGGCGGCCACATGCACTCTGAAGTACACTAGTACCTCTCGAGCTGCCTGCGTAAGGTTCCTCATAACCCTCGCGGAAGGAGAATATTTGGTTGAGGAACTTATGACCTTATACAGGAAAAATAGGGTTAGGGGGACCAGGGTTACAAGTGAACCTATGGAAGTCTTCATATTTTTACAGTCACCAAGGTAACATAAGAATGCGATCATGATGACATCAAGAGAATAACAATGACATTTTATACATCTCGAGTCTGCCCACAAAAAAGGAAAAATTAACTTCCATTTACCGTCTTTTGTTTGTGAGAAATCTTCCAGGCTCCCCCCCACCCCAATACAGGTGAAACGAAGTGCTTGTAAATGTGTTTCGCTGTGTTACAGAGAATATGGGTGGTGAACAGGCACTTTTTCTACACTGGGTCCTTCATCCAAAAGCTCAAGCCTTTCTGACACACTGTCGGCACGTACATCTTTCTACTCCTTTCTAACCCGAGAACAGTTAGGAAAAATAGTGAATTGCTAATTGGGGAAGGAAAGTGGGGCAAGTGGGTGGCAAAGTCACCATGTAAGTACTTGCCCTAATGCCTTGGGAGCAGGGCCATAGCTTTGCCGGCCTCCCCAGGCACCATTCACACTGGATTTTACGGAGACCGCTTCCCCCGATGCCGTTCCATTTTATGGAATGCAGTCACCTCTTTACACCCACTTCTCACCCTTTTCCAACAATCACAAGTTTACCATTTTTCTAACTATTCTCAGAGTGAGGGTTGACTCTCAATTTGAGGTTAATAGAGAACCAGATGGTCGATGTTGCCAGAAGCATACGGTAGAGCTTCATGTTAAAGGGCTCTCTGGGTTGGGGCGGGGTGGTTGTGAGCTGAAATGAAAGCTCTCTGAGAATGACCTGAAGCCTCACCTCACCTCGCCGCCCACTGCCTCAGCTTCTCCATGAGGTGACAGGGGACCCAAGGAGAGCTGTGTGGGGTGGGAGAGATACCACCTCATGTGTCCATTCAAGCATCATCAGACTGGCCTCCTGGGGGTGTCATGAGACCAGGGGAGTCAGGGCCAGGCCGACAGTTGCCCCAGAGCCTCAAATTGAAGCAGGCTTCTCAATGACCTGCATTTGGCTCCTCACCCCTCCTGCCTATGAGACTCAGGCTCTGCCTCCCGGGTCTAGGCCTGCTGCCTTGGTGGGCTTCCCACTTTACTTCCAGCTAGACATCAAGTCCAGGCAGCTGAACCATCCTCCGCAGATGTGGGGAAGGACCTGCCCTGCGGCCTCTGTACTCTCCTCTGTCCCTCTCAGGATCAAAGCCACACACAGAGAGGCTGCCTGCTGGGGTCAGAGGGGCAGCCTGTGACCACAGAACAAAGTGAATCTGATTAGGCCTCAGGATGCGCTAACCTATGACCATGGCCCCATTAGCACCTTGCCTTAAACTGAACCACTGAACAAATCAACTAAAGACACCTCACAGCAAGTTGCAGGCCTCGGGAAGAGAGTCAAAGAAAAAGGCAGAACAGGAGACTTTCCCCAAAGGTAAGACGGGTAGCCCCATTCTGGCTCTTACCTCCTCAGCTTCCTTCTGAGACGTCTTGGGGACATAGTGGCACCGGTTAGCATAGAGGGGCTTCAGATCCTGGAAAAGGAAACAGCAAACCAAAAGGCTTTGGAAAACAAAGCGGCAAGTGCTCTGATGGGTAAGAAAAGATTTGAACACACACACATCCCAGAGCAGGTAGTGTTGAGTTAATTTCTGTGAGGATCAGATAAAAATGTTCTAATAACTACTTTCTGTTGGGCCACTTAGTTAATGAGAAATTAGGAAATTGATTGAGAAATGTGTTTCTTAAAATTTTCGTTCTGGTTTTCTTTTATTTCTACTTTGTCTCTTAGCAAATAATCCCCAGGGAACAGGAGTCAAAACTCCAGGTGATCACGACATGACACTCCGCAATGGAAGGAGGCCAGCTCCAACAATGAGGTCTCGTTATCACCTGAGGACAGGACCAGGGCAGGCTGACACGTCCTCCCTGTTGTCATTGCCATAGCTTTTCCAGAAAGAAGAGCTCAGGAAGCAAATCCCAGGGGGATGGGCAGCCACGGAGCCTGCACTAAGTTTTAACTCAACTGAACTATGAGCCAAGCTGCAGATTTGGCCAACTTCCTGTGAGGGAGCTCTCAGGCACAGGGACGGGGTCGGGGTAGGGTGGCGTGCATTGGGGTGGGACAGACAGATGCCACCCAGAAGGTGGCAGGCAGGGGATGCTGCCCAACTTTCACAGGACACTAAACATCCTCAGTGGGAGGGGCCTTCAGCAAGAGCAGGTTAGCCCAGGATCAGCAGTTTATACAAACTGACCTTTGGAGGTGGGCCAAAGACCCTGGCAGAGGGAGTTTATCTACTGCCCCATCCCCACTAAACCCACTTCTCTCGCCACTGCCAATCATCCAGATGGCTGCTTTCCCCCACGCGTGTGACTGAGCATCTCCTATACCTGACACCCATGTGCCCCCTGCCTCCCCGCCTGCCGCCCTGTTAAGTTGCTTCTACCTAGTTGCTCTGTGTTCTCAAAGTATCCTGCCCTGGGGTTCAGCCTGGAGTCAGGCTGGAAAGGCATGAGGCTTTTCATGGTCACGGCTGGCAGGGTTTATTGTCCCCATTTGGGCAATGGTAGAAGTAGTTATCATTCCGCGGTTGTGGTGGGGGTAGGCTCGATGTGCTGGTTGTAACCTCCTGACCTCCTGGTTCTACAAAGCACATTCAGCTGCCAGCTGCCTAAACGAAGATCGACGTACGTGTGTGTGTGTGTGTGAGACGGTGGCCCATGTGCTGCCCTCTGCACTGAGGCCTCAGGGGAGGAATAAGATGTGTACGTGTGTGTGTGTGTGTGACGGTGGCCCACGTGCTGCCCTCTGCACTGAGGCCCCAGGGGAGGAATAAGCCCACGTGACTGGCAGGTAAGAAAAGGCCACTGAGCCGGCCGACAGCCTTTTATTTATGCCTGAAGGGCGAGCAATGGCTGGTCGGAGCGCTGGCCACCAGCTGCCTTCCACTGAGAGTCTGAGTGCTCAGGGCCAGGCCCTCTCAGGGTGCCTTCATGCTCATGATTTCATACCGTCCTCATGTTACCCCTGAGAAGTAACTAAGTTCCTATTACATCCAGGTAGAAGAGAAGAAACTGGCATAAGAAGGTGATGTGGCTTTCCTGGCTAGTTAATGGCTGCCTTCAGGGAGGGGAAAGGAAGGAAATTGGAGACAAGGGAGAGAAGGAATGAGATACATTCAGAGAGCTGTGTCAGAAGGTAGGTGAAGCTCATATGCCCCTGAGCCAAAGGACAGGGCACCATGGGACTTCCCTGGTGGCCCAGTGGTTAAGACTTGCAGGGGCCACACGTTCAATCCCTGGTCAGAGAACTGGATTCCCACATGCCATGGGATGCAGCCAAAAAATAAACAAAAGGACGGGGCACCATGAGGATAAAGGGGCTCCACAACAGGAAAGGCTGGTTCTACCCCACCCAAGCAGTGCTAGGATCCAAATGTGCCTTTCATTTAAGCTGGCCAACAGATATCACCATTGATTAATAAAGCCTCCTTCCTCAAAATTTCACAGGGTCATATCACATATGGAAGTAAAAAAAACAATAGAACTGGGTGTCAGTGAGGACTGGTAGATGTCTCAGGACAGGTACAGTGTAGGCAAAAAGACTCATCCAGCTTTACCCCAAACCCTTGAATCAAATGCTCTACTGCAGACCACTATCAGCAGGAGGTACAGATTACCTAGAGTCAGTGGCTGGAAGAAACTTCCAGTAAATATAACTTGGATTTTTCTCCCATTGCCTTTTGGCTAAGGCCACCAATCAAAACCATTTGGAGTTTAGGAGTCAGGGAAATGCAAATCAAAACCACAATGAGAAACCATTTCATACCTGCTAGGATGGTTAGAATTAAGAAGTCAGCTAATAACAGGAGATTGGCACACTCGGACACTTCCAGTGCAACTATAAAATGATGCAGCCACTTTGGAAAATTGGCAGTTCTTCAAACGGTTAAATATAGTTACCATATGACCCAATACTTTGAATCACAGGTATATACACAAAGAAAATGAAAACATAGGCCCACATAGAAACTGGTACACAAATGTTTATAGCAGGATTATTCATAAAAGCCAAAAGGTGGAAACAACCTGTATGTCCGTCAACTGGCGAATGAACAACCTAAGTGTGGTATAGCCATACAATGGAATATTATTAGGCCATAAAAAGAAAGGAAGCACTGACATATGGTACAATATGGATGACTATAGAAAACATTATACTAAGTAAAAGATGTCACAGAAAACCACATATTATATAATGCCATTAATATGAAATTTTAACTAATAAAGGGAAATCTATAGAAAAAGAGAGTAGATTAGTGGTTGCCTAGGACTTGGGGGTGGAGAAGGCACTGGCAAGCCACTCCAGGACTCTTGCCTAGAAAATCCCATGGATGGAGGAGCCTGGTAGGCTGCAGTCCGTGGGGTAGCTAAGGGTCGGACACGACTGAGCGAGTTCACTTCCACTTTTCACTTTCACACATTGGAGAAGGAAATGTCAACCCACTCCAGTGTTCTTGCCGGGAGAATCCCAGGGACGGGGGAGCCTGGTGGGCTTCTGTCTATGTGGTCGCACAGAGTTGGACACGACTGAAGTGACTTAGCAGCAGGACTTGGGGGAGCAGGCAGATTAGGGAGGTGATAGCTAACAGGTATGGGGTTGTCTGGGGGATGATGAAAACCTTCTAAAATTGATCTGGTGATAGTTTGCACATATCCATGAATGTACTAAAAGCTACTGAATATATACTTCACATGGATAAATTAGATGAGATGTGAACTATGTCTCAATAAAGCTGTTTAACAAAAAATTAGAAGTGGGAAGAGGAGGGAAAAGGAGGAAGCCATTTTAGCTCATGATGCCATGAAAATCTACCACAGGCTTCTTGGCCACTAGGCCTGTGTTGCCATGGAGACTGCCTCAGAGTGAAGAGTGCTTGTCAAATGGGGATGATCATGTCTGCCCTACATATCTCACAGGATGGTTTTGGGTCTCAAATGAGATAATAGATGTCAAGGCATATTGAAACGCTAAATTCACCACACAAAAACAGAATTATTGTCATTAAGATGGTGTCTGTTGAAACAAAATAGCACACAATACTATGACTGGCTGCAAGCATGCTACGAAAATAGGTATATATACTCAGAGAGTAATATGTGAAAATTGCCTATGCGACAGAATCGCTACTCTAGGCTGGTTAGGGTGGCAGGAGAGTGGATGTCACAAGTTCCTATTGTGTCATTTGCCTTTTCAAAAAGAAAAAGATGGCTGCTCTCAGCGAAAATATTAAGAGATGGATCTGATATAGGAATCGATGTATTCTTGGCCCCAAAAGAGAACTGGGCAAAAAACCTCTCTCTCCCACCCCATACTTTTCCCCCTGCCCAGAAATGATCTCCTTACACGCCAACACTGACTATGTGAATTCCACTAAGCTTGGCAAGTGAGGGACTGACTCAAGTCTGGGAGGAGAGTCCAAGAACAATTTGGGATTGAAACAATGTTGCAAATCACCCTTGCCCAGATCCATCCATACCCAGGACTGTCCCTCAGGCTAACCTGCACTGTTAGCCAAAGACTGAAATGGAATAAAATATCATTGATCCACAGAATATTCTATGATTCAATTTTGCTCTAATTCACTTGTTTTAGAAAATATACAGTTCCAACTAGTTCATAGGATGTTTTCATTTTCTTTATTTATGGATTTTTAATTGCTTTATGTTTTCATTTTTGCTGTTTGTTCAGTTGGGGATAAAAATAAGTGTCTGAGTGGGTTGTGGGGGCTCAGTAAGCAGCTTAGCTCACCCTTGCTTGGGGTTTGTGGGCCAGATCAGGGCCACGCCATGACCTCCCTGGGACTTTTGCCTTTTGCAGACTCCTTCCTCCATTCAAAATATTGAATAGGATATTTCATTTATTTTAATTATGTGTTATGACTGAGTTGGTATAAACATAAATTTCTATTACATGTGAAAACTTTTTTTTTTTACCTAAAAGGTCATCATTTTTCCTCTGATTTGAAAATACATTATATTTTTCTGGGACCCAATAAAGGTTAATGGTTGTGGGAACTGTGTCTATTGAGCCCAATGGAGAAGGTGGCCCTAGGCCAGATCAAGAAAGCAGAGTGAGGGTGAGGGTTCCTCTAGAGCGGCCCACGGGAAGGACCCGAATCCCAGGCTTCCCTGAGAAGAAGCACAGATTTGGGTTTCAGGCCTTCCTCGAGGCCTAGCTTCTCCAGAATTCGAAGCACTTGGCGCCTGAACGCCAGGACTGGGGTTGTTCTGGAGACTTAGTTCTGGGGCTTTCTCCAGACCCCAATCACATCACTCCTCTCCAACTACGAAGACAGCAAAGTTCAACGATCCTGGAAACGGTGTCTGGGGGACTTCCCTGGAGGTCCAGGGATTAAGACTCTGCGTTCCCAATGCAGGGGCACACGGATTCCAGCCCAGGTCAGGGAACTAGATTCCACATGCCGAAAACAACGTATCTGTCCTCATGGGTCACTCTTGCCACTGCTGGAGAGGGCGAGGGGAGGTCAGCTGTCAGGGCTCTCTCCCTGCCTCCTCACTCCCAATGCCAATTCCCTGGCCCCGATGCCCTTGTCTTTGACTTTTCCAAATCTCAACGCCCTCCAGCCCCTCCCCCACTGGGAAGCCTGGCCTGACCCAAGGTAAACCACTATGGCACCTAGAGTTCACCGCCCCCGCCAGCTCAGCCCCAGTTCCGTAGTGCATTCCATGAGGTCCTCATGTTGATGTCACCTCCATGGGACAGGGATCCTGTCTTCTACTTCTTCCGCAACCCTCACAGCCCTCAGCACACACCCAGCACACACCGGCTTGATGAAGCCTCCTTGTATCGCACACTTACTTTAACCCCAGACTAAAAATACTCACAATGTGTCTGGCAGCAAAGACCCCATCAACTATAGCACAGCAAAAGGCTGCAATCACACCAAAGCTGATAAAGACGATGGAAGCCACCAGCTGTGGGGGTAGAAAACAAAAGTGTCTGTTAGCCTTCCACTCTTACTGCTTCCGGGACGAGGCAATCCCCAAGAGACCGCCAGGCAAAGCAGAATGCGGCCCGCCACCCCGCGGGGAGGCCCTTTTCAGTAGCATGAGTGGGAGGGGGATGCAGAGAAGGGGCCACCGGAGCATGTCCTACATTGTCAGGGCAAGCTAAGAAATTCATTCCGTGAGTCAGTGAGTACCCAAGGAAGAGGAGGCTGAGGAATCAGGCTGCATGGCTCTTCCACTCTCAGACTCAGAAAAGTGCTGGACCTTTGACATCATGTAGTCCAACCCCTATTTTATTTACGGCGAAGTTGGAGGCTCAGAGAGGGGAAATGGTGTGTCCCAGGTCACTGGCCAGGCTATGGGAGAGCCTGTGCCCACCAACTCCTAGTGCAGTGATCTTCCCAACCCCTCATGACTCTGAGGCCCCACACAACCCGACATGGCCCTGAATCACAGAGGAAGGAGACCATACAACTTATGGCTTAGATGTCAAAGACATTTTACAAGGGGTGAAGTCTCTGAAATTGATCAATTCTGTGTAGTCTATATGAAAAAATTCAAGTATGAAAATTGTTTGCTGGAACTAGACTGCCCTATTCTCTGATTGTGTTAGGTAACAGAAATTTTCCTAATAATGTGTCAAGGGTAATACTACAATCCAGTGAGGAGGCAGGCATTTCCAGGTGTTTCCAGGGTTGGGAGTAGGTACTGCCTGAGCCCACTATCTACCCTTGTGAAAGTTAGCTGCTCAGCCGTATCCCAGTCTTCGCGAACCCAAGAACTGTAACCCGCCAAGCTCCTCTGTCCATGGGATTCTCTAGGCAAGAATACTGAGTGGGTAGGCATGCTCTCCTACAGGGGATCTTCCTGACCCAGGGACTGAACCCAGGTCTCTTGCATTGCAGGCAGATTCTTTACCAACTGAGCCACCAGGGAAGCCCCCATCTTCCCTTGTTGACCCTCAAAACAACACTCCTTGAGATGCTTTTTTGGGGGGAAGGGGAGAAATAGGATGACATTAGGCTGCTCTCCAGGGATAAGAGGGGAAATAAAAGTCAAGACCACCCTAAGGTTCTCCCATCTCAACAGGCTACGAGGAAATACAGATCTTCTCCTCTGGGAGTTGTTCAAAAACCTTGTCCCATAAATCTCACTTCACAGCAGTACAGAGGATTGGTAAATAATGGATGAACGATGTCATGAAATTGGCATTATTAGCTATGCTATGATCAGCTCTACAATTAGAACTCCCCTGTTATTTTGAATAATTTAAACCCAAAGTGCAAACACAGCTGGCTGCAGGAGAGCCCAGGTGAAATGGAAGAGGACTCTTAGAAGCCCCCCGGAGGCCAATCCCCCACATTGCTGGGGGAGAGCATACGGTTAGAGTTCTCTGTCCCTGGAGCTATTACGGTATCTGATTAAACTTACAGTTAAATAGACTCCATTATCAGAGTCTAGATGCCATGGAGACTTGTACTGGGGAGCCTAATCAGTCCACCATCTGACCACTCACCAAGCCTCCTGATTTACAAGCCTATAAAACTGCAATAAGCTTGCAATTCAGTCTGCACTTTCTTCTCTTGCCCTCTACAAAGGCTTCTCAGGCTGAAGCAGGAAGACACAACAGCTTGCCCTTGTGGGGCCCCACTCGGAAAAAGAACTTGGTGAGTTTTACCTCCCAGTACATGCCCATCCTTCCTCGCCACCTCATCACACAGGTAGCTTTGAACCAAGGTACGATTGGAGACCGGCTTTGTAATTTTATTTTGTCTTCTTGTGCCCTATATGTATTTGTTCTGTTAATTAAAGTCCCTTAGATAGAAATCTCAGGCTATACATCAGAGAGGAAGGGATAAGGGTGGCCACTGAGTGCGGGAATCAGAGTAGCAAAGGCACCGCAAGTGAGGACAGTGTCTGACTGGTTAGGCTGGCAAACTCATTTGCTGATGAAGAGAAAAGCAAAGGGGAAGATACAGATTATTCTATCCTTGTGACTTAAGGAGATGAGCTGGGCAACTGAGGGAGCATCAGGCAAGGTGAGAACACGTACCACACCACAGGGTCACTTTACAATGAGTTTCCCAGAAGCTTAGGGGAAGGTAGCGGTTTCTTTCGTGGTCCAATGTGGGCAACCTTAGGAAGTGTGCTACCCACCCACAGAAATGTTGAGCTCTTTCAGAGGAAGAGGTGGTCTGATGGTGTAGCCATGAAAACTTACCATCTGCCGTTTGTTCTCCACGAGGTTTGATCCGATGATCCCAAGGAACGATCCAAAGCCAAGCTGTAAAGAAATAGGGGCATAGAGGGTCAGCCTGACCACGCAATCATTCCAGCCCCAGGACAGGATTCAGGATCGCAGAAAATAACCTGCTAAACCTGTGCAGTTGTTATGCACACAAATACAGTATAAGCTAAAAAAGCATTTCTCCCACCATTTACCAATTTGCCCCTGTAGATATGAATCAAATCACACTTAAAAAGAAACTCAAGTGCCCGAAAGCTAAAAGTCAACCATAGCTTTTCAGAGCCTGCTGATTACGATTTCCATATCCATTACCTAGCATGTGACCAGTGAGTCAGTAAGAGTCGGATAATGGTGAAAAGCACGCATTATATTCTGATCTTTATCTTTTCTTTGAAAAGAGACCTTCTACCCTGATGCACGAATCACAAAATAAAGGTTGGAAATAGCAATTTTTGATGCATCTGCCACACTAATCAAACCAAGGAAGTACTTTAGAAATCAGCAAGCACCTTAACATAGACTTAAAAAAAAAAAAGAACAATTTTTTTGAAAGCCTGTATTTGTGGTTGACCCACTGCAATTTATGTGAGCACTTATTCACCTCTTCTTCCATCTCTGCTTCATTTATGGACAGAAAGCATTCATTAAAGGGTGAGCAGAAATGGCAGTGTAAAACGCTGAGAAACAGTCTCCCTGTCTGAACGTCTGGGATGATGGCTCGAAGCAGCAAATCCCACTATGCTCTCAGTTCTGCCATTAGCGGACTGAGTCTGACAGTCTCGGCTGGGAACAATCACTAACCGATGGCCATTATCAGGAATGAAAGTGGAAGAAGTAAAATGTGGTGGGAATGGACCAATAAATCTTAACGCAAGTCCAGTGGTGTAGTTACATTTCTCTTGAGCCTCACTAATGATCAGGCTTTCCATCTGCAGCCTGACCTTGGCTCACAGGGGTATCTCTCTCAGCCTGAGGCCCCCCAAGCCTTACAGCAGGCTTGGAAATCTAAAGGACCCAAAGGCTGGGCAAGAGCCTGGTGGGACAGTGTAGGGGGACTGGACACTTGCCTCAGAGACCCAAGGAAGAAAGAGATTGAAGGGAAGGAATGAATACCACTTTCCAAGGCTCATTCTGTAGGGCCACTCAGCCAGCAGCCCCTCTTGGGAAATGCAAGCTGAAGAGCATAAGGGTGTATTCCGTGCCATCCAAGACCCTACAGATAACATCCTCTCAACAGTTACTCTATGCCTGTCTCCCACCTGGTCTTGTTTGAAATGTAATTAAAATGTGTTGTGATAAAAGTATAGTGATTAGGCCCATCCCTGGTGGTCCAGTGGTTAAGAATCCACCTTGCAGTGCAGGGAAAACAGGTTTGATCCCTGGTCAGGGAACTAAGATCCCACATACTGTGTAAGTCTGGGCACCATGACTAGAGAGCCTGTGTACCACAACAAAATATCCCATATGCCACAACTAAGATCAGACACAGCCAAATAATAAATAAAAAATTTAAAGTATAGTGATTAAAGTCTGGTCATCAGACTAGCCTGGCTTCTAAACCCAGCTTTTTCACTTGTGTCTGCAACCTTGAACAAATTGATTGACCTCCCTAAACCTCAGTTTCCTTAGTTGGAAAATGGGGGCCATCAAACTGGCCATCTTGCAGGATTTTTATAAGGATTAGCCAGGATGCTACAGCCAAAGAACTCTGCACATGGCCTAGCACACAGCAAGTACTGAGTAAACAGGAGTTATCGTTCCAATGATTATCATCACTTTTTAAAAAGACATTTAACTTTTGAGCAGCTCTAACCTGGCATCACCGACTCGATGGACATGAGTTTGAGTGAACTCCGGGAGTTGGTGATGGACAGGGAGGCCTGGCGTGCTGTGATTCATGGGGTCGCAAAGAGTCGGATACGACTGAGCAACTGAACTGAACTGAACCTCTTTTCAGCTGGAAAATCCTATCATTCTTTGCTCTATTTCAGAAGAGTTTCATATTCTATCTTATCTGCCCTTCCAATATGTTCACAGTTTCTATTTTTTCAGGAAGAATTCCATGAATAGTCTGTGCTTATGACATTCTGGGCCATTTGTGGAGATTGAAAGAAAGTCAGAGGCAGCTTCTTACATGGAAAATAAGTCCTTTTACTGAGTGGTTCATCAGTTTCCACAAATATTCAGTGAATGGCTCCTGATCCACAACTGCAACCTTTGCCTTAAGACAGGAAGGAAAGCAAAGACACTCGCTTCTGCTGACACTCTCAAATAACTCCGGCAATGACCGGAAGAGGCAGCCTGAAGCCTCTTGGAATTGTCTGGAAATCCCAGGGAAGCCAGTTACTTTACCCAGTTCCCTCCCCTTTCCTTCCATTCCATTTCTATTCCACTCCAACTCATTCCATTTTCTAACCTTCACTGAGTACTTTTGTCACATAAATAAGGTGACGTGGCCCCTGCCCTATACAAATGCATAGCCTAGTTAGGGAGCGAGTCTGTGGCTGGACGACCACAGGTGAGGTAGAAATAAGGTGCTCAAGAAGCTGAGAATAATTCATTTTGTATTATATCTTTGACTCTGCTGTTCTTAGAAACTGTGTTGTCTTGGGCTAGTTCTTTAACCACTCTGTGCTTCAGTTTCCTCCTCTATTAAATGGGCATCACAATGATCTCGACCACACAGGGCTGCCGTGGGGATGAAATGAGACAAGGCATGTATGCAGCGTGACCTGCATAAGGGGGGCTGTTAAATACACGGTCATTTCCAGATCTCACAGAGTAGAGAAATGGGGTCAAAGACAGGCAGAGTTCACCAGGTGGGACACTAAGATCACCTGAGTTCTGGCTGGAAGAGTTCACTCATCTGGATGGCGGCATTAACTCGCCAGTGCCGCCAAAACTAGTTTATATATGAAAAGCATTTGAATTTAAAGAAGCACTTGCCCTCCATGTTGATCACAGTCATGTTACGGAGTTCGGTGGAGCTCCTATGAGTCCCATTTGCTAGACAGCAAAACGGAGGCCTAGAGAATTGTCTGGGCTTGTCCCCTTTGACAGCAAGTTCAGGCAAAACCAGGAGTAGCCCTCAGATCCCCTGACTAACAGCTGGTGTTCTTCCAGCCACACTTTGCTCCATTTGTGGCCACTATGAGCAGAACAGTGACCTTTGCCACTGCCTACTCCCCTCAGGGAAGATGCTCTCTGCAAGGAGGGAGTGAGAGATCCTATTTGAGGTAGAGCTGAGGCAGTGAAAACAAAGGAGGAAAACATTCAACAGAATTTCCTGCAAATAGGCAGCAGCCTCTAATCAACTGTTTGCTCCCCAGAGGCCTCAGAGAGGTAAGCTCTATGGTCCTCCCTCGAGAACACTGAATCGTGGAATGTTCAGACCTTTGGACCTCCATCTTGACTCCCCATTACCTGAACAAATAACCAGCTTGCTTTGTTTTGGCTGCTCTCCAATTGTAGGGGAAAAAAGACAAATCATTAGAAATCAGATTCCAGGGCTCTTTTTAGACTGCACCCATGCCTATTCCCATCCTGGAGATGAAGCTCAAAAGGATTAATCATTTGATAAGTTTTCATTGGACAGCTACTCTGGCAAGCTCAGTGCTAGACCTGTGATTTGGAGGCCAAGAAATGAGGTGGGATACAATACCAAGACCAATGAGATAGCCTCAAGGAACTACAATTAGGTACTAGGTCTACAATCCCATTCTGTAATCCTGAAATCAACAAAGCTCTTAAAACCAAAAGGCTTTTTTGTAACTAACTTGGTGGCAAACCTGACCTCAAACTGCTGTGAGGTTATTTTATAATGTTTATCTACTTAGTGTAAAAATTCACAGTTTACTGTAGAAAGATGAAGATGCTAGATTACTGGGTATATCTCAAGACTCTGCTGGAATGTTAGATAATATTGGGTTGGTCAAAAAGTTCATTCACGTTTTTCTGAAGCTTATGGAAAACCCAAATGAACTTTTCATCCAACCCAATATATGATAAATGCACTGTATTATCTTTCTAAAATATATATTTAAAAAATTAAATTTGCAAACACAGCCGGCCCAAGGGTTTAGATAAGGGATTGTTGATGTGTATAAACAAAGTTAAATGAGAATATAGCCCAACATCCCACAAAACAGAATGTGACTATTTTCCAACAATTATGAGTAGAAAGAATCTAAGGTAGGGAATTCAAAGATGGTAGACACAACTGTGGATCCCAGTAGTTGAGAAATGTCCCAGTTGTCTTTAAGATGGGATAGAAAAGAACACTTGGATAAACAGAGAGAGCACTGGGAGGATGTCCCAGCCCAAGTAATGTTCAGGGGACTGTGAATGGACAATTTTGGCAAAAGAAAGGTGTGGGAGACCAGGCTGAGGGCATCTTCAGAGAGCTTTCAATGACAATGCTAAGGAGGCAACAGGAAGCTAGTGGAGGGTTAGTCTTATCAAGCAAATCGAGACTCAAGACTCATCTTTGAAACATACTTACTAAGCAAGGAACTTTATCTTAGAATGATCTTATATTTTAGAAACAGTTTCAAACAAGAGGTAGAAAAAATTTCTGCCTCTTTCACAATAAACCACTGTTTATTGTGGTGACTACAAAACCACAAAATCCCACTGTTCATAGCTCCTTATATTTCCTGAGCATTCCAGTTAGTCAAAATTTTGTTGGATTTCAAGAGT